>NC_136483.1:47976631-48369131 GCF_053919585.1 Euprymna scolopes
CCACGTGAGTTTCCCACGCGTGTGTAGCACGTGTTTGAAGCCATACCTGACGTCATAGCAGAAAGTTAATTCTCAATATAGTTTGCTAGTTTTAGGAGATTAGACAGAGTTAGATAGACGGGTAGAGAGAGTTGGACAGACGGGAGACAGAGCTGACATTTGTCAGAAGGGGGTACCCCTTTGAAAGTGAAGGGTTAGAAGGTTTTAATCATGTAGTCGATTTTTTTAATTCCTGGATGTCATCATAATTGCAACCGGCCGAATGTAATAAAAGAACACATCATATTTGGTAACTATGTCTTCGTGCTGTGTCATTCTTCAACAATTAAAGGTAATGTGAAACATCCTTTATATGAACATTGTATCCATTCGTCGTTATAATGAACTTTGTGTTTAACTCATCCAAGTAATGTGTCCCCTCTCCATCATAAGTAATGCCTCTTCTCTGTGTTAAAGAACTGATAACCCTCCTCTTTAGAATATATGATATAAGAACAACGGACAGTAAAATGTATAAATGTCACCTTCTCCCTCTATTTTCTCCCCCTCATTAATATACATGTCCGCCGTCTCTAGTAAATATGACTGTTCCCATCCTATCTCTTTAAAAAGAACCAACCAATGCAACAATCAGTCTGGAAGGAAAACTCTGAAGCTAAACCTAGGGGAGGGAGGGTTCTTCAGTCCCAGATGACAACCTTTCTTGAGCTGCTGATTCAAAAACATTACCGGTTGGCAAACTTAAACTGCTTAAGGAGGAGATACGCTCGGTCTATCGCCAGGATTTGATACTTATTCTTTGCCTATTAGCCAGGCTTAAAGATGCTATCACAGGGACTCGACAGAATCACCCAGTGGTCGACCTTATCTACTGGCTAGGGTAATGAACGTCGTTTTCCCCACTACCGCCACATCCCATCCCCCTAAACTGGACACTGTGGAGGTGCTTCAGTACTATATATGCAAGTACGGTTGGAATGAGCTGACTTTTATCTAATAGGCTGAGGTACCGGATTGGCAGTTTCTTGCTGCTGTTTCCGACTGATAGTACAGTCTAAGGCTAGACCGGGTATGATACGATGGTTTTCTAAGGGAAATAAGATCATATGGTATCATTGAAAGAATATATGATGTAATTAAATCCTTCTAAAGAGAAAAATCCCGGATGTCCTCGACAGTTGTACATCTAAACAATATAATATACATGCGGGAGTATCTCAGGGGTCTACCCATTGACCTTTATTATTCTGGATAT
The DNA here is from genome assembly GCF_053919585.1 of Euprymna scolopes. NCBI lineage: Eukaryota > Metazoa > Mollusca > Cephalopoda > Sepiida > Sepiolidae > Euprymna > Euprymna scolopes. The sequence goes on from NC_136483.1 coordinate 47,977,887, forward strand.
TCATAAACGACCTCGCTGATAAAATTATTTCGTAGATGGGTATATTTGCTTTCACAATACCCCTGAAACTTATGTCCCCATAGTAGCCCCTTGTTGCAAAGTTGCACTGTGCCCTGTCTAGAGTGAAAATTGAAATTAAAAAAAGACTACAATATATTGTGAAATAAGTCACGGCGACAGGCATGTAAAGCTCCCTTCAGGTAGTGTGAAAGTGTAAAAATTGATCATCATTCAATCCCGGGAAACGTAGGCTCACCCGTCTACTTCATTTATACGTACAAAAAATAAGGTAAATATATGAATGATATGCAATAATAGTTGTGCCGATACATATGATCACTGTCCAAAATCACCCATGACTTTTCAAGTCGTTTAAGTGTTGTTAAAACCATATTTTATCTCGTTTGATACCTCGTTCATCTGTCATCTAATGCTTCCTAGCGTGTCTACAGAAAATATTGACATTTCTCTGGGAATATATTCAATCTGAAAGAATACAGTCTCAATCCGATTTTCCAATTCAATATTTTATATCAATCTTGATGAAATTGGGTTATCAAAAAATAAGTCTATCGGAATTCGATTTCATAGGAATGTAAACTTAGAAAATGATTATTTTATACATTATATATATATATATACATATATATATATATATATATATTTGTGTGTGTTCGTTAATATAAAGTAATTTTCCACAATCGATGGAAATCTGAAATACACACTTGCAAGTCAGTCATCATTTTTTGGAATAGATTTTCAATATTCTTGCCGGTAGTCTACATTTCAACTAACTGATATGTCTATTCAAATAATTGTATTGTGGATAACTTGGAAATTGTTAGACAGAAGATGTAAATGTATTTATTCTGTGTTATGCCTTGTTTTTACTAATAAAAATCAATTTAAAACTACTAAATTGTTTCATTTAGCTATTTGAGTTTATTAAAAAGAAATACATATTTGAGATATATATTCTTCATTAAATAATCAAATTTATTGCAAACAACAAGCTCAACGTAGCTTCAGATCATATCTACTTGTAAGTAACATTCCGGTAAGTAAATAAGTCCATAATCATACTCTTTTTTATGTTTGTTTTGTAAACAAAGCAAATGCTTACATTTTTCTCCTTTATTATCTTACACGTGTTTTACCATGAGAGCGTGTTACATTATTGCATCAGGAAACTCCTCAGAGACAAGCATATATTTATTAAAAATTCCAAGATTTCTAAATGAAGACGAAAAATAAGAAGAACGATAAAAAATAGAAACTCATAAATATTAAACGCTAATTTTAGAGACCATGCTCAAATAAAAATCTAATACAACGTTGATGATAGCTTCTCAACACACCATCTGGATTTTGATTAGCTGGAATCTAACTTACAAATATATATATATATATATATATATATATATATATATATATATATATATATATATACCATATATATATATATATATATATATATATATATATATATATATATATATATATATATAGTCCTTGAAGTTTTTAACCTTTAAAACTATACAAAAATATTTTTTTATTATTCGGTAGAAACCCATCTGGCCAGTAAGTCATTTAATCACCTGCAATCACTGCATCAACTTGCTCTCGAATTTACTATAGTACCAATAATTTATTTTTCAAAGGATCATCAGTTGTTTACCATGAAACACTGTTTCGGGGATTTAAAAACAAAACAGTATATTATATTATGGCTTCCCAGCAGTGTTGATCAAACACCACCACCTTTAAACTTAGGCAGAAGACATGTTACAAACATTTGATCCAATTTCCTATTCTTAATTACTAACCTTTTCATACTATAAAAATGAATTTCTTATCAATTTCCACATTTAAAATGGATACATTTTTTTGATTAATCAGTCTTGTATTTATAAGATTACGGATTAATCCATTTAACTACTTATCACCCCCACTATGATTAGTATTTATTATATTTACATTCTTATTTATTTAAAATTAGATATATAAAGGTTAAACATATTTTCACATATATACATTTTTTTATTATAATTTATTATATGTAATTATAAATACATTTTATACATTGCTAATATAGTTTTGGATTTCCTTTATTAATATAATCTCGTTAATCTTAAACGATTCAAAAGCATCAGGATAACGAACAAATGCTTTATTTAACTGTTTAAATATTTTATTTTTATCCCCGCCTTGTTTTATCATCCTTATTACTAAGTTAGAAACTGGTGGTATAAAATCTGTTAATTTTAAAGTAACGCGAGCTATTCTCAAAAACTCTTACATAATAGTTCCATAAAACATAAAGCAGGGCAGGTGCTATCTTTATGCGGCATAAGTACTATTTTAAAGGGGAAAGCGTTTCTTTTATCAAATATTTTATAAAGAAAAATCCCATCCTCAATTTTTATATCTATCCAGAAATGTAACCTGTTGTCCTTTATGTTCACAATTCAATTTTAATTCGTTTGGATATATAAGATGTTTATTTTTTTTCGAATTCATCATTATCGTTTATACATATAAGATCATCTATAAATCTCCTACACCCATGAAAGTTATGTTTTAGATATATCAGTTTTTAATAGTGATGACACGCACACACACACACACACACACACACACACACATATATATATATATATATATATATATATATATATATATATATATATACACTCGAGTCTATGTAAATACAAATTTGCCAAAAATTGTGCAGAATCCAATCCCATTGGGATACCTACGGTTTGGAGTAATATTTTATTTCCTATTTGAAAATAGTATTCTTTAATAAGATGACTTACAAGTATTTTTAAAATACCTTTAGAAACACTAGTTTTGCTATTTTTATTTTTACACCAGAAAGCTTTAGAGTTTGAAAAGTCTATATATTTACATTTTCCACCTTCAAAAGCTAAATCCACAGTATCATTTAATTCTTTTATAAGTTTTTCGTGCGGAATTTTAGTATATAGCGTACTAAAAGCATAAGTAGCTATAGATTTTGCTTTTATTCTGGAGTTTATTTTATCTAATTTTTATTGCACTGGTTTGGAATTATTTACTACCCAAAATAGATTTATATTACTATAGAATTTTCTTTTCAGGTGAAAATTATTTATTTGATTCATAATTAATTTAAATATTTTAGATATAGCTTTACTTAAAGGTTTAATGATGCACGTCCTTTAACCTACAATAAATCTAGCACTGACTGGATTTTTATGCATTTAAGGTATCCAATACATACATGGAAGATGTTTGGGTTTATCTTCTAACTTTAATCCTACTTTTTCACTAATAATACTATTATTCAGAATAATGTTATCTAAATTACTATTACTTACTTTATAGGTATCCAAAACGTTACATATAAGTCCTACTTCTATCAATAAACGTTGTATATAATATTTTTTACATATAAAAGCTATATTGTTTGCCGCTTTATCAATCGGAACTATTACAAACTTGTCTTGAAGTATTTTAAGTTCCTCCAGTATTTCTGAATTTTTAAAAAATAGGATTGGTTTTTCTAGGGTGTTTAAATTGTTTTATATGTTTAACCTTTTCATTTACGCATTCAAGTATACTATTTTTCAATGCATCAAACGTAGACTGTGCTAATTTATATTTATTTACCATAGACATAATAAAACCTTCTAGTGGTTTAGTTACTTCTTTAACGCATTTAGTGTAATTTAAGCATTTAGGCTCTCTATAATTCGGACCCTTACTAAGTAGTTTTCCTAATGTAGGATTATTTACTATCTTTAAATCTCCTGTAATTATATGTTTGATCTCATTATTACAGAAAGGAGAGGAATTACATTCACATTCTGGAATATTTCTAATATTATCATTTATATTTATATGTTCTACCGTTTTTTATAATTGAAAATCTTATTGCGTATTATTGGCCCTAGTTTATATGTAACTATTGGTTTTTGATCTTTTGCCTGTAACTTATTAGGTAGTAATTGTATAGAGTTTTGTTTATTAAATATTTTAGGTAAATTTACATCATCAAAACCTTTATTTTCATACAAAACTACACAAATATTTTAGGTTTCTTTTTTATACTGCCCACTGGTGGCTTATATAATTTAGTGTTGATTATATCCAGAATATAGTCATACCATTGAATGAAATAGTCCTTCCTATATATCGTATCCGGTTGTAATAATATTTTAGATGCTATTTCCTTCAAAACTTTTTTTTTTGATTAAGCAAGTTTCTTATATAATTGAATGACTCAAAAATTTTATTGATAATAATATCTTTAATTTTACTGAAAAAATCCTCGCATGAAATAACTGGTTCTCTGTTATTTCTATTAGCATGAGTTCTACCTCTAATACCGTAGCGAGGCAAAGCTGGATATAATCTACCTATAATTTCAGAATCTTGTAGGTTATTTTTTTAGGATCAGTGAATCTATTGACTAGGGTTTCATCTCTAAAGCAATAGATTTTGATATATCTAAGGCACTTAATAGGGTTTCGTACAAAGTTCTACTTTTCAAAATTTCCAGCTATTTTATTATCTGGAAATCTCTTCTCAACAACCTGCCATAAGCTATATTCATTTTTTCGTTCTTCTCCACTGAGATCTTCTGAACACTCGATTGTGTCAGTTAAGGTAAAAACAAAATATAATAAGTCATCTACATCGTAGAGTATATCGATACTTTATGGCTGACTGAGATAGTTTCCGTACGTTTATATCTGATATACCTCTGCTTTCCATGTCTAAAATGAACGTGTCCTCTATAGTGTCAGACCTGGCGGAATGGGTTATTGTAGATATAGACTACTCCGTACCCCTAAAAAAATTCTCCAGAATGTGCTGCTGCCATTGTGCACAAAAATCACTATTTCCATTCCCCCTACGTAGTAGATAATGAGACTAAACCACCTACAGGACTGCCAGCACCCACTGTAAAAGAGTAGTAAAGAACGCGAGAGATTTATATAATCTGTTAAGTCCAAATTAGCTGAGCCGCGGGTTGGTTCGAACCAATTAAGGCGATTAATATACTGTGACCTGATTAGAAGTGCGTGGTCTATCCCAACCATCATTAATGGGCCTGAAGTAATCTCGTCAGTATCGGATAATACCAAACTCTTCTCGAAGAAGTTTGTAGCTAATTCTACTCTTTGCGATCAGGGTCGGCAACTCCCAGTTTTCCCCTCTGTCTGCCACACGTTATGCAATATATAAATATATATGCATGATATTGACAGGCTAATCAAAAACCTCTATTTCAGTAAAGCATTTGGTCCTGACGGCATTCCAATTACAGTGCTGTAAAAACCTACACTAGAACTAGCTCCCCTACGTAAAAAGCTGTTTAAACGTTTGTCTTAAAGGAAATTGCTTCCCAATACCCTAGAAAGCTACATCAGTATGTCCCGTATTTAAAAATGCAGGTCATCGGTCATATCCCTCTAAATACAGACTAATCAGTCCCCTGAGTATTCTCAGTAAGTTGCTGGAATCTGTGTAAAATAGAGAAGTAGTCAACCACCGTAGTAAAAATAGCCTCCTCGTTGACATGCAATATGGTTTTTGTTCTGCTAAATCTTCATCAGATGTTCTAACAGTTATATCTCATAGGATTAACGAATATCTCAATGGAGACAATTGTTAAACATATCAAACCTTTTGTAGGGTATGGTATAAAGGCTTACTCCAGAAAATCCCCACCTAGGATATAGCTAGAAATGACTTCTCAATTATTAAATTTCTCTCTAATAGGTTCATTAGAGTGATGGTTTATTGGCGGACATAAGAAAGTAACAATATTAGTGTTAGAGTCCCTCAGGGTTCCATCCTGTGCTCAACTCTTTTCCTGATCTGCATCAATGATTTTTCAAATCGCATCCTTAAATCATTTGTAGACACTTATGCTGATGACACTACCATCCATGGCAACATTTTAAAGGCCGTAAACGACAAATACTCTCTTCTCTGATCTTGAGTACGTGGTAAAATTGGAAAGAGATAGCTGGTTAATTTTAATGCATATAAAACTAGGTTTCTACCTTTACATCATCAATGCTTTGATTTTGTCTGATATCAATTGAAATGAATGGATTTCATCTTGAGGAGGTTCCATGTTTAGACAAGCTTCTCGGTTTAACCTTTACTCCTAATCTGAGATGGAACAAATATCAAATCCGTTGCCAAAAGTTGCGGGAAAAATGGTGGATTGTTCTTCCGCTTCAGTTGATATCTCACTGCTGATGAAATTCTCTACCTGTATAAAAGCCAAGTACGTCCAGGAATGGAGTACTGTTTCTACATCTTGGAAGGAGCTGCTAGAAGCACTTTATCCTGCCTTGACATAGTTCAAAATAGACTTCGTAGCCTAGTCGAGGATATCATTTTCTCTTCCCTGCAATCCCTTTCCCACAACAGAGACGTTGCGAGTCTGTGCCTGCTTTATTGTTATTTTCATGGAAAGTGCTCGTCTCAGCTCCAATGTATGGTCTCCCTTACCTTAGTTTCACCACTATTAATAATTTCCCCCACTCTTTATATGTGCCTAAACCTAAACGTAGATACCATGAACAAAGCTTCTTTCTTAAAACTGCACGCCTGTCCGACGCTCTAAAGTTCAATGATAGCCTTCCTCAACATCCACTCTGGGCCTAATTTCCATCTTTATACTCATCGATGATCTCTCTAATCACATTCTGTCCATTTGTCAACAGACAACAACGGGGTCTATGGCAACATTTCAAGGGTCGAGAACAATTGAGATCTCTTTGATTCTCTCTCTGACCCTGATCATGTAGTGCAATGGGGCAAAAAGATCGTTGATCAATTTGAATGCATACAAAACTAAGCTTCTTATTCCCACTTGACTCCAATTTATAGGAAGTGTTCTGGTCTCAAAGAAGAATCTGCTTTGACAAGTTTTTAGGATTGATCTGCACTCCTGACCTGAAATGGAAGACTTACCTCAAATCTGTAACAAAGAACGTCGGGAAGTAGTTGCATTATTCTACTGCTCTAGAATGCATTGCACAATGTAACGCAATCCTCTATCCATATAAAAGCCAAATACGCCCTAAAATAGTAGCTGAAACTTCTTTCCCACATAAGAAACGTTGCGAGTCTGAAACTGATCTATCGTTATTTTTTTGGAAAGTAGTCGTCTGAGTTTCAATCTAATTTAATTTGCAAAACTTTCACAATAAACACTCGTTTAGCTACAACGACTATGAACAATTACTCCACCTTCTATCTGTTCTTAGATAAAAACGGAAATTCAATCAAAAAACAAATTTCTAGAATTTCCCGCCTGTGGTATTCTGTGGAACATCCCAGTTAAGAACAAAATGGTCGTCTTCAAGTCTAATTTAAACAATATCCTTTACAAATCTAATTCTACGCAATAATAATCACGAACGACTAATACACTGTTGTGTCACTGATCACCTTACACACATTGGCCCTTATCCTCGAGTGATTTCATACCCTGATAAGTGGTGACTCCCTTATAAAAAAGGCGCTTCTTTAAGGAAGCTACAGGTCTTTTTCCAATCTTTTTGCATCAAATATAGACTTAATTATTCATTTCAAAAAAAGGTCTTCAAATAAATCTAAATTATTCGGTTAAAAAAAGCATACTGGTAACATCGACTGTGCGATTTTGATTTTCCGGGTTATTTTCCTTATTAATAAACAAATGTTTTCCATTTTTATTATTTAGTAAAAAGTCAGAAGTTGTATATATTTAGGTTGTAACCCTATTTTATTTGTGTCCGTTTCCATTTATCTAGTAATCTCTTTCTCTCTCTCTCTCTCTCTCTCTCTCTCTCTCTCTCTCTATCTATCTATCTATCTATCTAAAAGGTGTACACATGTCTGTTTCTGTAAATGCCTGACTTTTTATACGAAAACAGACTAGGCAGTGTTCCTTCGATATAAGTGTAGTCACATGTAGAATTTTCTTTTGAACATAATAGAAGTAGTTATTCGTATTGACTTGCCCGGGTAAATTGAACAAGTTCCCAAATGTTTCTACAAAATCTATTTTAAGCATTGGTATTGATATCTCTGAATAGGTCAGTTAAGATATCAGGTTGAAACAAAAATTGGCGTTGAAGTAAACTTCTCTATACTTAGCTGCTTCAAATTATACTATTCTACACTCGAAACTTGACAACACCATACATGTATGGCTGTGTGTTTCGTTGAACAAGAGGGATTATTCCTGTTTGTTTGTTTTTGTTTTTTTGTTTTTTTAGTGTAAAAAGAAATTCTCCATAGTCGCGAAAACTTTCGAGTCTTTTTCAGACATATGATGAATAAAAAAGTTACATTTAGTTAATTTATTGATAAAGTTGATTAAAGTTTGGTGGACTGTTTATTCATGCGAATAAGTAAAGCTTCTATGATGTGGAGGCGCAGCTTAAAATGATGGACGTAAAGATGGCGGTAATTTTAGTAACATGTTTATGAATTCATTGTTCGGGGTGTGGTATGCTACTAGATGCTGGTAAATGGAGCTGGTAGGAGAAGAGTTGACGAGTGAGCCGGCGACAAATACTCGTTTTAGTCATGCTAATAGATATATTATTTCTAGAAACACATTCTCATACAGGACATTTAAAACATGAAAAGCATTACTAGGGTTTAGCAAATTGTTATCAAGTGCCAGATTATTGCGTATTAGTTAGTCAGTCATTTATGATTTTTTGTAAGTAATGATAAGTCGTAAATTATTTTTTTATATGGAGGAACTACGTATATAAGACGTGTTTTCAATAAGTTTCCAGACGTTTTCGTATGGCCACTTTTATTTATAGTACACACATGAAACTTCGAAGTAATCTTCTTCGGTTAGAATGCGATTATTGTACCGTTCCAACAACTTCTGGAAGTCCCCATGGAAGGTCTCCTTTATGAGCGTATTAATGTCCCTCGTAACAGATTCTTTAATCTCTAATGTCTAATAACGGCAGCATCTAAGGTATTTCGTTAGCTTAGGGAATAACCAAATAATTATGTGTACAGTTCCCACTTTGACACCAGACTGTTCACTCATTGTCTGTATAGGCACACGGCGATCTTTATTCATGAAATTATTTATTTGACAATTAATTCTAGTGTTCTGATTTTCGTACTTCTCCCCATCTCTCATCACCCCTCACAAACTCCCTGCTTTCTTTGAATCTATTATGCTACTCAAAAGCTGATCTTCGATTCATGCAACATGGTCCAAAAGCAGTCTGAAGCATTCTGTACGATACTATTAGTTGACCCTTCTCTCCTGGTTTTTAATCATCTCAGCAAGTGCTGGTATTTTTCCCTCCAACCTACTAGCTGTATTATGCAATCCCTCAATGTTCTGATGATATTTGGTACAGTTTTCTGATTGGTGGTTTTAAGTCGACTGGGTAGCGAGGGATCTACAAGGAACTGTTTTATTTGGCTTAGTTCGTTCCTGCAGAGGTTACATGTTTTTGTTATTGTATGTGTGTGTGAATTTAGGCAAAATAATCTCATTTACGCAATATATATACGTACAAGATTTTATGTTAATTTAATCGATACAGTTTATTCCGAGTCGACTATTTCTGTCCCTCTTCTCGAATATAAACTTTAAAGTCTTATCTGAAAATAACATAGGTTGATTGTTGATTTTAACGATCTAACATGCATCGTTCTTGATTGTTCTTGTTTCGTAATGTTATTTTCCAAGCTAAAATGATACGGAAATTGCATTAATAAAGAAAAAATAATGTGGTGCTTACTATTTGCATATTCATCTCTCTCTATGTATCTGGCTCTAATTGTAAGGTAATAAAGTACAAAATAGATGGTTCTAATTAACATGTTAATAGACATAGGAACATCTCTGATAACGCCTTAAATCGAGGAAAATTGTTTTGCCGGCGAAGGTCGTTTGATCATTCTACTGTCTAAATACCAATCGAGAATAGGTTCTCGAAAATCAGTCCAACACAGTCCGGACAGTTTCAATTTCCTTTTATCTGTAAACCTGTGGTATATGTCCTTGGTAGGTTTAGTAGGTTTACCTCGGCGGGCATTGCCTTGTCTGTTTGAGGAAGAGTTACTTTATCACCAACTGCCTAATGCGCCTCTTGAGAAATGCTGTATTTCCCCTCTCATCTTAAGACGTTGTTCAACATTATCTTGCTGTAACGGGGCTGTATATAAAGTGGAAAAAGTGACAATTTATATGGGAATTATTCTTGGTATTTGGTCAAACTGAGTTTTATTTGTAATGTGTTATCGAGAACATATTTTTGAATGTATGGTATGTGAAATTGTCACAATTATCGATGATTCAATATTATTTGTAAAGCTAATGGAACACTCCTAGGTATTTGACTTAGTGTTTATATAAATATTGTGATTTCACTAGTGCCTTTACTTATCAACTTATTGACGCTTTCATCTTTCTTTTCAGTTGTCTTTTTTATTTTTTTTTCGCATTTTCCTTTTTCATATTTTTATTTCTTCCAATATTTTATTTTTCTTATTTCCCGTTTCTTTTCTCTTTTCTTTTCTTTTTCAGCCACCTTACTTATTCCTTTTATTTCCTTTTCTATAGTTTTATCGACATTTTTATTATCTATTTTCCTTTTACTTTTCCATACTCTTCTCTTTTTTAACCTTTTTATATTTATTTATTTATACACTCCTTTTTCATTTTTATGTTTGTTTCATTATTTGCTTTTTTTTTCTTTTTATATTTCTTTCTTTCCTTTTGTTTTTACTCGTTCTTTTTTATTTTTTTCATATGTTTAATTTTTACAGTTTCTTATAATGTTTTTTCTATTTTATTTTCATTTTTATCTTTTCCTTTGTATTCACATTTTATTTTGTTTGTTCCAGTCGGTTTTACTTTTTTCTATCCGATTTTGATGTACTTTTCCTCCTACTCTATTTCACATGACCACGGATCTGTTGTCACGTGTTCTGTTCCCTTTCAATTGATTCTTTTTCGTGCGTTTGTACAATATACATTACTTTCTATTTCTTGAGTTTAGTATCGTTATTTTTATTTCTATTTTTTAATATTTTTGTTTTGAATTTCTTTTTATGTCATACTCTATCATTTTTGTCGTTTGTCTCTTCCGTCATTATTTATTCATTTATGTCTTTCATCTATTTCCACAGATTCTATTAGTATCTCTGATTGAGTTTCACAAATATATTCGATTCCGATTTCCGTCAGTTTCAAACTATTATCATCTCTCATATGATCAAGCACAGAACTACTAATTCCAATCCCCATAGACGATCCGTTCATTTAAGATAAAGTTCAACGTGCAAACCAAACGATTTGTGATATTCGTACAATTCGAGCGACAAAAAAAGTTAAGCATGATTTCCAACTTATTTTTAAACTTAGTTTTTTATCAATCTCTCAATTACCAATTCTTATCTTCCATTCTTTTGAACCATATTTTTTTCTGACAAGCGTCACGATCAAGGCCAAAAACATCTCCTCGAACAACACCGCCTGTTGTTCTGAGGGAAGCAGGTGAAATTATCACATCGAGCCGATAACAATAATGCTAAACAAAGACAAAAGATATCAAATAATGGAGATAGAAAAATTTACAGAGAAAGGGGACTAAAAATTTTAAAAAAATACATTGTTCGTGAATGAAACAAAAATTTAAACAATTTAAAAGACCTCAACGCGTAAAAAGGAGAAAAGAGGACAGGTCTTAAACAATAAATCTAAAAATAACTCGACATTTACAGAAACAAAAAGATAAAGATTTTTTGCTGCTTTTAAAAAGATTGGATCTAGAAAATGGTATTCATTTAATTAAGTTCTATATGAATAGGTGAACACCGAGATAAAAAGGCATCGAAACGTTCGCATTGATCGTAGTACAAAAACAAAAAGACGATTGTTAAGGTATACGTGCAATGATTTCTATTGATTTTAGATATTATTTGTCTGCCCTCTTTATATTTATCTTGTAACATTTTATCTGTTTGTTCTCTTCTCGTATTATCTAAATTAATTTACATACTAGTCCACGTATTCATTCTGTCAATAATCATCCTATGTTCCAAGTTTTGATAGGTAGACTTGATTATTATTTAACAAATACAGGCTTAAGCTGTTGTCATCACAAGCAACAAAGTAAATGTGTTGGCATGATAGCAGAATAAAGAGAAAAAAGCAGATATTTTTAATACATTATATATATATATATTTAAACTAACCATTTGCTTGTATAAAATTGTTGTAATGCATTAGGTGGCCTTTTACCCCGGAATTAGTGAAAGAAACAAAATGTTGCGATAGACGACAAATATTGTGTTATCGTCCGGGGTTAAACATCTATACCTGGTTTACAATACAGACACAGTAATTATAAAATTTGCTCTAATTGTTATATATGTAAATGAATGATTAAATATCAATGTTTTCACGTTTCATCATAATTTATTTAAAATCTTATTTTTCATTATTAGTTGCGTTTTACTCCCTTTGATATGGTCTGTTTTTCGAAGCAATTCTGTTTCTCCTGATGCTACTAAATTATCCAATAAAATGATATACCGCATCAGTTCGAAGAGATGACCTTGTTTTTGTTTACCAATGTAAGTGCATAAGGTTTTCCATATGTGACCTCATAATTCAATTTCAACACAATTTAAACACAATATCAAACATATGCAACTGCAATATAGAATCTAAGAAAGAGTACGGTTAAATCTATTTTTTGCATATAAGACATTCTAACAAAGCAAACCTATCAAGATAGTAAAAGCTCTACACGATTAAGAGAAGCAATTACCTATATTAAATAAAAGAGTGGGAATACAAAAGATGAGAAGCATTCAGCTTCCAAATAACATGGGTTCAAGGTTTTTGTTCCTTTTTCTCCTCTTGCTTCCTTATGATATATTAAAGTTCTATGCAACTTTTCTCATATCTTATTATATATATATATATATATATATATATATATATATATATATAATAAGATATGAGAAAAGTTATTATATATATATATATATATATATATATATATATATATATATATATATATATATATATATATATATACCCCGCCATGCAAAGTCTTCTCTCTGACACGGTTGAATAAATTCTTACTAACATATAGGCATAACGTCGATTGTTTGTTTTCCGATTCTTCTAATACTTTCCTGATCGTCCGATTTGATTCGTTTAACAACAGAACTTCTTACCAGGAATTTACAATCCGCGGGATACAATATCATGATACTGTTTTTCTCCTGACTACAACAATGAAGTTCAATTGTTGAGCTGTCTTCTGAAATAATGGAATCCTCCCCTTCTTAGTTTCAAATCCTGTCATAGCATTGATGCTAATTTTCGAGTAACCTTTTTAAGTCTTAATAAACGCGAACATTGTGTATATATTTTAATTGTTCTTGTAAGCAAGCTCAATTATATATACACATATCAATTGCAAAAGTATACGGTACTTAGTTTGGTTAAAGTGAGGATTAATTCATTAACTCAAATATTATGCTGTGTTAGACAGTATGAGGCGTGGAATTGCAGATTTTAGTTCGATCAAGACCCGAGAAAAAGGTAACTGTTTTCGAGACGCTATTTGGTGAAATCATACAAAATTATGTGAAATCATACAAATTTTGATGAAATCATACAAATAGATAAAAATTGCCTCGTTGTGAAGCTGCAGTTGAAGAAGACTTAGTCTATTTAATAAATGAAACGGTTACAAAGAAAATATCGAGATATTTTATTTTAACCGTAAAAGCAATCTCAACTGATTCCCCTCCCCCCAAAAGGCCCTAAAACCAATACGGGATAACGACAAAATAAACATGATCCGAAAAGAAAAATAATGGGGAATAAGTTCGTTATTAACCGTGAGAATAATTTAACTGGGGTATGCAAGGTCTTTGATAAGACATACCGCTTCCGCTTTAAAATTCTAAGGTTGTATCTTCTGCATTTTGATTACATTAGGAAACCATTTTAGATGCTAGTCGATTTTATCCACAATAATATAACCCTTACTTTGTATATTATTATTCAGTTAGTTCTATGTTTCAATTCATTTACAATCCGCGGGATACAATATCATGATACTGTTTTTCTCCTGACTACAACAATGAAGTTCAACTGTTGAGCTGTCTTCTGAAATAATGGAATCCTCCCCTTCTTAGTTTCAAATCCTGTCATAGCATTTGTTACCCACAATCTAATCTTTTCTATTTATTAATTTTATTTTACATATTTTAGATTTAATCTTTTTTTTTTAACGCTAGTATTTCTTTTTTCATTTTGTGCCTCGGCGAAGCTATGCGCACTGTTAAAAGTAAAACGAGATTCTGACTGTGACTGGTTCCAATTAGTTAAACGTGTCTGTGGAATGAGGAAACGTTTGTTTGACAAATTGGAATGAAAGAAAAGAAAGAGAACAGAGGAGACAATCTATGTTAGGATTTACAACGTTCATCGAGACAAGGATATCAAATACGTGTTCCACTAAACAGAGAATTACTGATTAACAATGACAAGTTCACAGTTAAGGATGAGAAAACATACCTTCATGTCCATCTGGAAGTTTTCACTTTTCCAGCAGAGTTAGCAATAAGCATTAAAACTGTTTACAAACAAATTCATGCGCCCTTTAAGCGTCAATATTTTATACTATTTCGACCTGACTGGTGTGACTCGGCAGACATTTTACTTTCATTTTCATAATTATGTTATTTTTACCAAGTCATTTAAACAAAAATTCTGAGAGTTAAATTTAATTACATTACACATTGTCTTTAAATTATTATTTGAAAACTTATAAATCTGCAACGTTTCTGTATTTTGGGGATGAGGATTCGCTATTTGTATTTTTTAGAGGAAGAGCATGCTACACTCTAAAGTAAATAAACGGTTCCGTTCGCAACTCCGTAACAATTCCCGAGTTCGACAAGATACACTCGAAGAAGACCGGAAGTTACATCGACCTCCACCTTGTGAAAATAACACTCAAGATGAGAACAGTAGTCCGAAGAATACAAATACGAAATCTTTTACTAAAATATTTTTATTTATAATATTATTGGTTGTAAATAGTTTCCAAAACGTTCATTCTTTAAAAATATTAAATTTTGCTAAGAATTTTAAAACAAGAAATGACTTCCTATTAGTCAGTTTTAATGTTTTAAACTTCTTTTTTTAATTTAGAAGTGTCCGCTATAATTTTCATATTTCAACTATTTACACAACGATTCAAGTGGATCACTTGAAATGCATTGTGGTTGATAAAATTTTATAAACATTTACTGGGTTATTTGTGAAGTTTGTTTGTATTTTGATTGCAATTCAAATAAATTATTAGTAAAACATCATACTGTGTAAGTCACGTATAAGCGGGAAACACACAGGGACATATGGCACATAGTCACACACTTATATTAACAAGGATTGTGTATAAGAAAAGTGATCTTTGCGTATTATTCAAACTTGTACAATCTGGAAACATTTCTTAATTTTTTTAGATGAAGATTGGTTATTCGTATTATTTGGATTGTTCGGACTATCGTTCTCATTCTGAGTGTCATTTTTCACAACACGTTTCCGTCGATGACAACTTCCGACTTTCTGCAAATGTATCTTGTCGAACTTGAGGATGTTTCTGTTGAACTCGGAAATTTGGACGGAATTTCAATTCTTAATGTCGGAGAGCGAATGATACAATTCCCAATTACTTAGGCCCTCTAACCGCTCATGGTTGACAGAACGAGAGCATGCTACATCCGTGAAATTTCGTATACGTTCCCGTGTTTGACAAGATACACCCAAAGAAGGATGCAGTTTCCAACGACCCAAATGTTATTAAAATGGCACTCAATATGAGAACAGTAGTCAGAAGAATATAAATAATACGAATTTAACAATGTATGCCTAATTGAATAAAAAGTTTTCTATCCAAACATTTGCTTAAAATGTTAGATTCTTCAAAATGTGATCTCTTACAAAACTAGTGAAAAAAGCCAACGCAAACAATTTTATATTTAAATATTGTTTATACATCTAACGGGCAGCATAATCTAGAAACACTGGCGAAATCGGCTTAACTGGAAACTACGTATATTGAGTGTGAGAAGACTTCTCAATCAATGTACTAATTATCAATTGGAATTATTGATCTACCGACTTGAACTTTGATATATAGAGTATTCAGACATGTGAACAACTTTTTAATGGGTTTTCATCCGGAAAAGGGGCTGCTATAATTACTTCCTCTCAAAGTAACAATATAATAAATTCTAAAAACTAACTGATCTCTTTCTGCAAACATGAGTCCAAATTTAATTATGGTAATTTTGAAATTACGTAGCTATTATTTAACCTTTCAGATATATATAATTTTTCTTTAACATTATCGTTTTTTTCTACCATACTTTCTTAATACTTTAAAACTCAATAATCCTTAATTTCAATTTTTTATTTCTTCTTTGTTTTTTTTAATATGCAATTTCCGTTTAGTCTTTAAATATTCCTATCTAGCAATTATATCAATCTGCTTACACATTCATATCCTGTATGTATATTTACTTATATTTTACTATATGCATTTACTTAGATACTTACTTGCTTTATCCGGAATTTGCCGATACCGGCAATACTCTCCCTCTTAATTTTTTAAAAATTTTATTTTATATTTTATATTTATTTTTTATTTTGTATATTTTTTATTCATTATATATATATATATATATATATATATATATATGTTCTTTTTCATATTTTCTAATTAATTTATTTATTTATTATTTCCATTTAGTGTCGTTTAATAACTCTTGCTGACATTTTCTTAAGTAATAACCTCTACATTTCAGTTGACCTCCTTTTTCGCCCTATATTATTCGCACCTTTTAACGTTATCTTGTCTGTGTCATTTTGACATTTGCTTCTCTAATTTATATTTAATTCTATCATCATGTAATCTTTCTCTCTCTCTCTTTCTCTCTCTCCCTCTCACACTTCTTCTTCTTCTTCACTGACTTTTTTTATTACACTTTGTTCTCGGCAGCCGTATAAAAAGCATATCTTATTTTTCTTTTATTATTATTGGCATTTTCCCCCTTTTCCTTGTACACATGTGTGAATTATTCCACGGATTTCGGCCTTTTGGATTATTTTGGACAATCTTCCAATTACGCGATTTCCTTGGATTTTACTTGTGCGAATAGAAAATTAAATTAACTTTCTTCAACTTACATTTTTGGATTTTACCGTCATTGGATACCTTACCTTTCACCTGACTATCCATTGACCTGAAATCGCCTTTTTCTTCACCATATTCCCTTTGCTTCACTTTTTGTTATCAAGTAAGATCTTTGACTTAGTTGCAGTTTCATTAAATAATTTTGTATGCAAAATCCGATCCCGCATTTTGCTAATTCCTATCCTCTGATGAGAAAGAAAGTATTTCTTCGAAACTCCTAGGATTAAGGACTATCCACTAATTAAGTGTTTCCTATTCAGATTAAATATGTTTTTAACTCTTTATCAAACTGTTTTTAACATGTTTGATTAACTATTTGCTCTTATATATATATATATATATATATATATATATATATATATATATATATATATATATATATATATGTCATCCACATAGAGTAGTGTATCGTTGTAGCCGGGGGTGGAACCTACGACCATCACGTTGATAGTCAGCAGTCCTAAACATCGGCCCATGGGGTCGGTGCTCGCAACTAACCTCGGCAAATGTCCATTTAAATAAACATTCGGTCACCGCTTTTACAGTGCTCAAGCTGTTTGTTTATTTACAGACAAACAATGAGAACTATTCGGGAACAATCCATAATTTCTATGAATGTTTCATTCATCTTGGAGTTATTTGTCGGTATACTCTTAAAGTCAGTTCAGTGTTGAACCCCAACTTTAGATGTTTAGAAGATTATATTGTTAATGTTCAAAAACCATTCTAAACATGAGAATTGCAGGTAGCTTTGTTAACTATTCTATCCTCTCGCTCTGTTAAAGAACTTTTCTTATTATAAAGATTTGCTCGGTTATTGATGCTGTAAATATGTTAAATATATAATTGATTTATTTTTCTTATTCTAAGAAGAAAAAAGATATAGATAACGTGAATAATTATACAATAAAACGTAAATTTGGAGATTAACCTCGGCTAACCGAACAATAAAAATGACATTCTGTTTTAAGTAGATGATTGTATATGAACAGCTTGATAAACTTAGATGTTGGTGTACTTAATTCTGTTTATAGATGACAACGTCGAGATTTGAGAATACTTTCCTTTTCTTTTCTGAGCAAAGTTATGCAGATTATATTAATTTCAGCAAAATGGGATATATTTGAAGTTTTCACAAGTGGTTCGACCGTCAAAGAATCGGATTTGTATGCAGATTGTTCATAAATAGCATAAGTAATATTTTAAGATGGTAATTTTAATAATTGATATAAAGTATTAAAAACAGAATTTTCCTAACATTCATAATGAGCATACTGGTAAAATCTTTAGATGATGTGCAAGCAGTTGTGTTTCGAATCCCAGCTTCAAACAGGCTCATCTAAAAAATCACAAAATATTGCCACCTACAGTGAACGTACCCGAAGAATATAAATTTAACCGTTGAGAATATAACAACACACAGCATAACAACACACAACATAACAACACACAACATAACAACACACAGCATAACAACACACAACATAACAACACACAACATAACAACACACAACATAACTACACACAGCATAACAGCACACAGCATAACAACACACAACATAACACACAGCATAACAACACACAACATAATAACACACAACATAACAACACACAGCATAACAGCACACAACATAACAACACACAGCATAACAACACGCAACATAACAACACACAACATAAAAACACACAGCATAACAACACATAGCATAATAACACACAACATAACAACACACAGCATAACAACACATAGCATAACAACACACAACATAACAACAGCAGTCAGAACGATGTAAATGAGTAGACAAAATGTTGGCAGGATCTGAAAAGAAAAACTAATAACCAAGCTAAAACTAGAGAGACCTTCCAGGTGGTTAGTCTGTGTTATTTATTTATTCTGAGATGAGAGACTACTGTCCCTAGGCTGGAGGCGGACATTTGATAGTATTGTCTTTAAAAACAGTGTTAATCCTAACATTGCTCCTTTCCCTGTCGTTCTCTTCACAAACATCTATTTTTTTGTTGCTGCTTACGATTCTCCGAGCTTTTCAAACAAACCAGTTCATTCCGCCGAAATTTCCAACTAATTTGATCCATTGAAAGCTAAAATTTAGTTTTAACAATGTTCGCCTTTTATCTGTCAAAAGCAAAGGATTTACTTTTCATCTAATTCTTTTAACTATTTTGTTTAAAATGTTTTGCCGTGTATACACGTGTATACGTCGATTTTCTAGAACATCTTCCCGTTTCAAATTTGTAAGTCGAAGATTAAAATATATCTTAGTGATTAGTCCACGACACGTGACTTGTTTGTTCAAATGCTAATCATTCCCATGTGGTTATATTCAAAGCATTCCGACCTTTCTACTCTCCGACTTTTTCTTGGGTATTTATTTCTTTGTAAACCGGTAACCTTTCAGAAAATTAAACTGGAACCTTAATTTGCTTGGTAGACTGCGCACCTAGGCTTTTCGATATTTCGTATGAGTTAATTTCTTTGTAACTTTTTAGATAAGACTTTTATCTCTAAGTAGAGTATTATAAAAAAAAATCGTTTATATATTTTTTATTAACGACGATGTCACCGGTAGAAGAATCCTGGATAGGGTTTCCCGATTAGGGTTCCGCAGAACCTTGGGGTTCCTTGAGAGCTTCCCAAGGGTTCCATTAAAAGATATTGTTAACTGGGTTGAGTTTCACATTAAAGAAGCGCATTTATTTCTCGGTCAATATATTTTTGTTCGTATTATTAGGGTTGCTAATGCTTTTCGATAAATGGTTTCAGTTATCTTTTAATTGTGAATAAATTGCGAAAAGGGTCACGTTATGTGTTAGAACAGCTGCCCGAAAGATGAACTTGTTTTTCACGAAATTGTTAACAAATTAAAGAAAGATAATAGCTTTTGTTTTTACATATACTGCATTATAAAGAAAATGAAATAAGATTGTATTTTTTTTATGTAATAAATCCTCGTGATGAGTTTCGTACAGGTTTGAAAATACTAACCAAGGATGATTGCAGCTAGTAAAATTATTTGCTTATTAGTATTGTAGGTAATATGATTACTATTAAAAAAAAACATGGTCAGTAGGTAACACAAGCAAGTCCACGTAAAATAAATTTGGCATATTATATTGTAATTTTAAGAAGTAATTTTCGAAAACTCATGAACATTATACATTTGAAATATTGCTTGGATACTATTATGTTCGAAACCTTTACAATAGATAAATTTTAATAGATGTTAACGAAGTTACAAATGTAGAGATATATTTGTACTTATATAAAACTAGGCATGTATCTATCGTCGTGTTTCCTCTTGTACATGTATATATATATATATATATATATATATATATATATATATATATATATATATATAATAGTACAACAAGAGTATGAAATGAAGACACAAAACTATATATTGGTAGATATAAAATGGATTATTTATTGAATAATGAAATACAGGCAAAATTTGGGGGATAGAAGGGACTCTTTATGCCAGGGCATTTAGAAGCCCAATGCTTCTCATCAGAAGAGTAGGGAAGGTGCTAGGTAGCATGGGGAAGATACGGCGTCTAGCGTAAGGTTCATTAGGGATGAAAAAGATTAAGAGGAATTATTTTGCCTGTATTCCATTATCAAATAAATGATCCATTTTATATCTACCAATATATAGTATTGTGTCTTCATTTCATACTCTTGTTGTCCTATTGTATAAGCTCCAATAATTATTATTGAGCTTGGCATTATCCGGATAAGTCTCCTTTTGTGGAATTGATTTTTCTCTTTTCCTTTTACATTAATCTATATATATATATATATGATTAGTTTTTTTTGGAAAAAGAATTCCAGCAGAGTGCTCAATTAAAAGGAAAATCCAAATTTTAAGAGCGTACTTATATTTTGTGTACAGAAAGTTGTTAGTTGAGACAGATCATTGGTACCGTCGGTTTCAAGCCCGATAATAAGGCCCGTTTAAGGTATCCTTATCAAGCTCTCTTCAGCCAATATTCGTCTATCTTATAACCGGAAGACACTTCCGGTTATAAGATAGACGAATATTGGCTGAAGAGAGCTTGATAAGGATACCTTAAACGGGCCTTATTATCGGGCTTGAAACCGACGGTACCAATGATCTGTCTCAACTAACAACTTTCTGTACACAAAATATATATATATATATATATATATATATATATATATTTATATATATATATATATATATATATATATATGTTCTCGGTAATTCGGGGACTAACATCAGTGCATGATTTTTCTTATTAACTAGATGCGTCACTGTTAATAATATATGTGAAATAAAGTAATTTTGAGATCGTAAACTGCTTCAGCCGTTTTCGGCCCGATTTCGTATCTCCACTTCCTTTAAAAATATATATGAAATAAAATATTTTGAAGATCATAAGCTATTTCAGCCATTTCTGGGACTTACCCTATATTCCCCCCTCTCTTAAAATATATGCTGTGTCGGTTATTTTGTATTTTTAAGGAGGAAGTAATGCCTTGTAGAAAATTGTTAAGCTTTCTTGGCCTTTAGGTTAGGATCAAAGTGTAGTATCTGTTCTGATGCAGCATTTCATCGAAATCATCTACTGCCCCCTCTCCATAAACAGAAAAAACTAACAATAACAAGAGAAAACAAACTAATAAATAAATTAAATAAACATTATTATACATAAACGATCACACATATATGTATATATATGTATACATATATATATATATATATATATGTGCATGTATGTGTGTACACATAGGTATATTTATATATATATATAAAAAAAGGAAAACGTCTACCTTAAACCACTAACCTAGTTCTAAGACAGACCCTTTGTTCGATAAAATGCATGCCCATTGGCTGATAGGAAGGGGCGCGGTGGATACTAGAAAGCTGATTGGCTAAGTAAAAAATCCTCAACATATATAAAAACAATAAACAACCACAGAATTCGCGCATAAGCCTGACGAATCATATAGTGGATGAAACGCAGAATATTCAGTGTAGCTTAATCGCCATATATATTTTATAAATTACTAACTAGCTCTACCTACGTATTGAGCACTGTTGAAGTAAATACTTAAAGTTTACGCATAAATCTATACTTTCGTATATTAAATTTATGTGAGTAAATGAAGTAGTTATATTTATATATATATATATATATGCCTTCACGTCCAACGTTAACAAATTCCTAATGAACCGCCCCCTTAAGTAAACACTTCATCAAATCTCCACACTAACGTAATGTGCTTGCAATAATCCTTATCCCTGAGTGGCTTCCGGGCCTTGATAAGTTGTGTAATATATATATATATATATATATATATATATATATATATATATATATATAACTTGGTGTCATTAGCTAGAATCGAAACCAAAACATACAACGCTCCACCCTCATTCCTTAGCCTCTGAGCCACGCCCATATATGGTGTAATTCTGATATAAGGGACCTGATTATAAGAAAAACGGTTATAAGAGATTTTCTCTGGTCCCAAATTAGAGCCTGTGTTAATGTACAGGGTAACCCGGATATAAGAACACCGGATATAAGTGGACCCCGGATATAAGAGATTATGACCATTAAAAAGAATATCTTATATCCGGGTTACACTTATTATATTATTATATTATACAAATATATATATATATATATATATGTGTGTATACACATATATATATATATATATATATATATATATATATATATATGATGGGTCGTAGATAACGAAACACGTGTCAATTCTATTTTAAAAACAATATATATATATATATATATGTATGTGTGTGTGTGCGTACATATAAACATATAGATATATTACCCATATTATATATATCAATATATATATATATATATATATTACCTCCTTTTTTTAATAGATGGAATCATACGATCGTCAAAAACAAAACGCAAGCAAGATCCCCATTTTTATAATTATATAGATTATTTCTGAGAAAAGAAAACTTGTCATCAGCTTGGAAATTCTTCTTTGAACGTTGTCAGACTTAATTTCATCAATATAAGCCACTAGAGACCTGTTCTAATTTGAGTCTTGACTTAGCAACGGAGAAGCTATGTTAATAAGGGTCACGGACCGGGCACTGGCAATAAAATCCCCTTTTCATTCAATGTGGCAGCAACTAAATGTATCTGTTAAATACGAACTAATCTATTGATAAACATGTTTTTCTTCTTTGTAAATGTCATCCAACCAAACTACCGCTGATGTTTCATCTCTAAAGGCGGGGGGGGGGAAATGACTTCTGGACTGATTGACTCGTTCCAAGCTTCGTTGACCGTTTAATCGGACAAGGGGTCAGCAGACACACAGAGGACAAACATAGTTGTACGTAATTATATTGTAATGATAACAATTCTACAAAATAGAGTGTCGAAGAGATCAGCTTAATCCGGGCGCAATATTGTATTCTTATTTGAAAAAGCAGAAGCACCAAAACTTTGATTAGTGGTAACGTCCTTGTTTAATCCTTTAAAGCAGAAATTGGAATTCTGAAGAGATACCTATTTGCAATTAGATTTTCATTTCAAACTTCACTGTGACAGACTAACAAGTATAATATTTCAAGTTTAAGTGACAAACTAGGTACTATTTCAAACATAAGTAGGACCAAGGGATCAAAGGTTTACTGGCTTATATGTGGCAGATCAACACACATATTTGCTTAGATTTAAACGGACCAGAATATTTATTATTAAATATAGACCAATATTCTTTGAGGTTTAATCGTACCAGACCAACAAAAATACTATGAATATACAGAAATAAGTTATAATGTTCAAACTAACGTAGACATTTAATGGACATATTTGTATGTATTAAGTATTCCGTGTTCATTTGTAAACAGTTGGATATTTTTCAAATGATGTGCCTCTTACAATAGATAAATAATTGCTTTTTCAATTTTGTTTCTATATCCAATATAAAGGTGAACTAAAATATATATTACATAGCAGATTAAAATTCTAGACATTATTTTGTTCCACTCAATATTTTATGAGAGTGAAACTCGTAAGAAGATTTTTTTCAAAATTTGTTGCTGTTACCTACCTTAACAGCTAAACCTACACTGTCGTCTACAGAATCGAGTTAAAAAAAAAACAGTGTCAATCCTCACATTACTCCTTTCTCGATTCGTCTTCTACATAAATATCCCCTTTTTGTTGCTTACGCTTCTCCAAGATTTCACTCGATATTGTTTAGCCACACTGAAGAGATGTGATGCAGCGTAACATTCGGTATGTGAATGACTATATACACATATATATATAATCTCAGAAAATATATATACAATTGAAAATAACCTAATAGGAAACTGTCTGCTAGGTTTCAACCTCTGTCCCATCCATGAAATGTTGCATTCCTCTGCCTGTTTTACAAGTATGTTAATGGTAGATACTCCGACGAACAACAAGCCCTTGTACCCCCTCTATGTAAATACCCCCGACAAACCCGACAATCTCTAAAATCCCACCCCTACACAGCAAAGATCACCAGATGCCAAAAAAGCCTTCTACTCTAATAGTTTCTTCCCTGGGATTTCTAGAATCTAGGTTCCTGCTTCCCGGGCTGTACTGGCATACAGAAGTTCAAGTGTAATGCAAATAGTTATCTTGCTGCTAAACTCCCTACATAGTATCTTTGCAAATTATGCCCTAGATAGTAGCCCCTACATCAGAGTTTCACTGCGCCTTGTTTGGGGTGAAAATGCAATAAAAAAAAATTAAATGTAAGAAAGTAAGACAGTAAACGACCAAGTTCTCTCCGATTCTCTCTCCTCTGATCTTGAGCACGTGGTGCAATGGGGAAGAGGAGTGGCTGGTTACTTTTAATGCAACTAAAACCAAGCTTCTCTCTTTACATCATCAACATTCTGATCCACATCTGGCATCAATTGAAATGAATGGCTCTCGTCTTCAGGAGGCCTCAAGTTTTGACAAGCTTCTGGGCTTGACCGTTACTGCTGATCTTAAATGGAACACGTAATCAAATCTGTTGCCAAGGCCGCTGGAAAAATGGTGGGATCTTTCTATCGATCCAGTAGATATCTCACTACTGCTGCAATTCTCCATCTATATAAGAGCCAGGTACGTCCAAGGATGGAATACTGTTGCCACATCTGGGCAGGAGCTGCTTGAAAGGACGTGGCCTGCCTTGATAGAGTTCAAAATAGCCTCGTAGGAGATGTCCTTTTCTCTTCCCTGCAACCTCTATCACACAGAAGAGATGTTGCGAGTTTGCCTCTGATGTATCGTTATTTTCATGTATTCGACTGAGCTTCAGTCTATGGTCCCCCCTCGCCAAACTGTCACAAGAAACACTCGTCTTGCTGAAAACATTATCAATAATTCCCCCCACTCTTTATCTGTGCCTAAACCTAAACGTAGATTCTATGAACAAAGCTTCTTTCTTAGAACTGCACGCCAGTGGAATTGCCTTCCGTTTTCCTGCTTTCCGGCTGACTACAATATGGTTGTGTTCAAGTCTAACGTAAATAAGTTCTTGATGAGCCGTTTCATATAAGTTAACAAATTTATCGAATTTTCATTACTAATGATTACTATATTGTCCAATTTCTACTGTACAGTCTTTACCCTTATCGTCGAGCGGCTTATTGGCCTTGATAATTTGATGATGCCTGTGTAAAAAAAAAACATTAAAAAACCTGGAAAATCTCTTGAAAATTAAGATTAAAAATCAAATTATGTTAAGTGTGAATGAAATGTAATTATTGAGAGAAGTCAGAAATAACACCTGATGAGGAAGGGGCAAAGGATTGCTTTTTATTGTAATTCTATAATCTAATCCCTAACTTACCCCTGACTCCAATTAAGTGCGCACTGGGCGACGATAAGATTATACCATAACTCAACATTGTCGTGAGAAAATGTAAGAATTAAACCGCTGAAATCATGAGCCATTAATTGTTCTTGCTTGTATTCTTTTTATGTTAAGGGCAAACAAGGTCGCCACATCACCACAGCGACTTCAGCCTGTTCAGGTAGTTCTGTCGAGCTACGAATAAACCGTTGGGATCGAAAAATACCGCATATTGTTAAACTTATTTGACATGTATGTAGACACATTTTCAGTTTTTTAATTCTTTATTCGTCGACTATTAGAACTTATATGAACTCGTCTTAAATGATACGTATATATGACAATAAATAAAAGTGGTGCTTATAGTAAACTTATAGAGGTCCCAAAGGACACTTAGATCATACAATTGATATTGTTAAACCGAGTATATATATTGCTGTAGATATTTTATTGAGAAAAAATACTCTTCTTTCAAAGACATTTTACCGATACAAAATTATATTTTTCTCTCATAAGCTTTATATATAGATCTACCATTTAAGCTGTTTCACAGCGTCACGTATCTAACTAGCTTTCATTGAGTGGTGTGAATTTCTCAGACGAAAACATCTTTAAAGTCTGTATGATATTTAGTCCGGTCCCTTCATTAACTCATTTTATAAAGGTAGTCAAAGTTGTTATTTCATAATTATTGCGTGTTTAGCAACGGCAGGATTTCCTGTCCATCGATATTAATGACTTAAAAAGTATGTTCTATGCACACTGTTTTCAACTTGCTATTGCCGCCACCACCACCACTTCGTACGAGACAGTGCAGCCCCCATGTAGGGAATCTCTGGTCGAAAGAAAAACAAATAATATTCCGGCATCTGTTACGAATTTGGTTCTGGTGATAATTATATCTGCCACCAGCAAGAGATGGTTAAAAAATAGGTCGGTCTTAAGTGACATTTCCCGCCCGGACAAACACATATGTATACACTTATAGAAAGAAAAAAAACGAGACTTCGATATTTCACTGACCCTTTTGTTGTTGTTGTTGTTGTTGTTGTTGCTGTTGTTGTTGAAAATAAAGCATGATTTGTTTAGTTGGGATTTCTAGTTCTTTACTTTCTTGTCAAGTAGTCTCTAATCATTAATCATTCGATTCTTCCACTTTTTACGATTTCTCATTCAGAAAAATCTTCATCGTTATTTTATCTGTTGCTTTCGACCTCAATTCTTTTTCAGAGTAAAACCCCGTAATAATTTCATTCCTTACTTGAAGTTTAACAATTTATATTTCAAGTAATTCTCTATCATTTTTTCATCCATTACTTCCGGTAAACAATCTTAACGTAACCTCCTGCTATTTTTTTTTATTCATCGGTTTCTGAATCAAAATGTATTTTCATAATAAAGCTTCATTTAATATCCATTATTCGATTTACACAGTTTATTTTTAAAGTAGAACATAGTCACTTTTCAGGTGTTACATCTACAATGTTCCTTCTAAATTAATCTTTATCATTTACATCTTCACAATTTATTTTCAAAAATATCTCTTTGATTTCTAGTTATTAAACTGTCTCGTACAACTGTTACTTTTTCAATTCATTAAACTGTTTGTACAATTTCGACCATTAATGTATTTGTCATGTTGGTCTTCAAACTTTATTTTCGAAGTAAATATTCACCAATAATTACTCCATCTTCTCATGAAGTTTCTCATCATTACAAATTATGTGATTCTAATATTAATTTTTCAACGAAAACCTCTATAATCACGATCATCATTCGCTACGGTTTATTTCTGAGGATAAACTCTATCATTTTTTTTCTAATTCGTTAATTCAATGACCTTAATATATTTGCCATATAGATCCGTCATTATTTGAAAAGAATTATTTCCGAAAAAATTCTTTTCCAGGCAACCTATCTGGCATTGGTCCATTTGTAAATTCTTTTTAACAATCTTCTCTTTGTATACAATCATAATTTCACACAATTATTTTTCAAAAAACAACCATCATTCATTGTTTTTTTTTAATTTATTCTACCTTCACAATCTATTTTTCGAGAAAAACTCTATCATTAGTTCTTTCTTTCTTTATCTCTGCGTATGCATTTATTTTCAAGTAGTCCCATCATTTTATTCTTATTCTTTATATCATTAATTCGTATATATTTCCCGAATAATATTCTTTCAGTTATTAATTTGGCACGCTTATGTTTTATTTTTCGTTATGCTTTATCCCGTCTATGCGATATATTTTTCAGGTTAAGTTTCATCGTTTCTTCCATCTACGCAAAACCTTTGCCTCCGTAAACTTCTTTCATTGTTTCATTCACTCACGTTATATATATAATTATTATTAACTAGCCGTACCCGCTAATCGGTTTTTGTTGTTGTTGTTTCTGCTCAACCCTAACCTCCTTATGTTACGAACGGCTTTCGGAATAAACACCCCCAACTCCTCATGGTAAGCATGGGTGGAGAGAGTTGGTGTAGCAAGGGTATTGAGCAACCTCCAACCCTAAAAATTAAAAAAAAAAAACGCGAAGTGAAAAAGAAAAAATTAGACGCAGTAGGCATGCTGGGAAAAACGTCCATTTAGCCGTTGAAGCTGTGGTAATTTTGAATGGTTAAAATAGTTCGCATCAAAGTTTTATTGATAAGCAAAAATTGTATTTAATAACGAAAACATAGACTCCTACTACAATAATACCACTTATCACCGTACCCTCCCCATAAAATAAAACCAAAATAGAGAAATACGCACGAAAATAACAAAAAGAAAACACCTCAAAAACAAATTAAGTTTTTTCGTTTAATTTTGATAAAAAATAAAAGAAAAAAAGAAAAAAAATTAAACTGTTTTAATATATTTATATAAAAAACTGAAATAAAAACACAAAATGTTCCATGTAATGAAAATAAAGAAACACGTCATGTAGCAGGGGGGTACCCCGGGTTTCCTTGGTATGTAGAGATGTTGTATTAAGGATGTTTATCAAAAATAAAAAGAGATAAAAGCAGGAAAATATATAAAAAGCAAACGACAAAAAAAAGACATCAATAAACCTGTATAAATGTTAAAAATTCCAAAAGGAAAAACATTGGCACTAATTTGAAATATGCATGTTTCGACTAGGCCCCTTTATCCACTGGTCCACTGTGGCATATTCGAAATTACGTCGTGTTTCATTACTATTTAAGCTAAATAAAGAAAGGGTGCGAGAGGCGCGTGTGTGGTTGCCGAAGGAACGATTTTTTGCGATCTTCGTGGAATTCGCTAAGTTTTTAATAACGAAAAAACAAACAAAAAACACGTTAGCGTATATTTATAAATAGTGAACCCCACCTTAACCCCCCCCACGAAAAGGAACGAAAAATACGAGAAATGTGGATCATATATTTTGTCTTGTTAAGTATTTTTAAATGATTTTTAGTTGGTTATAATAAGCCAAATATAGGACGCTTAATTTGTATATGATAAAAAAAAGCTGCGACGTAATTCCTTTAAATCAAAGAATATGTAAATAAGGGAAATTCAAGTAATGTGAAATGTGCGTAACTTTAAATTGAATAAATGATTTATAAGAATGTGTGGCGATTGAACGGCCGTAGTTCGGTTTTTTTTTTTTTTGTAAAGTTGTGTATAGTCTGGAATAATAGAATGTCATGGTTGCAACTAATGAGAATAGACGGAATGTTGAGGGTAGAAATCATAGCGAAGTGTAACGGTTATTGTAAGTGTATGAGTGTGCAATCCAGTTAATAAGGATGTCAAATCAATATAGTTATAATGGGTATAGAAGTACACGGTCCTGTCTGGGGGAGTGGCAGGAATTTTCAGTTAAAGAGGGAAATATGAATATTCTGTCTTAAGATCTTAGCAATCGGAATGATGTCGTTCGTGGGAAATAATATAATATTTTATTATAACGAAAAAAAGTGTGTGTGTAGCGGCGTTCAAAACTTACGTAAGATGGTGGGTAAAGGTTTAGACAAGATAAATTTGTACGTGGCGTCTGTTATTGCAAACCTACCGTAATTTGAGAGGAGTTTCTGCAATCCAATTATTATATAGAGAAGAGAAGAGTTTTGTATCCACACAAGTTTTTATGCTAATATCTTGAGTATATATTTCGACAGTACTGGATACGTGAGTAGAGCTAGGTAGTAAGTTTAGAAAATATATATGGTAATTAAGCCACACAGTATTTTCCGCGTTTCATCCTCGTGAGAAATCGTTACGAACCGCGGAAAATTCTGTCTAACTTTATTCCCATGTATATATTTTCAAAAGTTACTGCATATATATATTTTCAAAAGTTACTGCATATATCTGTCTACATATATATATATATATATATATATATATATATATATATTACATAATTATCTGTCATTATTTCATTCGTAACTTGCAGCTCTATTTACAAGTTTATCTTGATTGCAGGACACGTGCCGTTTCTTGATTCTTTAATTCTTAATAGATAAATTATGTTCCATATTTTTCCTTCTATACATCTGTTTTCCCGATGTATTTTCAAATTAACTGCTATTATATTTTTTATATTCATAACTTGCATTTTGTCGATTTACTTAAAAAAACTTTGGCATTTTTTTAGTTTGTTACTTCGCGTTTGATTGCAAAAGTAAAAGCTACAGCTTATCGCCATAAACATAAAGTATAACATTGAGAGCAATAACAACTTGTATATACTTAATCGTTCGCGATAGGTTTCTGAGAAATCATTTATTTATGAAATTGTTAACTCGTTGATAAACATTTAATCGAAATGAAATTTTATTATTGAGTAATCACATCGTTTATATATATATATATATATATATATATATACATTTTTCTCTTCTTTTCCTTATTATACTGATCTTTTTACTGTGTATATTATTTTGCATTTATTCAGTGTATATATTTCAATTAGATTTTTGTTCGCCTGTTTCTTCATTATCATCTCAAAGTATTACATTCTTTTTCTTTATTATGTCTTTCCTGTGTTCTTGTTTTTCCCAATTTTTTTCTCTTTATATTCTCTTTTATTTTCATCTAGATTATTAAATGTTCTTTCTTTATATTTTACAAGATCTGGTTTATATTTTTTCTTACTTGTTCTATACTAAAATCAGTCTTCAATTTTATTTCTTATCTTCTTGATGTCCTCCATCCATTTGATCCTTTCCCATATTTTTGCTTGATGTTTTCTTCTTTATATCCCTTAAGTTGTTGCTATCGGGTATTTGACATTTTTCTATTCTATAACTTTTATTAGTTTATTTCGCTAGTTTACCTTTGCATTCTGTACTCATTTCTATTTCATTCATTCGTTCTTCTAGTCATCATTTTTGTTTTTTTTATTTTATTTATTTCTCGTTTATCATCTACTTATTGTTATTTTGCCGTTCATTTTTAAATGATTTTCTCGACTTATTATTTACTGGTTCTGTTGCATCATTGTTTTTAATCATCTTTTTTAGTCGTTCGTATTTCTGTTATTTTGCCATTATATTTCATCGTTTCCTTTCGTTCTGCTTTTGATTTTCTTCTTTCATTTTTCTCTTATCTTTCTTCTCATTTATTCAGTACATCCCCTACCTTGCTTTTCCTTTTTTTCTCGTTCACTGTTCTCTCATTATTTCCCCGGTTTTCTTTATTTTCTCTTGTTCGTCATTATTTCCTTAACTACAGGCTCTTTCGCTGCTTTTACTTTAGCCTTTCATTAACTTCCTTTATTGGCTAGCCCCTTTCTTCTTCTCGTATATGTCGTTATTTACTTCTTATACTTGTTTTTCCTTTTCTGTTCCTACTTTCATTTTCCTTCAATCTAAATAAATATTTCTCCGACATTTATTTTCCTGACACTAATTTTCAACTTCTACCGAGATCTGGGGCGTCCACATTGCCTCACCCTCGCCAACCCACCCCACACACCTAAACCCTTGACCTCAAATCCAGAACATCTTACCCGACGGTTTGTTCAACTCAAACCCACATTTGTAATTGTCACTGGAAAGCTAGGAGCCCATCACAACACAACACAATTACACTGATTATTTTTTCTAGACGGCTACAAAAGTGGGTCTCGATATGGACAACAGTTGACAGACTATCTCTAATTTCTTAGGTACTTGTAAAATAAACGGGCTCCTATCTTATATCCCAGAACGTTTAGAACCGATAAAAGCTTTCTTGTGTGGATAATTAAATGGGAGGAGTTAAATGATTTGGAAATAAATTTAAAACGCAAGTTAATGTCTCATTGGTATTTCGGTTTGATAATTCGATAGAAGTTAAAAGAATAAAATACTCTTCTCTATCAGGCCATGGAACAAGGGTCAATTTCTGATCAACCCTAAGAAAACATAAATCACATGAAAAGTCATAACACATGTACTCGTTGCGCATTGGATAAAGTGCTAATTTAAAACAGCGTTAAGTGAAAGTCTTCTAGAAGTGGGCAGTTCAATCGTTAACACAAGAGATGCTTAGAATTATATATTAAAAAGAACTTCAACCATCTACCCGATCATGGTTGATGAAATGAAAACAATCTATCTTCACACTTGACGTAAATAGTTCAGTTTGAAATTCTGTACATATTTCCTAAAATCAGGATAAAAATTCTAAAGAGATATAGGATATATTTGAACAAGATCGAAGATTACATCGGCCGAAACGTTGCGACATTAGCTTGCAAAATTAGAAGACTAGCGCGAATAATACAAAGAAATAACGCGTAAAAATGTAGAATTAAAGAACTCGAACATAAAATTGGAACAATTATATTAAAACATGAGTTGAGTATCATGAACGTTCTGCAAGCAGTATTTCCGAGCCTGCTTTACAACAGCAAATTCCGCACATAGAGGTGGGTCCGCGAAAATATTTACAGCAGTGATGCTACCGGTTGTTGGGAAATTCAACAAAACGATTACATCAGATTTGAAACGTCAATAAGTGGTGTTAAAGTTGACGTGCATCAACTCCACCTTATATCGAATAGAGAAGTGGCTGCGTATTTTATAGGCATAGTCGTTTAAAAGATATCGTTCTAAGGGCATTGCACCGCTAGGTGTGTCAGAAATTTCGTGAAAAATAGTGAATAATTCCACCCCATCTTTCCAAGCTTATAACTCCTCGAAAAATGTAATCAAAGCCCTAATTTTTTTTCAATTAAAGTAGCAAGGATCAAGGTTTCACTAAAAAAAAAAACAACGTGGTTAAAAAAAAAGGTTTTAAACTTCGGACTTTATAGGTAAATTTCTAAAAAAACACTACTTTTTTATTTTAAATTTGAATATATTATTTATTGACCTTTTCTCTTCAATTTGTGATATATAAAACTTTGGTGAGTAAATTTATTATTTACTTTTTAATAGACACTTGAAAATGGGAGGGGCGTGAATTAAAAAAACTTTTGTCTAAAATATTATATTCGATTTATTGGAAAGAACATACAATTTCACATTGACCCTGAAAATATCGTAAAAATAGAATGAATAGAAACATTTTGATAGATTTTTAAAGTTTAAAAATTGAAAAGTTCGTAAAATTCATTACTGTTTTTAAAAAAACATTTCTATTACTTTTAAAACAACTTTAATAGTTTGTTTTGGAAGTATAATCCATAAGGAAAATAAACAGCCCACTTTTAAAAGAGAAATTACGAGTTTTTTTATATTTTATTCGCAGTTTCGTGTTAGGGGTGACAACAATTCCTACAAAAATTCTGATACACCTATTGCACTGCCGATTTCCTATCGATCATTCAATTTCTCAGCCTCTAAAAAGCATCTAACCAGATGACTTTTGGCAATTCCCTTCTCAAACGAAGTCGAAAATATGAGAACTGACATGTTTGTTCCACCGTCAATAACGAAATCAACGACAAAGTCTATTGCCACCACTGCAAAAGAGCAATAAATAATGCGAGAGATTCCCATGACTATTATGTCAAGTTTAAAGTAGCTTAACAGTGACTTCGTTCCCAGCAAGTTGGGCGAATAACAAACAGAATCCTGCACAGAAGCGTCTCCTCTATCCCAGCCATCATCAATGGACGTGAGGTAATTTGTTCGGCTTTGGAACAAGCAAAAGTGTTTGCTAAAAACTTCGCAGCAAAGTCTATGAATATAATTTGCCACAAGGACCTCCCTTCCGGATTTCCTCTTTTATCTGAAAATATGATATTCAACATATTGTGCGCGATGTTGCTTAGCTAATAAAAGAAAAACGATTAAAGCAAGTAACCCCGACGGCATCCCGATCTTAGTGCTCAAAAAGCTTTAACTGGAAGTAGTTATTCTGCTTACAAAGCTGTTTAAATGTTACCTTAAGCAGAATAGCTTCGCAATACTCTGGAATAATTCATCGGTCTGTCCTGTATTTAATAAGTACAGTAATATTTCAGTACAGACAATCAGTCTGGTATTTGTCCTGAATAAATTGCTGGATCTGTGATAAATAGAGAAAGGGACAAAAAACTACTGACTGACAATCAACTATTCTGCTAAATCTGATGTGCTAACTGTAATATCACACAGGCTTACTGAATCCCTCGACAAGGGGTTCGTTTCTAAAGCAATTGCGTTTTGATGATTGCAACCGCGAAATAGCTGTAAATGTCCTCTCAATTATTAAATCCGATCTCTCTGATAGCATTATAAGAGTAGTCGTCGATCGGCAAAAATCAGAAGCTCATAGTACCAACACTGGCGTCGCTTAGGGTTCCATCTTGGACCCAACTCTCTTCCTGATCTTCGTCAATGATATCCCAGATCATTCGTAGACATTTATGCAGATGACACCACAATCATAGGCAACACTTCAAAGGCCAGCAATGATCAATATCCTTCTGATTCTCTCTCTTTTCATCTTGAGCACGTGGTGCAATGGGGAAAAATTGACTGGGTTATTTTAACGCACCTAAAAACCAAGCTTCTTTCTTTTTCTGACAATCGCTGTAATCCCCAGCAGGCTCACATTGAAATGAATGGCTCTCGTCTTGAGAACGCATCATGTCCTAACAAGCTCTGGGACTGAACTTCACTTATGATCTGAAATAGAAAACATACATCAAACATACATCAAATCTGTTGCCAATACTGCTGTTTTTAAAAGAAGTACTGTTGCCACATCTCTCCATAGCCTGACTTGTTACAATTTAAAACCGGATTCAAAACCTTGTAACAAAGGCAATTTTATCTTCTTGCAACGTCTTTCCCAGAAGAGATATTGCGTGCCTGTCTCTGATCTATCGTTATTTTCATTGCAAGTTCTCATCTGGGCCTCTTGCCAAACCTTCACAAATAACATTCGATTAACTACAATGCATAAATCTAATCGCGGACTCCATGAACAAAGATTCTTAGCAGAACTCCCTTTCTGTGGAAAATTTTTCCATAACCTGCTTCCTGGCTGACTACAATATGGTTGCATTCAATTCGAATGTAAACAAGTTTTTATTGAGCCGTCCCTTTAAACAATCAAATTATACCCAACTTACACCATTAACGATTACTACCGCATTATGTTCATTAAGTTTTATTCATGTATATACCTACAGGTCGGTCATTGGCGTGACCGACCTACGTGTTCATCAAATGCCCTATGTGACAATTGGCCAGTCAATAGTATCTGTCGGTTAGATGTCTTTTTGTCTAGGTGAAGATTAAAGGCATATCTGAGATATCGGGTGTGGTTGGCTCCTTCTCTCGGATCTAAGTCTTCGCGCTGGTGGCTCTCTTTTGCTGGAATTGTCTTGATGCTAGTACCGTCTCGACATTTTGAGGCAGCCACAAAACAATGCACGACACACAGGTTGTAATATATATGAGAAATAATTTTATCTATTTATTTTACAAACAAAATATTACAAAACAAATTACAGACAATAATTACAAACTACATATCATAATCAATTTTTACAATTAGATATTTAAAACTAACTGGCCCTAAATAGTGCTGAGGGAGGGGGTGCCCCCATCCCCTCGTTCAGAGAGGGACAGAAAATACGTGCTCACACCATGGCTATCCGGACAAAAGAGATCGAGAAAATCAAAATTGCATTGTGGTTCCTTTTCCTGTATTACTCCGCGCGATATCCAATCACCTTTCGGCAATGCTGGAGAGGCCACGACGCCCTGTGGCACCACCAAGACACAGTGCTATACTTGAATGGTCTTTAGGCCTTGATAAATGATGACTCTCTTATAAAATAAACACGTGGCAGTATCAGGGCAAACGAGAAAATAGATCTCGATAGATCTGTATTTTTAATTGATTATCTAAGATACAAATGGAGGGATTTATCTCCATCAGACGCCTGAGAATAACGTGCTGAATGTTTGTATTGGTCACCATTTCATTCTGATTGTTTCATCGCATATTTAGAGTCAGCTCTCGACCTCAGCAGAAGATGCGATCAAACCTCGATGCCCATGACCTATCGAGAAAAATCGTTTCAATTTGTGCAGTTGAACTACCTGATTAAAGATTAAGCGGCAACAAAATAAATCTTACATAACATGTATAAAATCTAAGTTTTAGTTGAAAATAAATATTAATTTAAAGCTGTAATTAAGAATAACATATTTTAATGGAAAAATAACATTTATTTAGAAGATAGAAAAAGTACGTTTTCTTCAATTTCTGTCTGTCTTTAAATTAGACAAGTGTTCCATTATAAAATTATTATTACATTTCTATTAACATGATCAGAAATTATTCACGGATTTCCAAAACATCTATTACCCTCTTTATGCTTGAGCATCGTTGTTTTACTGGCATTAAGTGTATTGGACATTTATCGGTCACATCACGAAATTTTCCCAACGATTTAAAAACGCCTAATAACGACAGCGAGTGGTTAACCTTAATATTCTTCTTCCTTAAAGGTTCCATTACTACGACATAATTTCTAGAACTATATTCATACAATCCAACTTGTTTCCCTTTTAAATGTTGATATTAGTCACCTTTTTTTGTAAACTCATAATGAACGGATTTTAATTTATTCATAAGAAATGCACACATTACTTATCTGTTTTTAATACTAAAGCCTTACATCCTTTAAATTCGTATTCGGAACGCATTTAATAGAGAAATAGTAAAGGTCCTGCCTCTATTATTAGCAATATAAACGTTTGTATGAAATACTGGAAGAAAAGAAATTGAACTAAACGTTTCTTAACATTTAGTACATAAATGGTTAGTATTATTCTGCTAATCTAATATCTTTTTATCCTATGTATTTATCGTTCTCTCTCGCCTTCTCTTTATATATATATATATATATATATATATATATATAAACAGTTGCACTCTAGTCATATTTTTTTACTTTTAAAATCACTACTATATATTGTGTAAAATTTCATAATCAATAGCGATTTGCCTCTTTAATAATAAATACGAAACATGCATGAATTAAAATAACATATTTAAGCGTAGCTTACGACCAGGCAACACAGAGCTGCCCGCGACTGAAAAATAAATAAATAAAAGTTTTATTTATATGACATGTATCTTAGAGTCTTCTGGCTTCGTATTTTACTTCCTTTTTTTTACAACTAATAATTACGGTAACTGAACACACTTATAATTATTATTCAATATTAACGTAAATGTATCACAAGTAATTTAAAAAAAATATTTCAAGTGCATTTTCTTGAAGCCTAATTTAGATATTTCAAGTGCATTTTCTTGAAGCCTAATTTAGATCGCCAATAGTAATGACTGAGTAGCCCTCAGCAAGAGTTCTGCTTTTATATTTTATTTTTCTATACATGAAAAGTATTTTATATTTTATTATTTTTATTTCGCGTTGTGTTCATATCAGTTCGTATGTTTGGATTAGAGGGTAGCTAATCTTTAATCGAAAGATTTAGGGTTTGGTCATCTTTCCCTGGTAACCTTTGGAGTAGCTTATCTCTGTATTATAAGCGTCTTTGCTGTGTAAAAGTCGCTCTGAAACCACGACCACGCCAGATAGTGGGGGAAATACGAACAGTGCGCACATGTTTATTTGACGACCTAGGACGACAGAGTTGATAAGGAGGAAAGCAGAAACTACATAGAAATGGCGCACAGAAAATATGGCCGAGCGAGAAAGTCAAACTTTGAGAATTGTAAATAACATAAGCGGATTTTGTCGCGACCAAACCGTGTCTGAAAGTTGTGAGAAGATTAGATTTAGGGTAATTGGGGAGTCGGTTTTAAGTCACTGAGTGCATGATGTTTCCTGTTCAAAACGGATTACAGGTGTCTGAGAATCTTATCCGTAAGAGTCTGATAGGCTGAGAGTATTCTTACTTACAAACAGATGGAAGCTTAATTAGGCGAAATGGTAAGTACTGATGGCACAGGTCATGGTTAAAAATAAACAGGGATCATTGGAATATATATATATATATATATATAGAGAGAGAGAGAGAGAGAGAGAGAGGAGAGAGAGAATGAGAGAGAGAAAGAGAGAGAGAAAGAGAGGGAGTAAGATATTAAATAGAGATACAGAATACACATGCACGCACACAGTATATATATATATATACTATCATGCACAGACATTAGGTAACCATACACATCTAATCATACGCAGTAACATTCATGTATGCTAGTAGAATATTAGATACACGCGTACACACATACATCTATGCATACATAACATTTAATATTTCTATTTCTATTTATTCTTTGTTAACGCAATGTATTTTTTTAGAAACCCCCCAGATAATTTCCACTTCCTATGACCCTCGTCACTATAATGAGAGATTTCGTGCATGCGTGCGATGAGTGGGTGTTGCAGGGAAAGACAAGAATAAAAACTATTTACATGTGACTAGTATGTACCTATTCACAGATCTTCAACCTCCTCTGGAATCTTCAGTAAAATATATGTGTATTTATAAACCTGAAGCTGAGTGAATGAACATATTTCCTTGAGGGTTTTTTCATGGATTTTATTATAATCAGAAAACGCATGCTAAAATATACGTTAATTTTGGTATTGAGTTGTTTACGAAAAATCAATTTTTATTGGGCTAATTAGCCGTCAATTGCAATCATGTTTACTAAATCTCTTTCGCGAAATTTATCTTATTTTACACACTTTTAGTATACTACGGCTTCTATTTTTCTCTTGTCTGTATTTATCTATATCCGCACGCGAATTGATATTAAATTGAAATTCTCTCGGCATAAACAATACTCAAACGTTTAGTTTCCCATTAAAAAAATATGTCTTGCTTTTAACTGATGCCTGCTCTACCTAAAGTTGAATTCTTATATCATTTTCTCTTATTTTAAAGAGACAATGCTTATATTGTTATGTAGAGAGGTGTATAAAGACTGTATATATGGGAGTTGTACATAATTAGCCTCATTATTTTGCTAATATCTCGTCTATTTAATGTGTGTGATGTCTTCCAAAGTATAGTCATCTGGTCTATAAATGTTTCTATTGTTTACGCGTGTATAATAGTGATCTGTACGTGTCGACATACTGAACAGTTCATAGGCAGAAGGACGGATATACAACTTTTACATTTGTGCTGGACAAAGAACGATACACCTTGAATCACAACCATTTTCGTTTGTTTTACGTGCTTCTAAAATGTAGCCATATC
Source organism: Euprymna scolopes (assembly GCF_053919585.1). Taxonomy (NCBI): domain Eukaryota; kingdom Metazoa; phylum Mollusca; class Cephalopoda; order Sepiida; family Sepiolidae; genus Euprymna; species Euprymna scolopes. The sequence continues at coordinate 48,017,659 of NC_136483.1, forward strand.
GCTCACGAAAAACTCAAACAACCAAGTTGTTTCATATTTACATTTATTGTGGTTGTAGGTTGTTGGTTCCGGTGTGACACGCTGGCTTCTTCTCCACAACTACATATGTTCATTTACACAGTCTAGTGCTCACATAATAGCATGTATGTCTCTAACCCACAACTGTCAGTCAAAGACTGGCCAATATAACTCTCTACTTTCTACATGTAATCGAAAACTCACTTCCTTGTCTGACGTCACTCACCACGAAGCATTAAAACATATCACCTGTTATTTTTCAAAAATGTATATTGTTTATACATTTCTTTGTCTTAAATTCCTGTTAACTGCCTGATACATCCCTGTTAGCTGTAAGTATTTATTTCGCTTTCATAACATTGCTTCTGACATTTTATTTTTACAAAGCATATAAGCAATCATTATAATACTCATCATAATTATCAACTATGTTTTTTTTCGGTAGACTAGCAACATAATATCACAAAAATCATTAAGAATCTGGCTTGATATCAAGTAATTTGGAATCCATCTATAAATAGAATGACTAGATGTATGTAATATCTACATGCTTCGTTTAATCTACTTTGTATTTTAATAACTTTATACGCTGAAAAGAATTATTTAGCTATTGCAAATATTACTAACATATAATTTTGATAATAAATCAAGGACTTTCCTGAATCAGGAAACATGTATATATTCAGAGGACATGTTGAGTAGATGGTGGAGTAGAGAAGCGAACGAACACTAAAATGCTACTGGCTTGGATAGCTATCCTCTTACTTTCTTAGTTTGTTTTGCTACTCCTATCTCTTCACGTCTACAACCCAAGATCTTCTTCACATATGGTCCTAATACATCATTTTCGATTAATGAAAAATGATTCCGTCTCATTTGAAACGACAGTGTCCGCAAACCGAGGTGAATATCTATATCAATATAGAGAAAAAGGCCAAAGACCCACAATATTAGATCTAGGCCGGTGACCATTAGACGAAGAACAGAAAGTACGCTCATTTTACCGCCACTTTCAACTTTTGGCCGGAGAAAGCTAAAATACATTAAAACACCTGCACAGCGTTCCTAATCTCACGCTAACAAGAGAATGGATCAACTTTTTTGTACAGAAGCAAAACCGTACACACATAATCTGACAATATAAGTAAACCCAAACGTATACAATGCCAACCCACCTATTACTACGCATATTAATTACACTACAAACATACTGTCGCAGCGTCTCCAAGGCTCGTGTCTACTTACTGAACATCCTTTATTAGACTCTATTTGCATAAACTTTTCGCAAAGAGCAATTGTTTGTTGAAGTTGTTATATGATTGTCAGGTTTAAATAAAATGTTTTATTCTTTTGTTCATTTTTTTTTTCAAAATATGTCATTTACTAAACCATGCTGTTGTATTCAATAAGCATATTCGAACTGGGGACCCTTCTATTCTTCTCAATTATTTCTTTGCATAATTATGATATGCATGTATGTTTTTTTATCACAAATTGATTGATACGCTACAATAGAACGTTTACAATTATTCGATTTCTATTGACAAAATGTTTTTTTCTAAAAGAAATGACTCTCGTCTAAATAACTGTTAGCTTTGTGTGAATAACAATATTTATGTCAAAAGCCACGCTACATAATTTATTTCAGGAACTCGACTTGATTGTTTTAAATTCTTATTCACGTGTTATGTCTAGTTTGCGAATATATATTCTCTCTTTATAAAGTTCAATTCACATTTTTGAATGCACGTGTTCTTTTATTTTCTCATAAGAGTATATGTTACTGATCTGTTTCGTTAGCAATCCTGAACAAACAGTAAACATATGTTATCACTGTTTCTTTGAATATAGCAAACTTTTCAAGCAATTTTATGAGGAAAAATATATTCAAACACAATCTTTACATGCTACAAATAGTCAAACATATACCTCTGATATCGAGGGAATAAAGATTGTGTTTTAATATGTTTCTTCTCCATAGAATTGGCTGAAAAAGTTTGAAGAAGTTTGTCACATTCAAAAATACAGTGAAAGCATATTTTTACAGTTTATTGAAGATTGCTGACGAAACAATTCTGTAACATATAATCTGATGAGAAAATAAAAAATATGTGCCTTCATTTCAAATATTATTAACCGAACTTTATATATATATATATATATATATATATATATATATATATATATATATATATATATACGTTGAATATTATCGAGCATCAAAAAAGTAGTTTATTTGATATTGTACTACTTATATTATTGTCTACCCTGCTATGGCTAGAAAAACATTATTCGTGGAATATTTACAAGAAAACCACTAATGTATATACATATATGTGTGTATGTGTGTGTGCCTGAACAATACATGATAATAAAATGTGCCTAGCGCAACTGCAGCTTAATAGCGTCATCTTTATCGAAAGTGTGTCTGACTAGAACCAATCATTTGTCGCTTGATATCAATGGAATACTTCTAATGATCCTAGAAATCTAGAATTTTAACCGAAAAGAATTATATTATTGTTTATTGTCCATATATCTCTTTACGATAAGACATTAACTTCTCTGCGTATTAAATGTACGAGGTTGTATTGATTCAATTTGGATTCGATTTTTCTAGTTGGGTTGATGCACCAAAATAAAAGAAACAATATATACTTTAAAAGACCCTGGGTTATGTTTAAACTATATAAATAGGACTGAACTCTATGCTTTCGAATTAGAGGAGATTAAAGCAAATACTCATGATCATTTACGAGAGACGTGCAATAAGTAATGTCCCTGACCCACTTCCAGTTGTCTGATCTAACTAAAGCTTTGCATGTCCAATGATTTATATCTCTACAGGTTATGTGGCACATTACAGCTCTTAGCTAATTGTGGTTTCTGTTTTACAGGTGTTTGAACTGAGTCAGGTGTGAAATGGAGCTTGTTGAATGTCGAGCAGTGATCCAGTTTTTGTATTTGAAAGGATGTACACCACAGGAGACTTTTGATGAAATGAAAGAAACTTATGGTGATAATGCCCCATCATATGACCTTGTAAAACGCTGGCATCGTAAATTCAAACATGGCCGGACGTCTGTGGAATCAGCTCCCAGACCTGGTCGCCCCCCCTTGCTGCCATTGATGAGGCATATGTCCGTCGTTATGGCTGCCACTTTGGAAGATAGGCGTATTACTATTTCCCAAATAGCCCAAGATGTCAAGATTAGTACAGGGTCTGTGGAAACTGTCATTCATGACTATTTGCATACGCATAAGATGTCTGCCAGATGGATTCCCAGGTTGCTCACACCATTCCCGAAGCGAGAACGCGTCAAGTGCTCGAGGATGAATTTGGAGATGTGCTAAGAAGATGAGTAAAAATTTTTCAAAAGACTGATTACACAGGATGAAACCTACGTCAATCACTATGATCCAGAGACCAAAGCCCAGTCAATACATTTGAAGCACTTGGACTCACCACCTCCAAAGAAGGCAAGAGTGCAGCCTTCCGCTGGCAAGGTCATGCTCACATTCTTCTGGGACCAGGACGGAGTAGTAATGAAAGATTTTTTGGCAAAGGGTACCACAATTACAGGAGCTTATTATGCTTCACATTTGAGGAAAGTAAGGGAAGCTATAAAAATCAAGAGGCGGGGCAAATCAGCAAAGGTACCCTCCTCCTGCAGGACAACGCTCCGGTCCATAACTCGCATGTCTCCAGATCAGAAGCACGGGCGTGTGGTTATGAAATCCTTCCCCATCTTACCTACTCTCCTGACCTTGCACCCTTGGACTTTCACCTCTTCCCAGCCATGAAGTTGTTTTAGAAAGGAAAGCGTTTTCCAGATGATGCAGCCTTGATTTCTGAAATCACGTCGTTGTTGGAGGACCAACCTGGGGTGTTCTACAAAAACAGTCTCAAGAGCTGCATCAAACGATGGGAGAAATGCATACCTCTGGGTGGTTCCTATGTAGAGAAAGACTAATAACGTAGAGATTTCCAGGTTTTTTATCTGGAGGCGCGTTTAATTCACTATCAGACATGCATTTAGGAAAAGAACGCTGATAAAAAGAAACTAAGGTCCACTCTCTGTTCTGTGTTGTAGCAGCCATTACACCCACTGAGATTAGTAGCTGTACAAAAATGTGTGGTTAGTTCTGCACAAAGCCTTCAACACGATAAACAAATCATCTGTGTGGGTTTCCGAACAACTTGGTTGTGTCGCGCCTGATACGTCGACATCGACGGAGTATCATCATTGTGTTTAGCATTTTGTTCTTGTGTTTTGAACTCTCTAATCATCCATGTACAATTTTCTTACCTTCACTTGTATCTTTTATTTGGTTATTATATTGCTTGAATGAAGCAGCATTGAATACCTGCTTACATCCTTCTCTAGAAACATGTATAATTGCTTTTTTAAAAAGTCCTGCAGCAATACAGAATAGTATATATATATATATATATATATATATATATATATATATATATATATATATATATATATAAACGTCGTGATTAAATTTAACAAGAACTAGTTATTGGATATGAAATATATTCGCTATGTAGAAGGTATCTTTATCAAAAATTCCTGCAGCATTACAGAATACTGTATATATATATATATATACATATATATATATATATATATATATATATATATATATATATATATATATATATATATATATATATACAAGCAAAAGCCGTGATTAAATTTTACAAGAACTACTTATTGGATATGAAATATATTCTCTAGGTAAAAGATATCTATTTTCTGTGTCATGAACATGATAAATGAGTTCCGATTAAATTAAAGCGTTATCGTTTTCATTGAGAACAAAGATTGAGAATTGAAATAAAACATATACATTTATCGATGTGAACCATTACAAGTGTTGACGTATGTATCTGTGTCACATGCAGTCAAAGCGTGTAGACACACATACAATATAGATTGTATGTGTGTATGCATATATAATTCAGATAAATATGTTTCAAACTGAGTTTGTATGTAGGAATTTGCATGTTCGTTATTTCGATTTTCTAATTTCTTCAGCCAATTTATTATTTTTGTCAATACTTCCATTAAAATAGAAATGGGAAATAAAGCACTTGTGTGGTTTTCACGTAGAATAGGAAATTGAAAAGTAAAGACGAAACAAGTCCAATTTAATTGAAATTAAAAATTGGGAAACAAATTAATCATACACACATTTATAGATATTACGAGTAATAAAACAATTTCATTTAAAATCGTTTAGGAAACACTAGTTGTCGAGATAGTTAAGGGAATTAATTCTTCTGTCAAAGTAAATTTTTCCGAAAAATGTGTAATCAGTATTGAGCTATACTTTCCCACTGAAAGTTGATTAAATATAATTTAAATCCATGTATATATATATATATACATATATATATATATATATATATATATATATATACATAATTATATATGTGTGTGTGCGTGTATGAGTGTGTGTATGTGTGTGTGTTTGGGTGTGTGACTTTTTTTAATTTTCTTCCTTTGAAGATTATAATACTGGATATGGGGCAGTCAAACCAGCTGCCAACATTGCCTTGTTTGTTTTTTTTTATTGAAACCAGCTGAGAGCTCTTTTTATTATCCTCGTTGTTCCTTTAAGTGCAATTGTCTGGATCTCTTTTGAACTGGGTTCACCAGGAAGATTAGCTAGGTACGACTTCAGGTTCTTCTCTATAAGCCCTGTGGCACCTATAATAACTGGTATGATTTATATCTCCCTAAGATTTCAGTTTCTGTTCATATCATGTGTGAGACGTTGATATTTGGTCTGTTTCTCCCTTTCAGCTCCGTACCGACCTCCATTATTACAGAACTCACTGCAACCAATGTTGCCACTGTTTGTGTGTGCGCATGTGTCAAAAAATGCTCAACCCAAAACACGTAAAATTATTTGCCCGAACAAAACAGTTTCGCGTCATTTTATGTCGCATGACGAAGAATAAAATAGAGATATAATGATACTAAATCTCATGTCTAAAAGTCTGATTTTAACTCTAACCATCATCCATTGTATACATTTTATTTCATAAAATATCTAAAACTTTTTAATTTATAATATTAATAAGCCTAGGCTTAAATCGATTCACTAATCCTCTGTTATATTCCGCCAGCATATCATCTGGTGATCTTTGAGAACGGGAACCATGTTGCATGTTGCTGAATATGTTGTTTTTACTGAGGTGGTTGAAAATTTTCACAAACTCAAGTAACTTACTCATAACACCCATGAAACTGATTGGTCTGTACTGAAATGCAGAAGACCAATCCCCCCGGATTTCAAAAATTTTCCCAGGTTTTCAAGGTGTTTGAAGCATATCGGACACACACACACACACACACACACACACACAAACACACACATATATATATATATACACATATATATATATATATATACATATATATATATATATATATATATATATATATATATATATCGGTGTCGCTCAGGGTATTTTCAGTCCTTGAAGGAAATACAGGGGTAGACAGTCATTAGTACATAGGGAAGAGTGGGGCTTGTCGCATGTTGACGCAATCGCCTCAGATCCGTTGATGATTTTTACGCTGCTGTTCAAAACTTTTTCTTATGTGAAAAAAAACTGGAAGAATCTAGCCTCTGCACAGTTACTTTAGACTTGAAAATTAGAGCAAACTTTCTTGCGCTTTTTATAATCTTTTTTAGTAGACCTTTGAGCGGCTTCAGTTTCTGGACATCTGTTCTGTTTAAAGCAATTAAAATATTGAGTTCTATGTGCGGTTGCAGCGACACACTCAATGGTGTAGCACGGTTGGCTATTTGGTTTGAGTTGAATTTTTTTTTTTTAATGTATATAGCTGTCTATGTCGCTGGTTATCTAATTTTTCAAGGCAGATGCTATAGAGTACACGTCCGTTTTAGACATAGAGCATAGGGGTATTTCTGTTATGAACGGACTAGAACTGTTCCAGTCTGCCATCAAGTAATTGACAGTGCAATGGAGAAGGAAATTTGAGGTCTTGTTACACTTTGTTTTAATCATTATTGAGACAAGTAAGTGTTTTGAGATTCCCAGTGAAGACATAGTAGTGGATGAACACAATTCAAGACAGATGTTAAGAAAAAGATCTAGAAGACTCGCAAATTGGCTATCAGGGTCGAAAACAGGAGTGGGTTCGTCAGCAATCAAGTTTAAATCATAAGCAAAGCCGAAACAATAACAGATGTGACCCCACCACCTATAATAGTCAAACATTTGCCTAGAGAGAAAGAGAGAGAGAGAGAGAGAGGGGCAAACGAGAGCTTAATTAGAGCTTTTATTTATGTGAGCGATTCCCGGGTACCAGCAGATGTTCTTGCTGGTTAAAAAACGGTTGGATAGCTGATAAAAATATATGAAGGAAAAAAATCAATTTAGGGAACATGAAGGGTAAGGAGTTGCATTCGAGCAGTCGCAGTTGGATCCGTCACTAACCCGTGACACACCTACCCCGTCCTCTGACTGTCCGATAAAGAAAAAAGAAGAATTCGTTTTTGAAATAATCGTCCTTTTTAAGTTATTAATGAAGAAACGATATTGAATAGATTTTCACTTTATTTTTCCCGTGGTTATAATTGAACAAAAATGACGTTTTCTTGTAATCAGAATGTATTTTAAATAATTAATTAATACAAACGAAACTAACCTTGCGCCCGAGTCGGTTATTCGTCACTTACCAACTTGTGAATAAACTTTCATATGAATGAACCCAGATTGAAGTAATCTCCTTCAGCGAACAGCCAGCAAGAGGAGAGAATAGGCAACCTTACGCCCAGTATCCGGCCTACAGCTAATATCCTCCCTGGAAACTTTAAGTTATATACGTTGGACATTTAATTCTTTTATTTTTATTTGTTTTTTTTTTTGTTTTTTTTTGCTCACATACAAATCACTTTTGAGATAAAACCTACAGGAATCTCACACCAATCCTGCCATCGTAGAAGCGGCCGAGACCGCGCTATTTTACTTCCGTGGGTATTCGAATCGGAATCACCTAGAACACTTGTGTCCCGGTAAACACTATGTTTTTTTGTTATATCTCCAACTGGACGGGTCTTAATCGTGTTATACAGAACCTTCATTCATAGGCTGTTGTGTTTGAGTGTGTCAATCATTTCACCTTGTAAACGTTTAATATAAGGATAGGGATGTGCAGGCAGGTAAATTTTCCCCGCGATGCACTTAGAGATGGTGACGCCATCGTTGTGGAGACGGTAGAGAGCAAATAAAAAATCGGTGGTATGAATAAGTGAGTCTTGGATGTATAGATCCGTTAGTTTAAGGTCTTCTTTAGAAATGACTCTACCACAAGAGTAGCCATCTCTAATGTAGGTGCATGTTCCATGTCCCTGGCGACTTTGAGAGTCAGGTTTGAAAGTCTAGTAAGAATAACTTTTAATTGAGAAATTGTCTAAGGAAACAGTTGAGCAAGTTTTGGAAAGGAACAATAAGTCAGGTTTGGATTTCTGTAATTAAATTTCAACCTTTGAAAAATTGTAATGTATATCCTGATGTTGAAAGAAAAATAATTTACGTTGGAAATTAAAGTATGGAGTTAATCTTTTTAAAACCTGTTTTCTGTTTATTATCAGGTTGCGATGTGTTGGGGAAAAAGACAATACCGCCATCTCAAATTAACTGGTGACATAGCAATATGAGCAGGGATTAAAGAAAGAAAGCAGGAGTAACCCAGAAGGTTGCTTCAGTTACTACTCATACATAACTATCGATCAGAAAAAATAAATTAAAACAAACTAATCATTGTATACGATATAAGTTTCCAAGGATATTTAATGGAAAATTTAAAGTTATTTGTCCTCGCATGTTAATGATATATTTGGAGGGAAAAATAAAAGATATAAAAAAAATAAAATGCTTCCTCGTGTTGAGAAACTGAACGAGCATTTCTCTCAGTGGTTTTTGAACGCGCCTCAGCATTCCAAAATAGCCAACATAAAGTATTAAGCAGGCTCATCTTTGCTTAACTTTGGTTGGTTTGTTGGTTGGTTTTGTTTTACGGCATATCAACCCTTTTCGGGTTATTTAATGCCAAATCCAAAGATCTTGAAGAATTTTTTTTTAAATAGAATATATTTGTTGTTTTCACGTCGGTTTCTATTTAACCCATAGTTGGGACCCAAACAGGTACTACCATTCCGAGTCAGAGTGGACATGGGAACAATGGTAATTAAAGGGTGGCTCACCCCCCCCTAAAAAGCCCACAAGCTGGGGCCACACCACTGGATATAGTTTAAGGTCATATCCAGGACACCTTAAGTTTGGTGATCTACAATCTGACGAAATCTGTCAACGTGAGAATGCCGTAGGTCATATTATATATATATATATATATATATATATATATATATATATATATATATATATATATATATATAACTACTTCATTTTCTCACATAAATTTAATATACGAAAGTATAGATTCATGCGTAAACTTTAAGTATTTACTTCAAAAGTGCTCAATACGTAGGTAGAGCTAGTTAGTAATTTATAAAATATATATGGCGATTAAGCTACACTGAATATTCTGCGTTTCATCCACTATAGGATTCGTCAGGCCTATGCGAGAATTCTGTGGTTGCTTCTTGTTTTTATATATGTTGAGGATTTTTAGGTAGCCAATCAGCTTTCTAGTATCCACCGCGCCCCTTCCTATCAGCCAATGGGCATGCATTTTATCGAACAAAGGATCTGTTTTAGAACTAGTTAGTGGTTTAAGGTAGACGTTTTCCTTTTTTTTTAAATTTTATTTTATCATATATATATATATAAAAAAATAAAAAAAGGAAAAGTTTTGGGCTAAAATCAAGTTATTAAGTTAGATCCATGTCCAAGAAACCTATATGTAAAATTCCAAGTGTTTAGACCCCAAATTGTCGGAAGAGTTTAGTAGAGTTCTTAAAGGTACAATCGTTGAACTTTGACCCCTTAAGAGCAAAATTTCCAGCCGAAAACCGATCACAAAGAGTACCCCAAATCACAGTAAACTGTATAACAAATTACGAGTCTGTAGACTAAGAATTGACAGAGTTATTGCGTAGATAAATGAACACAGACATACAGACACACACACAGACACAAAGTCACGTTCACTTTTATAGATATACTAGCATTTCAGCCCGGCGTTGCCCGGGTGTTTGGAGGTTTACGCTGAGAAAAATAAAAAAAATAAAATGATGGTCAATTTTTTAAACTTTGACACCTATTATGACCCTCTAACATTTATTGTTTTGGGTTCAATGTCCAAGGAACCTATATCTAAAATTTCATATGTTTAGACCCAAAATTGTCGGAGGAGTTTGGTAGAGTTCGCAAAGGTCAAATCGTTGAACTTTGACCCCTCAACAGCAAAATTTCTGGCCAAAAACCGATCACATTGCCTTTCCCAAATCTCAGTATCCTGTATATAAAATTTCGAGTATGTAGACTAAAAAATGACAGAGTTATTGCGTAGATAAATGTACACAGACACAGAGACACGTTCACTTTTATTGATATGTATATATATATATACGACTAAATGTATATATACAGATATAAACACATATATACACATACATGTATATATACACATACATGTATATATACACATGTATATATATACATGCATATATATATACACATGCATATATATGTACATATGTATATATACATACATATATAGACACATCTATATACACATAAATATGTATATATACAAATATATACATATATGTATAAACATATATAACATACGTTAATATATATATATATTCTGATCCACATCTGGCATCAATTGAAATGAATTACTCTCGTCTTCAGGAGGCCTCAAGTTTTGACAAGCTTCTTGACTTGACCATTACTCCTGATCTTAAATGGAACACGTACATCAAATCTGTTGCCAAGGCTGCTGGAAAAATGGTGGGATCTTTCTATCGATCCAGTAGATATCTCACTGCTGATGCTATTCTCTATCTATATAAGAGACAGGTACGTCCAAGGATGGAATACTGTTGCCACATCTGGGCAGGAGCTGCTAGAAAGGACTTGGCCTGCCTTGATAGAGTTCAAAATAGACTTCGTAGCCTCGTAGGAGATGTCCTTTTCTCTTCCTTGCAACCTCTATCTCACAGAAGAGATGTTGCAAGTTTGTCTCTGATGTATCGTTATTTTCATGGAAAGTGTTCGACTGAGTTTCAATCTATGGTCCCCCCTCGCCAAACTTTCACAAAAAACACTCGTCTAGCTGTAAACACTATCAATAATTCCCCCCACTCTTTATCTGTGCCTGAACCTAAACGTAGATTCTATGAACAAAGCTTCTTTCTTAGAACTGCACGCCTGTGGAATTGTCTTCCGTTTTCCTGCTTTCCGGCTGACTACAATATGGTTGTGTTTAAGTCTAACGTAAATAAGTTCTTGATAAGCCGTTCCATATAAGTTATCAAATTTAACAAATTTTCATTACTAATGATTACTATATTGTCCAATTTCTACTGTACACTCTTTAACCCTTATCCTTTAGTGGCCTCTTGGCCTTGATAATGTGGTGATGCCTATGTAAAAAAATATATATACACATATACATATATTCATACCCCCATATATATACACACAAACATATATATATATATATATATATATATATATATACACACACATATATATACACACACACTTATATATTATACAAGTTAACAAAAAATAACACTATTGATGTGGGTGCCGTAGGCTTATATCGAGATGATGGGCTAATAATTGTAAAGGGCGCTACAAGTGTAAAATATGATCGGGCTGGAAGAGCAATCCATAGAAAGATGAATAATTTTGGCCTTAAAGTTGAAATTAATGCAAACTTAAAGCAGGTTAACTTCTTCGTCGTTACATTTATAATATATCACTTAGAAATAGTGGGTACAAAAACATACATATAAAATATAATGTCACTAGCACAAAAAACATAGATATAAAATATAAAGTCACTAGCACAAATAGATTTAGAAACCGTAATAGGAACGTGCTCTGGTTTACATCCCCCTTTAATGTAACGCTAAAAACAAGACTTGATACCAAATTTTTACAACTTATTACCAAGTATTTTCCACTAAATGATATGTTACATAAAACTTTCAATAAGAATACATTAAAATTAAGTTATAACTATGGTGATAACTTAGAAAAAATCATAAAACAGCATAATAGAAGAATATAAAGGATGAATAATAGAAAAAGTAGTAATAATGTAGTTATGAATAAATGTAATTGCGAAAAACCTGAGGACTGCCCCATAAAGATTGAATGTTTAACCCCATCAGTGGTATACCAGGCTAAAATGTTCCCAGTAGAAAACCCGAGGGAAGAAAAATTATACATAGGTAGTACCCAAATGACATTCAAAAATAGATTTTATAGACAAACATGTTCGGTGAATAATCAAACATATGGAAAGGACAGCTCGTTATCGTTACATTACTGGAAACTATGGGAAAACAAAACACTAAAGATAGAATGGAAAATTATTAGGAAAGCCAATACTTGTCACTCATTAAACTCGTTATGTCCGTTATGCCGTTCAGAAAAAACTTGAGATAACACGGTTTAAGGACAGGGACAAACTATTAAATATCAAGCAAGAAATCCTGCAAACATTTAAAAAGACATGTGCTTACAGTTATGAAGATCTGAACAGCTACAATAACAACAACCCCTGATCCTACTGCCCTCCTAGAAAAAAGGATAAGTGAGGTCATGATTATGATTCTATCAAATTTATTACATAAGTAATCTGTTAATATTCTATTTTCTCAAGAAGTATAATATTGCTAATCTGAAAAAATACTTGTATAAATGTATCTAAACCAAACGAATGATCAAGGAATTAGGCGAAATTCTAAATAATATGTACATGTAGATGAGTGCATATATATATATATATATGTGTGTTTGTGTGTGTTTATATTTATTTGGATATATATATATATGTAGATACGATGTTATGAAATGAATAAGGTAAGTACAATAATAATATAAAAATATTTGTATTCCGTTTATATAGCCTAAATGTTCGGATTTGTTGTTACATATCGTTATATATCTGTAGTTACTTGATCCGAGGGTTAAGCTATGGATTTCAATTGGGATTCACTACTAGTTTTTTTTTTTTTTATATAGATAAAGCGTACAATCTCCGAGAAATAGAAAGTGGGTAGGTGCGTGTAATATAATTATGTAAACTTCAATGCAGGTGTATGCGTATAGGTTATTGGTAAAAAAGTTATGTATAAAATGCGTTCATATCTATATATATATATTTTTTTTTTACACAATGATCACCACTTATCAAGGCCCGGAAGCCACTCAGGGATAAGGGTTATTGCAAGTACATTACGTTAGTGTGGAGATTTGATGAAATGTTTACTTAAGGGGGCGGTTCATTAGGAATTTGTTAACATTGGACTTGAAAACATCCAAGTTTTAGTCCGGTGGGAAGCAGGCAGACGGAACAGAGTTCCACATGGGTGCAGTTCTAAGAAAGAAGCTTTGTTCATGGAATCCGCGTTTTGATTTAGGCACAGATATAGAGTGGGGGAAATTTTTCACAGTGGATTCAGCTAGACGGGTGTTTCTCGTGAAAGATTGGCGAGGGGGGACCAGAGATCGGAGTTCAGACGAGCACCTGCCATGGAAATAACGATAAAACAAGGATAGGCTCGCAACGCCTCTTCTGTGGGAGAGAGGTTGCAGGGTAGAGAAAGGGGCATCCCCCACTAAGCCACGAAGTCTATTTTGTACTCTGTCAAGGCATGATAGGCTGTTTTTAGCAGCTCCTGCCCAGATATGGCAACAGTATTCCATCCTTATGTATATGTATAATATATGTGTTAGTGTGTATGTATGTATGTATGCATGTATATATGTATGTATGTGTGTGTATGTATCTATTTCTGTCTATGTGAACTATTGAAATCAGTTGTCTCATATAAGGGTATTTATTCGATGGGGTTACCATACTGCCGAAGTTAGAGTTCACTTTATTAAATAATTTTTTACCATTAATTGATATAAAGTGTATAGCGTTTTAAATTAATTATAGAAAATTTACTATGACTAAAAAAGAAGAAATAGTATCACAGAGCTACAGATGTACGTAATCGTAGTTATATGATACATACATATGAGTATATAGTTATGTGTATGTGTCTATATGGGTGTATAGTTATATGTATGGGTGCTAGGATGTACCTGTACATATGTATATTTATGTGTATATGTATGAATGCACATATATATATGTGCATCTATATATTTATGTATGTATATGTGTGTTATTTTAATGTAACTTTCATGCATTGGGAGTGTATGTAGTGCTCAACGCGTAAATGAAACTTTATGTCAGAGGGTATGTATTTTTCCGCTATATATGTAATAACTTAGTGGAAATTTCATGCTGTATGTGTAAGGAAATATACAAAAGGTGTGCATCCCCCCCGTGTATTTGTGTGCATGTATACTTCCGAAATTGCTGACTACTTAAAGTTTGACCGTTGGTTATAGGCGATATATTGTCTTACTTCCCAAGTAATTTACAATGCTACACCGGAGAGTAAATACTTAATTTTAAGGTTATAAAAAGAAAAAAAAGAAAAATTGTCCCTGTGGAACTTAGGGTGAGAAAAATAAAAGCCTGAGATAAATGGACTGATCAGAGACCTTGCTTATCCTTCCTCAGACCGACTCAATCCCTATTCTATGAGAAGATTCTAAGTGATATAAGAAAATGTTTTTGTATCTTGAGTTTAAGTTCTCGAGGAGAATTCTTGGCCTGAAGATGTATTCTTTCAAATAACGGGTGATTACAGAAACATGTATGCACATATGTAGCCATCAATGTTTGTATAAATAAATTTAAAATATATATATATATATATATACTATAATAATTATTAAATGCCTACATACACTAGTGTTTCATCCTTTCAGGAATTATCAGTGCAGGGTGTCACGATTAACGCCGGTCGAGAGATTCGAACCCTGGCAACAGAAGTGATGTCTGGCTTTATTAGCAAGGACCTGAAGCATTCGGCTATCGACCATCACGAGAGATACAGTTAAAATTAAACATTTATTCTTATTAAATACTTTTAACGTCAGTCAGAGAGTGATGTAATCATTATAACACGATCTGCGCGTAGGAACTAAGTTGACCAACTTTATTACAACTGAAAGTGCTCAACGATAAGAAACAAGTTTCTTAAAGGGGCTGGCATTATTATTGACTATAATAATTAGCAAATACCTACACACACACACACACACACACACACACATATATATATATATATATATATATATATATATATATATATATATAATACAATTGATAAGATTTTTGTCAAGAAAAGATCACTGAGAGAGATGTTAGTTTCCTTGAATGGGTTATGTCGCTTTTAATAAAGCTATGTCCATTTTATGAACGTAGTCCTCATCTATTCGCCAACGGATACGGTTGTTCCATACGGCACTTAATTAACTTTTAAGAAATACCCTCGAATTATACCTAAAAGAATACGCGTGCATGGAGTAATTTTACGCACGAATGAATTTTTGCAAAGTGAGATTTTTATTTTCTTTATTAAGTTTCATTATTATTAATAGTAGTATTAGTATTACGTTTTTGGTGAAATCAATCGACCCCAGATTATCGGCCCTTGGTTGTATGCCTCGTGTTGGGTCTATCGTAGCGTGTCTTTTTAATATTGCTACATTATTTTCAACTTGAGTGCATTTGTCTTTGCTCGATTTAGCTGAACCGCGTTTGATATTGGCTTCAGCCAATAAAATGCGAAGGCAGGCGTGACATTTTGGAGTGTTGTCTTGTGCAACGATTTCGCCGCTAGACACAAATATCAACAATTCACTTGAAATCGGTAGAAATCAGAGGAACTTTTCGGGTCATTTTGTGCAGGCTTATTGCTGATACCGAAATTAAGGTTGCAGTAAAGGGAATAGTTTTCTTTGAAAAGTCATACTTTCGGTTGCATATTCGTAAGAATTATTCGTTTACATCTCAGTATTTATGGTTACCATCGTCTCAGTATAAATCTATCCAAATTCTCTTACGTGGTTTAGCTGTCTCCATCTCACTGTTCTTTCTTTATCTACATGTCTCTTTATCTTCTATCAATTAATGTATACTGTCACACTATATATATATATATATATATATATATATATATATATATACGCCTTTTTCGTTTTTCTCTCTATTTCGCCAAATGAAACTCAGTTTATAATATCCCATTAACTATTGGTTTGTTTTTAAAGCGACAGACTTTTCAAAAATATATATGGACAAATTTTAAATGAAATATATGTACATGTAAATCTGCATTTATATTAAAGTGTGGACCGATAAAATTGTCGCTCTAGAAAAATAGACATGATTCCATTTCCCCTTGAGGAAAACCGGTTTTCCTCTTTTTGTTGGAGACATTCTTCAAGTTGGCCAAGTGTGTACAAATCCCAAGAGCAATACGAGTTTTCTATCATGTTTGAAAATGACACAATGTTCAAGGAGCGAATTCAGAGATGCGTAACTGTACTACTTATGCTCTCTACCGATCCAAGTTATGAAAAAAGGACATTGCTAGCACTTTCAAAATGCAAATCCGGACGGTTCAACGCTTGAGAGCACGACTTAACGAAGTTTCTGGCGAGGGTTACGGTCTTTGGTGTGGTTTCAAGTGAGGGCCACATCATGACACCTCACATCTTCGAAGTCGGCTTGAAAGCAAACTCCAAAATGTACCTGGGTGTGCTGAAGAGTGTGGTGATCCATTAGTGCAATGTGACAACTGGCAGACTGGATAAGGTTTCCGCGCCAGTCCACCAATCAAAAGAGATCCACTCTTGGCTTCAGGACTGCTACGACTTTGTACACTTCTCTTATTGTTCCCTTTCTCCCCTGACCTGAACCTGCTGAACTACTTCCTTTGGTCATACGTCGGGAACATTACTAACATGACCTCCCACGACACCAAAGCCAGCCTGATCGAAGCGATCCCCCAAGTATCCGCCGAACCCACACCGGTGCTTGCTGAAAAGGCATGGTCCTAGTTTCGAACTGTGTCTCGAGACGGTGATTGAGGAGGAATACGGTTACATTGAATAGATGTCAGCTCTATTACATAATCAAGTCACCTGAAATTATTTCTTCAGTAAAAGTTTTAAAATAAAGCTGTAGTGTTGTTTTCTTAAGAGTGAAAAATTTATCGGTCCACCTTGTAGTTTAACTCAAGTTTACACTTATTCTTAATATTAATCTATTGCATACAAGACGTTAGCGGTATGTGAATATTAATTGAGTTTACATCTCTTTCTGTCGAAGATAAACGTACAGGTGCATTTAAATTTAGCCTTGTATTTTTGCAGGATGAGAATTTTAAATAAAGTTACCAATTTATTTGCTTATATAATTTACTTCTTTTAAACGATAATTTACACGCATATTCAACTCTTGAAACAAAAAGAAAATGTATTCTGAAAAGGGAGGATTAATATTTTTCTACAGCGCACTTTCAATCACTTTACCTGGACGATATGTATTCTCTGTGTACTGAGAATAAAGTAGGCCTGAGAAGAGTCAGTGTCGGATAGCATGACATAGAAAATTGCGCATGAGATTTGTGGCTAAATTTGAGCATAATACTGTTAGAAGACCCGAAACTGGCAAAGGAATTACCCCACACCATCAGTGATGGCACCATTCAGCCTATAATTCAAGTGCGTACACCCAATGGTTGACCATGTTTCCTTACTAGGGCACTGAACGCCGTTCCTCATTCCCGCCACATTTCAAATCCCCTAAACTGGTCACTTTTGGGGTGATTGGGTGACATATATGCCAATGCAATTGGATTGGGTTGATTTTTGTCTGACGGGTTAAGGGTACCGATTTGACAGTTTATTTGGCTGCTGTATTCCAAGTGACAGTACAAGGGCCTTAACTCTTTTGTAGCGCTTAGAGCGACTGCTCCATCATCAGTTGTGTAATATCGGGATGCTTGTAGTGCTATGTTGCGCACATGAAGGGACCCTGCACCCATCTCCGGTAGGCTTTACCGCGGCCACAATCCTGTAGATGAAGAGTCGGCTGATCGTCTACTTGTGTTGCACGTTTGCTATTCTACACAACCACTTTGTCCAGCACTTCACCCTTAAACTAAAATATTTGAATAAAATAACATGGCAGTTAAACCAAAAATTATTATCAAACCAGGCGTAAACTCAAGCAAAACCAATTCACCTCCTCCTTGGGCCTTGCATTCACGCATATTCGCGGGCTTATAACTAACACACCAGGTATCTAGGTGCTAAGTGAAACTAACCTACCCTCCTCCATTCTTTCTAACCCCTTTAACTTGCCTGGCTATCTCCCACTTTGCCGTAAAGACTCTGACAGACATGCACGAACTTAATATCTATATTCAGACCCCCCCTCCTTGACTAGAGAATCAAAATTAGAATTAGGCGACAATGCCTTTATATGCTTTATAATTTACCTGCAACATAGCGTTAGCTAGTTAAATTTTCTTTACCGTTCTCCCTTCACCCGGAACTGTATCCTAATCAACCAAGTCTTTGATAGCACAGATACAGCACTGCCCATTGATAATAGCGCACAAGTACATGCATTTGGTGACTTTACTGTCGACCATAGTAATTGGCTTGGTTTCACTACTTACACAGACGCAGCTGGTAGCGCAACATATAGTTTCTCTATATCTCATTCCCTCTCGCCTACAGTTACGTTTCCCAGATCAGCAAGATCAGGATGCCTCACTTCTAGATCTATTTATGACCACAGTTCCCGAGGATTGTGTAAGGAATGCCCATAGCCAACCCGCTGTGATAATGGTAGAAATCACTCTAAACTCTCGATCAAACGCTGAATAGCTATTGCTCGGAACGACAAGGTACTATAAGAAGGCGTACTGTGAATCCATCAAAGATGCCGCATCGGGAAATATATTTTCTCTTTCTGAAGAACAGTGCGGAAATTAGACCATTGAATGGTCCAAAGCGGCAATAGAAGCACATGTTCTCACACGGAAGTTCTATAGCTAACCCCATTCTCCCCAATGGTTTACTACTACTAGCACAGCTGCCATTGCTCAAATGCAGGATGCATACGGCAGATTTATTCAACATAAGTCTAGTACAAACAGACAAGAGTTTATAGACGCTAGAAATGATTGTGAGAAGGAAATACCGACAAGTAAGATAGAGTACACCGAAACTACCAGAAATTCATTGAAGCGCAGAAATTAGGAACCCATGATTTCTGGAAACTCTACAACAATATAGTAAATAATAGGCAATCAACAATTCCTCCACTATCCAACAATCATGAGCTTGTTTGCGCGATAACAAAAGAGGCTAATAGGGTTGCGATTCGTTTTGCCTCAAATTCTACATTCGACCCAGCAAACCACTCTTTCCCTGATTTTCCTTTGAGGACTAACACCACACTAGATGGTCAGAAAATCACCTCTGCGCAAGTGTATGATATCATAAAAAACCTAGACACGTCAAAACTATGTGGACCCGATACATTTCAATAAACAAAGTTATGAGATATCAGTTCCCAGAATTCAACAATAATAATAATATATTTATATGCGAGTGTCTTTAAGAAAATCGAAAATTGTCTATAGTATAACTTATGATCAATATAAAGATTTGGTTTGGTTGTTTTGTTTTGCATCATATTAACCTTTGTTTGGTTATTTAATCCAGTCATTTTGAAGAAAGTTTTTATACTTCAAATTCGTTAGTTCTTACAAGCATTTATTTGTTATGTTTGGTTTAGTCATTTTGTTTCATGGTGCATCAACCCGTTTGTGTTATTCATGTTGCATCAAGCTATTTTGTAGAGGATTTTCATTCTTTAAGCTTTTTATATCTTTAGTCACTAGTTTATAGTGTTTGTTTGGGTGTTCTTGTTATATAGCGCCAGGTTGGGAACGGTCGTTGTTAGTTAGTTCCCCGCTGCAACAAAAACCCAGTAGCCGTCTTTTATTGATCGTCTAGTCGTTTAGTTTTCTGGTTGTTATGGTAACGACTAAGACGACAGAGTTATTTCCCCCTTGACTGTGCATTTTTCGCTCCCGACTTTCTGTAGCTGTCATTGCTTGTCATAACAGCGATCCCGACTCACAAGAACTTAACATACACACAAAGGTCAGACGTAACTCAGCATAACAAATCAAGACGTAAGACACACTGGCTTTTTATATAAAATATGTTTTGTTTTGAAATTATTTTCTCGTTTTACATAGAGATTTTCAATAGTTCAAAATTTAACAGTGTGGCTTACTGTTCATTTCAGTGATGGAGAGGGGTGTGTGGAAACGTTATGCTCCCGACAATCGCACGTTTCCTATCGGCGTCTCTTTCCTCCTCTTCTCTCTTCTCTTCTCTTCTTTTCTCTCCTCCTTCTCTTCTTCTTCTTAAACTCCAAAATTCACCTCTTATATTAGCATATCTTTCGCTTGGTTTTTTTCCAATCCACGCGATCTGTCAATCATACTGCTCGATACCGGTGCGCGTGTCTGTTGGTCACGTTTTGACAATTTTTCGCCGCCTCCTGACCTAGAGCCATCGTGACCGATTTCTCTTCAGCTGACCGACACGTGAATTTATCTCTCGTGCTAAATCCATATAGATACCAAAGTTACAAGGAATGTCACGTTCCCTTGTTTTGTAAACAAAAAAATCGTCGTCCGATTTCTCTGCTTACGACGTAAACACTTTTTCGTTTCGACTGGTGGACAATCGATTATTCGATGCCCACCTTTTAAATCTTTTATTATCTTGTTTTGAAGAAGTTTTTCTTTTCAGTTATGTATCAGATGGTTCCAGCCATCCATTACATAACATTCTTGTAGTGGATTATATGGGAGTTTTCTTTTTTTTCCTCTTCTCTGTAGAGTTTTGCAATAGGAGAGGAAAAAAAGGTTATCGTATTTATGTTTGGTACATTTTAAGTTAGGAATCCAGTCGCGGAGTGGGAGGGGAGTATGACCATACGAATTTTTTGGACAGGTTACTATTTCTTAAACTCCTACATTTATATGGAAAACTTTTTTTAACTCCAACGAACTCCATTTTGAGATACTTTCTAGTTTGTTCGCTGGTCTCTTTTTAGATCCTTTAAATTTAAAGCAATACATGTTTCATTACTAATTTCCCTTTTTACATAATTATTTTCATTTAGTACTTGGGAATAATTTCTGGACAATGAAATACGCAATAATTACAACAGTGTATGCAATTTCATTCTGAAAAAAAAATATTGCTTCTTTATTTACAGTTAAAAGGTATGCACCCAATAACTCCTACCTCTGTCCCATCGACGAAATGTTGCATCTCTCTCCCTGTTTTAGTGGGGAATGCTCCAGCGAACTACAAGTCTTTGTCCCGCCTCGGTGTAAATACCGCCGACAGACCCGACAAGCAGCAAAATCCCACCTCTACACAGTAGAGATCCCTGATTCAAGAAAGCGTTCTAATTCAATAGTTTGCTAGACTTTGGAATTCCTTTCTGGATTCCTGCTTCATCAATTCTACTGACATGCAGAAGTTAAAGTAATGTAAGCAAACATCTTGCTGCTCAACTACCTACGTAGTATCACTGCAACTTATGTCCGAGATAGTAAGATAGTAGCTCCCTATATCAAACTTGCACTGAGCATTGTTTGGGATGAAAATGTAAAATAACAACATCGTTCGATGTCATATATTAAGCAGATGAATCGTAACTAAATACAACAAGAGCACCTGCATATCATCCCTAGACGCATTTTATGCATAGGATGAATTTAGAAATCTTAGTGGCGAGAAATTGGCTGCATGCTGTATCTGATCTGATAGTACTATATACTAAAATAGTTATAGTGGAACTTATGTAGATACATGTATGTGTTGTTTTGTTCAAATCAGTATGTTGGGCTCTGAACATATATGGTTTCGTCAGAGCCAATTTCCGTTTATAATAAATGTATAAATAAACTGTAAAGTCGGAATTACATTCTAATATCTTGGTTAATAGTTGCGAAAATGCTTGAGGACCACTGCTTTATCTGTGAAAGTATACAGCCCTATTTTTTTTTTTTATTACTTTTTGTGGGTGAAGGCTCTTTTTTTTCTTTTTTTTTTTTTGCTTCCTTTTGTAGTTTTAAGCGATTGTTTGGGCACTAGTCTAACAGAACCCACGATGATAAAGCACTAATTTTGTTCAAGTTTCCGCAAAAACGCATCGTCTCAGGAGAGAAATAGACAAGATGATAACAAGTTGAAAGTATCTTCAGGAATGTACCCCGTGAGAAGAACCAGATTTTCAAAGAACAATTTGGGGAAGCCCGATAATCTCCGATTCCAAAACCACCTCTATGTGTATATCTTTAGCACTCTCAAGGCAGAAAAAAGTTAAACTCCCAGAAGTGCTTATCCTAATTCCATAAGTGTTTTACTACTTCCTTCATTAACAAATCATAGGTTCTATATAACCTTTTTTTTATTATTTCAAAGGTATTAAATTGCTTCTGGAGTATACAGCTATTTTAAGCCCTTCTTTCTCTTTCATTCAGTCTTATCTTACCTTTTATTTTATTAGGGTCTTTGATAAACAGTTAACCCCTGGGAATACATCTCCTATTTAAAATAATTACCGCAAGATTTTTTTCTGTTACCTTTGAAATTACTTTTTTATTTTCTTTTTTTTCTCATTCTTCTTTCTACATGTTTATGCGTATATATATATATATATACATACATATATATACATACACACACACACACACATATATATATATATATATATATATGTATATATATATACTATCGAGACCTATGTAAATTCCACAGGGAAATTATTCATATGTAATACATTGATGTTTGCATTCTGTAGATGTTCAGCGTAAATGGAGACGCTCTGATATTATTGTAGTCCTTTTGTTAAAACTGCAAAACTATTTATTAAATCTAGCAGGGCCCCCAACGTAGCCTGGTCGTAAACTAAGCTTAAAAATGATATTTTAATTTTTGCATATTTCAAATATATTATTATACGGTTAATGTTCTATCAATTTCTATATATTATAAAATTGCGATTTAAAAATAAAGAAATATATCCATATGAGTTAAGTGCATCGGCTTTAATCGAAACTGAAACCAAAACTTATGAATATATATATATATATATATATATATATATATATATAACTACTTCATTTACTCACAGAAAATTAATATACGAAAGCATAAATTTATGCGTCAACTTTAAGTATTTACTTCAAAAGTGCTCAATGCGTCTTAAGAGTCCTAGAGTGGATGACACGCGGAATATTCAGTGTAGCTTAATTGCCATATATATTTTATAACTTACTATATATATATATATATATATATATAGTAATTTATAAAATATATATTTTATAAATTACTAACTAGATCTACCTACGTATTGAGCACTTTTGAAGTAAATACTTAAAGTGTACGCATAAATCTATACTTTCGTATATTAATTTTATGTGAGTAAATTAAGTAGTTATATATATATTTATATATATATATATATATATTAGTAATGGGAAGATTCCAATATTTTACCGTTTCCTTATAATTTCACATCGCTTGTATTACCCAGTATAATTCCCCAACAATTACATATATACACGGATGTGTCCCAAATATCACGTGACTAGCTACCGTGGTAGGTGAATTCCAACACTAATGGACCCATTCTACTGACTATAATAAATTATTGTTTATTTGTTTCAATTCTAAAAGAAATTATCAACCGATAAATAAAATTTGTCCAAACGTGACTATTTTATTTTGCAAAAGATAAAACCTTATTTTACATTTTTTTTTTGCCATAAAAATACTGTGATTTCTTATATTTGTTAAGTGTATTTAGTTGCTAATTTACATGTAACTTTTAGTTAAAAGTGCACACAGTTTTCAAATAATTTTCAAATGAATTTTTTAGAATCTGTTTTTCTTGTTAATACCGCAAGGAATGTTGAATTATTTTTCTTTATATGTATATCAAATAGTAAATTCAATGTTGGAATATTGAACAGTGATGTTATGTTTATTTTAAAACTTGTTAAACAAATAATGTTCACATATTTTTTCAGTCTATTTTCTTTTCAAATTCTTTACAGTATTATCCATATATGTTAGAAAGGTCTTTATTTTACGGCATCGGGAGTCAATAAACGTAGCAAATATTTAGTCCAGACTGTAAATTATTTAACTCGTCTATTTCTATTTATAAAATGTATTAAATCGTAGTACAACTTGTTTGTATAATAATGTTTCAAATTTATTATATCCATTAAACAAGTTTTCTTGCTAATACTGTTTTAAGAAAGATTTTTATTCTCGTTCAAAAGTATGTTAGGAAACCAAGATATATCCCTAAAAATGAGTAAACTAAAATTGTGTATATATTTATTCTAAATAGTTTTAAATTTTCTGTATCAACAAGTTCATATCACTTGTAATATGCATTAATTAATCAGATTTTTGTTTTTATATATGCAGCGTTAAAATAACACCTGTCATTTAGAAACCCATTATTAAGCAAATTATCACAGAGACTTAATTTTGATTCGAAAAATATAGTTCTGCATTTATTTTGTATTAAATATTTATTGGAATTTGAATCAATTTTATTTAAGATATTATTTATGCTCCGCTGTTGTTTCTGAACAATATTGATCGTTCATTTTGTTTTATAATTTCCATATCCTTAGATGTTAATTTTTTTGGATTAATCATTGCTTATTTATCCCCTAAATTCATAATCCAGGTTTTGCTCCAAACATGGATAATTAAACATACATAAATCTTGTTTTTGCTTTTTTAATTTCTATTGAATTAAGTTATCAATGTAATAGTGTCAATTTATTTTATTTTTAAATGCAATAATTTAAGTAATTAATAAACGATATTTCGTATTTGAGGTGTTTACTTATAGAATGTTGTTTTGCACAAACAACTCAAAATGTTTTCCCTTTTTAATCCATTCCATGTAACCATAACTCCCCCTCAAATATCAGGGTTTTTTAAATTAATATTGAATAAGATAAATTCAGTTTCAGTGTTTCTCATTTTTCTATATTTTTCAACGCAAATTTTGAAGTTTCCGAATGTATTCGTAAGAAGCTCTCATTCATCATCGATAGTCTGACGGTTCGACGGTTCTTCTTTATTTCTACCTAAGGTGTGATGTACTTCTGCATTGACTAGACCTCATATTTACGAAGATCACAGTTTCCAATGCTTTTTCGATTTTAATTTTTATTAATTGTGTCGAAAATTCCGGCTTTAAATATCTGATTATTGCTATATCAAGCGATATGTCAAAAGAGATGAAATCCAGATTCACCAAACACACACTACAATGTACAGCTTTAAAATAAAGTACTTTGTTTTGTGTTTTGTAGAACATACGCTCGAGCACTTTATTCTTATGCGCGTTATGTGATATGATATATAGGTAAAGTCTTATGGAAACAAACATTGACTAACTTACATTTAGTTTGTTACGGAGAGCACATACAGCACCGATAATATATATATATATATATATATATATATATATATATATATATATATATATATATATATATATATATATATATATATAATATCAGTTCAACACAAACATTCTCGAGTTCGACAAGATACAACTTACAACTGGAGAAGTTTGGCAGTTAAATCGATTGAAGAAGCTCGGAGATTATATTGACCGAACAGTTGTAACAATTACAGTCAAGAGGAAGATAGTCGTCAGAAGAATACGAAATTCAACTATGTTAATGAATGAAAGTTTATATGAATATATATACATATGTTAATAGATTCATATAAAGTATTTCATTCATTAACATAGTTGAATTTCGTATTCTTCTGAACACTATTCTCATATATATATATACATATATATATATATATATATATATATATATATATATATATATATATATATACATGAGTTATGTTTTTATTATTGGTTTTAACTTATCTGTGGTTGGTTATGTGAATTCGTTATTGCCTTTCATAATTTTTCATAATATTTTAGCTGTTGCGTTTCTGAATGTTTGAAATGTGGATTGGTTATTCGCATTGTTCTCATCTAGGATGTGATTTATGCAACATTTCAACCGATGTAACCTCCGGCTTTCTCCAGGTGTAAATTGTCGAAATCAGAAAAATATATAATATATAGTAATAATAAATGATATATATATACACACACACACACACACACATATATATATATATGTATATATACTAGCAAGCAGTTAATAAAACATGTTAAAAACACTTTGAAATAAGTTAAAAACATATTTAATCCGAAGAGGAAACACTAGATAAGTGAATAGTCCTTAATCCGCGGAGTTTCGAAGAAATACTTTCCTTTTCATCAGAGGGTAGGAATTAGCAAAATGCGGCATCGGATTTTGCATGCAAAAGTATTTGATGAAACAACAAGTAAGTCAAAGATCTTACTTGATAACAAAAAAGTGAAGCAGAGGAAATATGGTGAAGAAAAAGGTGATTAAACGTGAATGGATAGTCTGGTGGAAGATAGATCATCCAGTGACGGTAAGATCCAAATATATAACTTCAAGAAAGTTAATTGAATTTCCATTTGCACAAGTAAAATCCAAGGAAATCCCGTAATTGAAGATGGTCGAAAATAATCCAAAGGCAGGAATCCATGGAATAATTAACTAAAAAGTGTACAAGGGGAAAAAAGGAAACAATTCCAATAATATTAATAAAAGAAAAATAAGATATGCTTTTCACTCTACTGCTGAGACATAAATATGAATAAGAAATATCAGGGAAGAAAAAGAGGAGAAAAAAATTTAATGGTGATAGAGTTAAATATAAAATAGAGAAACAAAAGTCAAAATGACCCACACTGGAAACGTTACAGGCGCGAAAAAAATATATAGAGCAAAATAATGTAGGCCAGCTGAAATGTTCAGGTCATCACTTTAAAAAGTGTCAGCAAGAGTTGTTAGAAGACACTAAATGGAAAATAAATAAATTAATTAATAAATAAATAGAAAATAAATAATAAATAAACAATAAATAAATAAAAAATAACATATAAAATAAAAAATAAAAACTGTTTAAGGAGAGAGGATGGCCGGTGTCTGCAAATTCAGGAAAAAGCAAGAAAAAAAAGTAAGTAAATGCATATAGAAAAATATAAGTAAATATACATACAAAATCTGAAAGTGTGGGTAGATTGATATATTAGATAGATAGGAAAGCTTAAAGAATAAAGCAGAAATGCAGATAAAAAACCGGCCATGCAAAGAAAAAATAAAGAATTAAAATAATGGGTTATTAAATTATAAAGTATTAAGAAGTATGTCGAAAAACGATAAAGTTAAAGAAAAAATATTTTATATCTATATAAAGGGTAAAAGTAATAACTATTTAATTTACAAAATTGCCATAATTAAATTTGGACTTATGTTTACAGAAATAGATCAGTTCATTTTTAGAATGTATTATATTGTTACTTTGAGGGGAAGTAATTATAGTTATAGCTTCGGTTGTGCAGAGGCGACATGACTTAGAGTCTGGAGTATAAGACTTAACTGTTTTATGATAATTCATTTGATTGAGAAGGGGGTATTTTTAGAGTTAAGATTTTTAATTAAAGTCGTTAGAGAAGTTCCATGATTATTATTAGAATTATGGTTGTTAAAAGAAGAAATGTGGTCTGATATTCTTTTCTTAATTAATGTTGAAGTAGTTCCGATATATGTATGTACGTTATTAAAAGCTCGAGGTCTGGTATTAATATTAATTTGCTGATTTTTATTAGTTAAATGGTTTGAATTTTGTTCATAGTGCTCAACAAATGGTGGGACAATGTCTGTATGAGGACTATTTTGGAGGGGATAATGAGTGTTGTTAGTGTTAGGATTGTTGTTAGGAGAAATATAATTATTCTCATTAATATTATTGTTATTATTATTATTAATATTATTATTATCATTATTACTAGTTGTATGATTGTAGATGGAGGGGCTGCTCGAGTTGTGTATTGGATTAGTAACTATATCAGATGGAGGATGGGAAGAAGAATAACTTGAAGACGAAATATTAGTGTATGTTATGGGAGGATTGCGTGGGAGCTCAGTAATAGTGAAAGAATATATAACATCTTTATGGATGCAATCATTATTGAGTGGGCAAAGATGTTTGTTATTACAATTACAGTTAGTTTTGGGTTTAATTGAGAAAGGGATTTTTTGGGCTGATTTAATTTTTTTGTTATTAGATGTTAACATTCTTTGTGCTAAATTAGGCATTGGTGAATAAGAGATCCTGATTGAATTTTTTATTGAAAATAGAACTATATCTATGTGGGTATTTGAAAGAGTGTTGTACAATGTTGAAGAATATTAGTTTGACATTTAGGCTAAATGGAGGATTAAACCAAATATTTTTCTTTCTCCTGATGCGACGGGGTGGGTTAGAGGTATTGCGATTAGTATTTTGGTTTGGATTATATATGTAGACTGATTCATTGTTACTGATAGCGGCAGATCTTGTTATTTGAGCTGGTGTCTTACGAGTCATATTGTGTGTGATTACAGATTTAAGGCGGCCTGCAGAAGGAGTATAATTGTTGTAGTGAATCTTTCCCTGGTGTCCTGAGTTCCATAACGCGTCATTGAAGAAAGTAGCATTTTGATTAAAAGTTTTAGCCAGTAATTATTAGTCTAATATTTAGCAGTTTTGTTCTTCTTGTCATCTCAAGTATTCTATCTTGAATGGGTTTGCAAATTTGTTTTATTCAAAAGTCTCAACGAATATTATAGTCCCAATAACGCTCCTAGTTTGGGCAACTATCAGCACCGGTCTGGTTTTTCTTTTTAAGTTTCATTTACAGAGCCATTATTTAATGTAGGGTTCCCTTATATATAATCCATATAGTACATGGAAATATTTCTATTGACTTATTTTTGTGCCTACTTATGCCGCGTTTTAATCATCTCTGTATTCATCGGGTTGATGCTCTTTTTGGTGCTGGTGAGCAGCTTCTCTGTATCTTGCATTCTTTATGTATCTAGTCATTTCTGTCGTCTTCCCAATCTGCAATGCTTATGTAGCCTCTCCTCCTCATTTCCTTTTTACATAGAGTCGGTAAAGTACCATTTGTGCACAAAGACCTACGATTATTTATAAACCTTAGTTTATCTTTTGTGTAGTTTAGGAAAGGCAATGAGTACTTTCTCGAGGTTGCGTCTTTTTATTAGATTTTTGCTCTATAATTTAGTTTCAGGAAGTTAATTTTTCTTAAGTGGTATTCTCCCTTAATCTCTTCGATTTGCCTTTTTCATAGCAGCATTAATACAAGTAATAATGTATTGCACCCTTTTTATATATCTGTTATGTGAAGGGTTCTCTATAGGACAAGTTTGACTAAAGATTAAAACATGCGTGTATATTACTGATATTAGTAATACTAGTAGTTATTAACTTTCGGGATGATTAATGATAAAATGTATACAAGTTCAGTGCCGTTCTATCTCCTCTGGGATCCTTCCACCACACTGTTGTATCAGTTAAGATAAAAATGAAATATAATAAGTCTACAAACGTACCTCTCCACCGTACTGTATACCGACATTCTATGGCTGACTGGGATAGACTCCCTAAAGTCATATATGATCTACCTCTCCATTCCATGTTTAAAAAGGATGTGTCCTCTATAGTATCAGACCTGACCGAATGGTTAATTGTCGGTGTTGACCAATTCATACCATTCAAAAAATCCCAACAAAAACCTACCAGCCAGCACTCGTTCTCCCCTGAATGTGCTGCTGCCATCACAAACAGAAATCACTTTTTCCATAAATACCAACGTAATAGATACAACGAGACAAAAACTGCTTTCAGGACCGCCAGCAACCACTATAAAAGAGTAATAAAAAATGCAAGAGAGCTATACGTCCAATCCGTTAAATCCAAAGTAGCTGACCAGCGGCTTGGTTCCCACCAGTTCTGGCAAATAGCAAATAGGATCCTGAACAGAAGCGTGCGTTCTATCCCAACCATTATCAACTGACCTAAGGTCATCTCGTCAGCATCCGACAAGGCCAAACTATTTGCCAAGAACTTTGCAACAAATTCTACCCTATGCGACGAAGGCCATAAACTCCCAGTATTTCCTCCTACAACAGACAACACGCTAGGTAACATACAAATATCTGTGTGTGAGGTCGCCAAGCTAATCAAAAACCTTGATTCCAGTAAAGCAACTGGTCCTGACGGTATTTCAATTATAGTGTAAAAAAAAGCTTCAACCAGAACTTGCCCCCATACTTACCAAACTGTTTAAGCGTTGTCTTAAAGAGAAGTGCTTTCCAACGGCCTGGAAAACCTCATCGGTATGCCCTGTATTTAGGAATTCAGGTGATAAGTCATCTCTCTCTCAATACAGACCTATAAGTCTCCTGTGTGTCATGAGTAATTGCTGGAATCCATATTAAATAGAGAATTAGTCAACCATCTCAGCAGAAATAACCTTCTTAGTGACACACAATATGGTTTACGTTCTGCTAGATCTACAGCAGATGTGCTAACCGTTATATCTCATAAAATTAGCGAATCTCTCGACAAAGGCTTCATTTCTAGGGCAATTGCTCTTGACATATCAAAGGCCTTCGACAAGGTATGGCATAAGGGTCTACTTCACAAGATTTCCAGCTACGGTATTACTGGAAATGTTTACTCAATCATTAAATCATTTCTCTCTGATAGGCTCATAAGAGTAGTGGTTGATGGGCAGAAATCGGAGGTCCATAGTATTAACGCTGGAGTCCCTCAGGGGTCCATCCAGGGCGTAACTCTCTTCTTGATCTACACCAATGATCTCCCAAAACACATGCTAAAATTATTCGTTGACATCTATGCTGATGATACGACTATCTATGGCAACACATAAAAGGCCGTAAATGACAATATTCTCTCTTATTCTCTCTCCTCAGATCTCGAGGGCGTGATACAGTGAGGGAAGAGGTGGCTGGTTACCTTTAATGCATCTAAGACCAAGCTCCTATCATTACATCATTAACGCTCTGATCTCCATCGATTGAAATGAATGGCTCTCGTCTAGGGGAGGCCCCTTGTTTTGATAAACTTTTGGGTTTGACCTTTACTCCTGATCTGAAAGGGAATACATACATCAAGTCTGTGGCCAAGATCGCTGGGAAAATGGTGGAATCCTTCTACCGCTCCAGAAGATATCTCACTAATGATGCAATCTTCTATCTATATAAAAGCCAAGTACGTCCAAGGATGGAGTACTGCTGCCACATCTGAGCAGGAGCTGCTAAAAACAGCCTATCCTTCCTTGACAGAGTACAAAATAGACTTCCTGGCTTGGTGAGGGATGCCCTTTTCTCTTTCCTGCAACCGCTCTCCCACAGAAGAGACGTTACGAGCCTGTCTCTGTTTTATTGTTATTTCCATGCCCCCCTCGCAATCTTTCACGAAAAACACCCGACTAGCTGAAACCACTGTCAATAATTTTCCCCATTCTTTATCCGTGCCTAAATCAAAACGCAGATTCCATGAACAAAGCTTCTTTCTTAGAACTGCACGCCTGTGGAACTCTTTGCCGCTTGCCTGTTTCCCCCTCGACTTCAACTTGAATCTCTTCAAGGCCAACACAAACAAATTCCTGATGAACCGCTCCCTTAAGTAATGACACTTTATCAAATCTCCAATACTAACTATTACTACGATACTACTATCCCATTGATTACTGTACACACAATAACCCTTATCCCCGAGTGGCTTCTGGGCCTTGATAAGTGGTGACCACGATGTAAAAAAAACACTAGATTCGGAGCGTAAACGTATATATTTCTTTAGTAATTGTATCATTCTTCCAGTATTAGGATAAATATATGTTACTTGCTCTGTAATAAAGAGAAGCTCTCCAGGAGAAACTTAATGCAATTCAATATGTGGTCATTCCTGATAGTATTAACAGTAAAAATGTAACCGCTATCAATACACATCCTGATATAACAATCGTTCTGTATTACAAAATAAGTTCACTTGTCTCGATCAATAATAGTGTTTGTTTGTTTTTATGTATAATATTACTTGTAATAATAAGGGTAGTAATTTTAGCATAACCAAGCTTCATAAAGAAGTCGGTCCAATTATGTAGAGTAGGTTTTGTGCTTGTAAGTGACAAATGGACAGACGAACAGAATTACTTTGTTATAATACAAACCACCTTTAAATAGTTGTGAAATCTTCACAACAATCACTTACACTTAATTATGTCTTCATCGTTTTTCTCCTCCCTTCTTTCCGCCTATATCTTGTTTATTTCTAACCTTTCATGTTTCAGCGTCGCCACTCAATTATATTTTTGGAGCAACATCTTTTTTTTCATGTTTTTATCTTTTTTTAAGGTTTTCTTTTTTGTTCTTTTTAACCACCTTCAGGTGGTGAAGCAGAATAGGTAAACACTGTCGGCTCTCCCACCCCAATGGCTTTTATCTGCCGTTCTGACTTTCCCATTCGCCATACCCCTGATTAATCTCAACCGTCGGTCATCATCAACCGTTAAGATCTCAATGTTTCCCCGCCCACGCAATTTGCCACCATTTTCAAATGTATTCCCCCTCTTTCCTCTTCACCGACAAAAAGACGCCGAACTTATTTTATCTCAAAGGATCATCTTCAGATGATTAACTATAATGTTTATCGGTCGTGGATACAGTTAAAAAGACACGGTTATCTGTATGCGCTTACTCAGGGAAAAGCCGGCGTTGTCCGGAATTAATTGACTACTCTATGTCTTTATTTAACAACCTAAAAGTCCATATGCAGTTCTTCTTAAGCTTTTAAGATAATTCAGTTCGGTGTCTCACGCTTACCGCCACGACAAGGTAAAGACTTTACCGTACAACGGATGTAAAAGGACGTAATAAATAATTAACCCCACCCTCTGAAAATCGACACTACATGATGAAATGGAATGATTGATTGCTGTAATGTGAAGAACCTTGTAAAATCAACTCAATTTGGTTACTTAAAAGGATTGTATATAAAAAAATCTGTTAACATTTAATTTGAAGATATGTTATAGACTGCAGAAGAGTAGTTCATTGACAATATGGTACTGTCTTTCACATAAGAGGATCTTGTAAATAGGTTCCGTGGATGACTCTCTTGTTTCGTTTCTCCACAAAAGGCATGTTAAATTCAGTGTTCAGCGAGACCACATGAGTCTGTGTTGCCATAGGAACTGCACTCCAAAAATTATACCTGAACTGGTTCAATAAAAATTATAGCTGAATATTTTTCTCAATTGATTTTGAAATATACAGTAATTAAGTCCTATTCATTTATATAAATATAAACCTGTATGTAATTTAAAACAAAAATATAATGAAAGAAATAAGCAGGAGATATGTGTTTTAACATTGGCAATATAACGAAAATTCCAATTAATGGCTCAATAGTACCTGAGGCCATAGCAACAAAAGCAATGCACATAAATTACAATAGTTCAAGAGGAGCAAATGTTAAAAAAACTTTGCATCTTTTGTACTGAGGCTTGATAATTTGTCGACACTCTTTGATATCTTAGGTTGATATTTTCGTGCAGTTTCCAGTTGTATCAAAGAAAACAAGTGGTGATCAGTCAGCTCAATTATTTTAAATAATTTAGCGCGCATGTTTATAAATCTTTTTGGAGTCTTTTTTTTATATTCCGTAATTGACTGTAATTTCTTTGATAATAAAGATAGTGATAAATCGAATAAAGCATTGTATCCGTAAGGTTCGACGAGTGGATTCAATGTCAAGAAAGAACATTCCTATAGCGAGGATAGATCAGAAAATCTCACTACTTTTCTGACGCCGTTTTCATTTTAATATTCCCTCTATACCACCTCCTTTTTAAAGGTGTTGTCTATGTAGGCTACAAAAAAAATGGGACAATCTTCGACATGCCTGATCTACGATGCCTAATTTACAATAACTAATAAATATGTCAGAACGGACCGTTTTACAGTATCGCCAAATGCAACCGAAAACGAGCTTCCTAGATTTTCGAGCCTTCGGTAAACATCAGTTGCCCATTATGATAATTTCAACGAAAAATAAACTTTAAAAAAATAAATAAAATATGCTGCAGAGGTAAATCCATTTTTTGTAGATTAATAAGACACGAACTCAGAAATAAAGTTAAGAAAGATACGCTGTTAAGACATATGAATATTTAGATGCAAGAAGATAAAAACTATAGATGTGTACATGAATCCATATATATATATATATGGATATATATATGTGTGCGTGTGTGTGTGTGTGTGTGTGTGTGTATGTGTGTAAACCTGCGCTAGAGCATGAGATAACCGGGCATTAAGCGATAAAAAGCAATGACTTCAAATAAACGTATTAAAATACCTGTACGTATTTGTACATTGATGAAAAAACAACATTTATACCGTGTTTTTTATATTATCCCTGCTTGATGTATTATATATAAATATAGGATTGGAATAAGTGAGATGGAATTTTAGGTAAAGGAAAAAAATCCAGGTACGAAAAGTATTATAGGAAGGAACAAATACGAAAAAACATAAACAAATAAGTTGAAGAGAAAATGCAGGAAACAGATTGAGAGAATTTCAGGTAATTGTTTAACCAGGTAAAAAAAAACAACTATGTATACTAAAGTTAAAAAAACTAACGGAGAAGAAAAAAAAATACAAGTCAGACAAGAAAGATAATAAGCAGACTATGATAAAAAAAAAGAACCAAACAGAAATGTAAGCATGTAGAAGGGAACAGATAAAACAAAAAATAGAATAAGCTTGAAATTATGTGAGCAAACTTTGGTGATATTATAAATAAAGTAGTAATGTAATCCCGCGTTGTCCAGGAATTATAACTTCTACTTTCGACATCTTCAACTTCTTTACGGTACTTGGTGCGATTGGGAACATATCAATTTTGAATTGTCATTATACTTGTAATAAATGAAATTAAACCTTATATATATATATATATATATATACATATATTTATATGTGTGTGTATGTGTGTGTGTGTAATTCTCAATTATCAGAAGTGTATTTGAGTAGTGTCATGTACAGTTCCATCATATAGGATAGCAATTATGTTGTTTGTCTGAGATCTGCTTTATTACTTTTAATTACGAATAAAGGTGTGTATATATATATATATATATATATATATATATATATATATATATAAGAACACGCAAAATTTGCAATTTAATACGCAGATAAGCATATAACCTGACCGATCGATAATGTATTTTTTAAGCGCTGTTTCGTGCCTTTTTATCTTTTTAGCATATTCTTTTTACGCTGAAATGTGTCAGATGTTTAAATTATGAACGTAAACAAGAAACATTTTTCGTTCGTGATCTACCCAGCACTTACGCTTATAAAATTGATGAAACTGTCTAAATTTCTGCACTTGTGTTTCCTTTCAGATAGATAATTGTATTTTTAAATAGATATTAATCGCAATTTGTAAATTCAAAAATTTAGGTATACAAATTTGCATGTGAAAATATATTACGATTATATTTGCCGTAAGAAAATTATAATTGTAGCCGTAGACCTACCTGCCTGATTAGTGGATTGCTCTCCAATTTACACATCTAATAATGTATTTCTTTTAAATACCTGTAATCGAAAATAATCATTTATAATGCAAAATTACTAAAAGATTTAATACAGAAATGAATAATCAGGTTAATGAATAATCAGGTTTATCCTAATCAAACAACTTTTTCGCATTAGAAAGTAGATATTAGTCCGTATAATTATGTCCTGAAACATATAGTTAAAATCAAATATGTCTGATACAATGCAAAAATTCAATGAAGTTTATATATATATATATATATATATATATATATACATATATATATATACATGTATGCATATATGTGTGTGTGTTTTAAGTTTTGTTACTACAAATCATAAAACTTTTCGTCTCATCCTATGCAGTAACCAGCAAAAAGATAGAAATGTTTAAAAAAAATTAACGTGACTATTGGATTATTTTGCTAACTGTTTTTTCAGTGATGAGAAGAATTTGCATTCGTTTAAACTCCGCGGATTAAGGAGAACATAGCTACCAGCTTTGGAGTAAACTATCTAATAATAAAATTTTTTGTAAATTTCTACTTTACATCTCTGTTCTTATATATATATATATATATATATATATATATATATATATATATATATATATATGTATATATATATATATATATATAAATGTAACTCTTGGTTCGTTCGCAATTAATAGTCTAAAAAACACTGGACGGATGGCTTCCACGTTTTGGTATAATATGTTGACTATATCCATGCGTGTTTTTATATATTTATGTTTAATTATAACATTATACTTAATTTTTCTATGATAAATAGGTGGTTTTCTTTGTACCGATAGGTCATTTTTTATTTAGGGACAATTATTTATTACCGCTTCCTGTCACGTGACCAGTGTTTCTAATTTAGCGGTTTTCCTGCTAGATCTGGAGATTTCGTCTGCAATCTAGCGGGAAATTCTAGAAAATCTGGAGATATTTCGCACCCACACACCCGCAATTTTATATTAAAAAATAAAGAAAAGCGCTTGAAAATACTTTAAAACATAAAATAAACTCATTCATGTAAGTAAAAAAGTCACTATAAAATCGATTTTTCCAAGTACATTTTAGGTGGGGGTGGGCATTCCAACCCCCGAAGTTTAGTTTAAAATACGTAATTTAAAAGTATTTAGTCGAAAATTGTAAAAAGCAAGAAACAACAGAAAAAAAATATACCAATACATTAGAATTTAATTATCTACCAACCTAAATACTTTTAACATGCTAAAACAAAGTTTTTTTGTTTTTTTTATTTTTCTAATTTCAAAATATGTTGTACCATTATTGTGATGTTCAATTTGCAGTATATTTCAATTTAACTTTTATTATAAAAAGTTTGAGTTTATGATTTGTTTCCTGCAAAAAAAAAGATACCCTCTCTGAAAAAACAGGTAAAACTAGCTGATAAAATATGTAAGCCTTCTCGGGAGCTAATCGCTTCAATATAATTCCAGAAACATATAGTGAGAAAACACGGAACATTTTGTATATTAAATATACTATATTTATAATTTTTTTATGGTAGGAAGTTAAAATATGGAGATTTGGGGGGGGGGAATTAGCGACTTTTGAAAATTTCAGATGATAAAAGTTAAAAATCTAGCGATTTTCTGGAGATTTCTTTCTCCTGATCTCGCGGGATTTTTTTTTTAATCTCAGCTGCCAACACTGCATCACTAAAAAAACACTACATGCTTTATGTAAACAGAATGTGTTTACAATATCGGTAAATTTTCAATGGGTTTAATCACATGATTATTGATAAATCAACCACACGGGGTCGCTTTCCTATTAAATATACATCGAAAAATGTTAGGTGCAAACAAAATGAATGCCGACGCTCAAAGTGTATAAACATTTTGACCCCTCCCTTTACTTAAAAATTAACCAAAAATCAGGAAATTAACCAAAATTGATGAGAATTGCAGTATTTATCAAATAATGATCGCAGAATATAATGAACTAATAATTTTTACTTAGCTCTAAGTGAAAATGTTTTATTTTGTTTAAACAAGAAATACCTTTACTAAAGTTATGATTTTCAGTAGTAAATATAAAGAATTTATTCTTGCTTTTTTATATAAAAAAAGCATCGTAATTTGTAACAATAAAAAATAATTTTTACAGTAACATTACGAAAAAAGCTCCTAAAGTCCGTATTAATGAATTCGATATAACTCGAAGAAAAATGGATTCTCGCATACTATTCAGGAAATTAAAGATTCAATTAGATTCCTATTTCAGTCACCTAAATTATTTAGGGTGAAATGAGTTTAGGAATTTATAGCCAAACCTATTTTTTTTTTTTTTGCTTAAAAAAATAGCATTAATGCAGTAAGTTAGGTAAAATTTGCATAGAATGCTCTGCTTTACGGTTGTTGTAAAAGTGGAACGGAAATTTGAATTTCGTTCCCTTTTAAATTCGGTACATTTTTACATTACGTCCAACTCAACGTTCACATTCGACACATCAACTTTTATAGCTTTTCGGGTATGCTGGCAAGGTTAGGGGTGTCTATTCCGAAAGCCGTTCTTAACATGGGTAGATTGTTAGGTGTGTCAGAAATTTCGTGAAAAATAGTGAATAATCCCACTCCGTTGTTCCAAGCTTATAACTCCTCGAAAAATGTAATTCAAGCCCTAATTTTTTTCAATTAAGGGAACAAGGACCAAGGTTTCATTAAAAAACAAACAAACAAACAACGTGTTTTTTAAAAAAGGTTTTAAACTTCGGACTTTACAGGTAAATTTCTAAAAAGCACTACTTTTTTTGTTTTAAATTTGAATATATTATTTATTGACCTTTTCTCTTCAATTTGTGATATGTAACACTTTGGTGAGTAAATTATCTACTTTTTAATAGACATTTCAAAATGGGAGGCGTGAATTATTCGACCTCCTGTCTTTCCAAGCTCATAACTCCTCGAAAAATGTAATTTAAGCCCTAATTTTTTTCAATTAAAGGAGCAAGGACCAAGGTTTCATAAAAAAAAAACAAAAGAAAAAAAAACAACGTGGTTTAGAAAAAGGTTGTAAACTTCGAACTTTACAGGTAAATTTCTAAAAAACACTAATTTTTTTGTTTTAAATTTGAATATATTACTTATTGACCTTTTCTCTTCAATTTGTGATATATAAAACTTTGGTAAGTAAATTAACTATTTACTTTTTAATGGACACTTGGAAATGGGGGCGTGAAGTAAAAAAAACGTTTGTCTAAAATATTATATTCGGTTTATATGAAAGGGCATAAAATTTAACATTGACCTATAAAATATCGTAAAAATAGAATCAATAGAAAAAGTTTGATAGATTTTTAAAGTTTAAAAATTGAAAAATATTGAGTTCGTAAAATTCATTAGTTTTTTTAAATAAAAAAAATATTTCTATTACTTTTAAAACAACTTTAATAGTTTATTTTGAAAGTATAATCCATAAAGAAAATAAACAACCCACTTTTAAAAGAGAAATTACGAGATTTTTATATTTTATTCGCAGTTTCCTGATACGGGTGTCAAAAATTCTGATACATCTACTAGATTGGAGTGTTTATTCGTTGTAAACGTACCCTACAACCGATAAATATCGACATTTCCAATGTGAATGGTAAGCTGGACTTATGTAAAAAATAACAAAAAGATATACCAAACTGACTTTTTCGTTTAAAAATGGAATTATTTCCCTTTCGTTATTATTTTTTTTTTTTATATAAATATTTTGTGTTTTATATACATAAAGTATAATTGTTGAATGTTACTGTTTTGATTATATTCGTTTGAGGGGGGGCACAATTAAAAAATTAAAAAAGACTAAAACGAAGCGAAATTTAAGTTTCAACTTTATTTTTACAACAACCGTAAAACAGCGCATACTCAGCAAGTTTTATCGTAATTTATAAGCATTATGTTGAAACACTAAATCAACATTTTATTTATTTTTTTGCATAATTAATGAGGGAAGTATTTTTCTGTTTATTTTCTGAACATCTGTTAAAAAAATAATAATTTGTACATTCTCTTGAAAAAAAGAATCAAATTTTTCTCTACTTTCACATGACTATTTACAGTGTTCATGCAAAGCATTCATCTGTTCTTTTTATAATAAATATTCCTTTTGAGAAGAGAAACGTTTAATGACAAATTTCTTTAAAAAAAGTGCAAGTTTTCCTGAAAAAACAACTTTCACCTAACAATTTATGGTAAAAAATTAATCTTTTTTTTGGGGGGGGGGGGGAATAACAACTTTTATTGATTAAAAAAACTGCAAAAAATAATAAAAGTAAATAAACGAACAAAATGCAATTTTTATTGAGGAATGTGTTCCATTCTAACAAACTGAACCACAGCAACGCGTGGCCGGGTACAGCTGGTATATATATATATAGGCAAAAATGCAAAGACGTCTATTTGCATTATTTAAAAAGAAAGTTTTTTGCAAGGATGTCTATGACAGGATTTGACCCTCTGGTTCACAACGTCCTAGAATCTATGGTATCCCCCAAATACACAAGCAAGGTGTTCCACTGAGACCTATTTTATCAATGGTTGGTTCAACACAACATTCTTTGGCTCAGTGGCTTGTTGAAATTCTGCAACCTGTGCGCGAGTTATATACCACGCACTGTATACTTGATTCTTTTCAGTTTGTTGATTATGTACGTGGGTTGGATTCTAATGCAGAGACGTCTTTTATGTGCTCATTTGATGTCTCCAATCTCTGTACCAACATACCGTTGGATGAAACTATAAATATATGTACCGACGCGCTTTACGATGGTCGCCTGACTGCTCCACGTTTTTCTGAAGAGATTCTTATTGAACTCATTTTAATGTGCACAAAATCTGTGGAGTTTAGTTTTTGTGATATTATGTACTGTCAGTTTCCAAAGTCCTTATTCCTCAGAGTTTAAAAGAATGGGATGGTTGCTAATTATTTCATCAGAGAACATAAAGAAATCAGCAAATTATAATTGTAACAAAGTTAGTATTCGCTGGTTTAAGCAATAAATTAAACTGAAAATTATGACAGTCATAAATTGGAAAAAAATGTACATCTTTAAAAACAACGACGTGTGAAAGAATGAAGGAAATGTGAAAAAATTAAAACAAACCGGGAATAATGTTGTATATATATATATATATATATATATATATATATATAACAAATTATTCCCGGTTTTTTTTAATATATATATATATATATATACACACATATATATATGTATATGTATATATATATAGACACTGACGCTATATATATATATATATATATATATATATATATATATTAGTAAGATAGTAGAATATATATGGTAACGTTTTTTTTTATATATTAATGTGTGATATTAACTTTGCTCACTAACCAAATTTTTTGTTATCCTGTACCCAGTTTCACTAGCCAATAACCGGGGTTTTATTTGAAAAGTATCGGCTAATATCTCTTTTACCTGGTTTGCTCATTTTTCGAAAATGATGAGTCATCCTTCTTTTGTGCATTAATAACTGACCTTTTTTAATATTAGTATACTTAAATATTTCTTTTATATTTTAGGTGTTATATATATATACATATATGTGTATGTATCTATATATATATATATACTTATATATGTATATATACATGTATATATATATATATTTATTTATATAGTAATTTTAAGGTTATAAGGTTTTTTCAAGCATGAAAAACGATGTTTCTTTTTGTAGTTAATATTTTTATTGTTATTTTTTTATATTTCCAGCTGACATCCGCTCTTGGTCACAAAATGTATCGAAAATATATATAAATAAATAACAATAAAAGTATTAAATACAAAAAGTAACGTCGTTTTTTATGCTTCAAAAACCCTTCATAACATTTAAATCACTATCCTAGAAGGATACGTGGACTTTTAACATTATATATTCATATATATATATATATATATATATATATATATATATATATATGTGTGTGTGTGTGTGTGTATAAATATATATATATATATATATACACACACTATGCACTATTCGAAAAAAAATTATGCGCTGAACATACAACTGTTTATTATTTTACTTCTACAATTTAACGTGTTGCGTTGTTTAAAGTTTAGGATGCCGAATTTGCCAGAAGAAGGCAGGTTGTCTAAATTCCTATATTTACTAGCTCATACTAATTTCCACTCGACTATCTGCAAGCGTCTACTTTCTGTTGGTTTACAGTTGATATATATATATATATATATATATATATATATATATATATATATAGAGAGAGAGAGAGAGAGAGAGAGAGAGAGAGAAAGAGAGAGAGACTTATATGTAATATACTGAATTCATGTAATTCAGTACATTTTCATATACCAATAGGTTTTAAGCCAAAAATGGTTGACTTATGTATTAAGCTACAAAATTATCACATTTCATAATTAAGCATTAATATACTGTGTGTGCAAAATCAGGACTTCAAGACAAGGTGTTGATGGCAACAAAAAGTGTATTTCATTTTATGTTATAATTGCTTCAATGTCTAGTTCGACAATTTCAAGCATTATATCGTTTGAAAATTTTCAAAAAACAGCATTTCTTCAGACTTTATGAATAAACACACTTTAGGCAATGTAGCATTTTTTTAATAGAAAGAAAAAAAGGTGGAGGGGAATCCCCTAACGGGAAAAGCATGCTAGAAACATTTACTTTGGTTGTGGTTATGGAAAAGCCCATTTAAATATTAATGTATTGTCTAATTTTCGTATCTTTATTTAAGAACAGAGTTATGTGAAGCTTTTACGGGGGGCCCTAAGCCATTTAAAAATTTGTTTTTTTTTTAATATATCCCATCTGTTGGGTTCCTAAATTCCCTTATTTCATAATGATTGATTTTTTTGTAAAAACAATTTTTAAAAGTTTGGTATCTATATTTATATTATGGCCGTAACAACCTTGTAAAAATGTTAGTTTTAGTTTCGTATATTATCGTTCTATTGGTACATGGATATAATACCATTTCCGGTTAAGAATTTGATTTAATATGAGAATAAAGTAAAATGGGTGTATTTAATATACATAAACCTTGTAGGACATTTCGGGTGAAGTGTTCTAATCTATTTACTGTCTGAAGATTCATAGTTATTTTACTTGAAAAATGTTTTCCGTCGTTGCTTAGGATAATTTGAAGGGAGATAATCCAATTAAGTTTTTAAGTACTGCTAGCTAATTCTGTTTAAAACTGGGTCGATTTTGTTTCTTATAATCGTTAAAGGGAGGTAATCCAGGCCGTTTGTATTTTCGGTTCATTGATTACTTAAAGGCGACTTTGTTTTAATAATTAATTTATTCAGACCGGTCCAGAACGTGCTACAATGGCTTATTTAAAAAAATTAAGTATATAAATTAAGTTTGTGATCTAAAAGAATGGGTTGTGTTATTAATCACTTATACTGCTCCTGTCATATAATTCATGCGTTATGTTCTTGGGTTGTCTAAATAAATAAATTATTGTATGTCCTCTAATTATTATTCTGACAGCCAAACCACCCATGGCTCCCAGTGTGTTTCACTCCGGTGGGAAGATGTTTACTCCTGCATTTATGGGTAAAAAACACTTAGACCATGGAGTAAAGTAGGAGAATAAGTAAGTCAGCATGGATTCTACCAACCTAGGGTGTCAGATGAC
The DNA here is from genome assembly GCF_053919585.1 of Euprymna scolopes. Lineage (NCBI taxonomy): Eukaryota > Metazoa > Mollusca > Cephalopoda > Sepiida > Sepiolidae > Euprymna > Euprymna scolopes. Next base: position 48,061,155 of record NC_136483.1, read on the forward strand.
AAAATCAATTGAATTAATTTTTATATGGATTAACAGCCCCCCAAATTGCCCGTTTAATTTTTTAATAATAACTAGATTAATTGCTCAGTTGTTTTATTGATTTGAAGAGGATGTTACTTATTTTACCGTTATGGAGAAAAAAAAACAAATTCCTAGATGAGCTATATACTTTATTTATATTTCTTACCCGGTTAAGAAGAAAGGAAACTATATTCGCATGTTAGATTTGGATCCTTCATTTATATTGTAACACTTCTACCTATTTAACTCTGCATTAAAATTTAATCCTGGCATCCGATGATACTTATTGTTGTAGAAAGGTTATGCCTCAGTTACATTTAAGGCGTGATAACAGAAATCTATTTCTATGAAGGCATCCCTGTATGGCATCAAGTCTTTTATTCGAAATTTCCTCTTTGGCACTCACAATGTAGAAGGCTTCCAATAAACATAGATTGATTTCTCAAGGCTGTACTCACCCCCCTGTCCACTACTGACTATTTTACTTCAAAATTTTCATTATTTCTGTTAAGTTCCCTAATAGAGTCCCCTAATGCAGTGGTATTTTTCTTTTTGTTTTTATTTCTAATGCTTATTTTTGTGCCTCCCTGCTGTCGTTTACGCCATCTACAGTAGTTTCTATCCCAGGTTCATTTTTTAATGATACTATGTGATTTCTGTATCTGTCCTTAAACATTGTTCCCGTGGCTCCCATATATATCTTCTTAGTGTTATCGGTTTTTATCTCGCATTCATGCACTATTTCCGAGGTTAGACATTTCCCATCCAACGGACAATTTTACGGTATTCTGCAATTACATTTTCTGTTTGGTATATTTTCGTTGGATGCTAGTTCGTTGCTGTTCCTTATTTTGCTGTTTTTTTCTATTGTTGGAGCTAATTATAGTGTTAGTTAAGTTTCTGGACGTTGAGAAAGATAATTTTATAGAGTTTCTATTTATTATTTTGCTTAGTTTATTATCCGGGGGAATTTTTGGTCTATTATTCTATGGAACTCCTTAGGTATATTATTTCTGATGTGCTCGCTGAATGGTGGATTGAACCAAACTCTCTTGCATTTATTTAATGGTACCACCCTCATTGTTCCCTGTTTTGCTGCTTTTATTTCCCTCTCCGTTTCTATTTTCATGATTATTTTCAACGTTTTCCTTTTTGGTCTTAGTTTTTCTTTAGCTCTCACTGCCATGTTGTACGAGATTACGTAGTTAGGTTTGTAGTTACTATTATTGTTACTGTTATATTCAATTTTTCCGTTGTATCCTGATCTCCTAAGGGCCTCATTGTAGTAGTCGTTGTTTTTTCAAAAAGATTTTCATCCTTAGAAAGTTTTGAAACTCTTTTAGAAATGTTGGGGATCAGTGCTTTTTTCATGCATTTCAGATGGTTTGATCGGTAATCTATGTAGAAAGTTTTTTGGTTAGGCTTGTGGCAAGGTTCGTATGTGCTATTGTTTAGGTTGAGGGTAACGAAAATTTACTATCCTGCAATTGCTGTCCATTGTTATTTCTAATTCAATTTCCTTAAAATAATTTCTGATGTTTTTCTTGATTTTTCTGTAACAAGGTCGCTAAATTAGTGCATCGTCCCTGTAAAGACCCCAATCGTCGTCCCCGTAAAGACCCCCATTTAAACCTGGAATTTTCTTGTCTATCTCCCTTAGTAAGTAGAGACCAACTAGGTCAGTGACCTACGAGAAGTCTGGGACACCCATTGTAATATCAAAATGGCCATCTCTATCTTTTCTGTTCCACAATTCATCGTTATATCTGATTAGGGTTTTTCTGGCTATTTTTATAATTTCAATTTCCAACTTAATTAAGTCAGTTTCATCTTCTGCTAGTTTAAGTGCCTTCTTAAATAGTCCAGGGGAAATGGAGGGGTAGTACGCATCTATGTGGAACATGATAAATTTGCTTTTTGCGTTTTTAGGGATCTTGTCAAACCATCTGATTACTTCCTCTCAAGAGATCCAGAGGTTGTGCTTAATTTTGGATTTTAAGGTTGGTATGATTCTGTCTAGTATCTTTTACTAATATTACCTATGTCGGATGCGCATGTGGCTATAAGTCTAATACTTGGTGTATTATTGAAGTCCGGTTTATGGTCTTTCAATAGAAACCGAGGGTTAAGTGGGATGTAAACTTCTATTTTGTCTTAAATGTTCATTTTCTCACATATTTTTAAAGCTAACAGGTTGATTCTAAATAGACCCTCTTCAGTTGCTTTCTTGTATTTATTATTAAGTTCAGTTAGAATGAGATTATTATAAGTTTGAAAATTCATACTGTAAATATTCATGGTTTTATCTGCTGGGACCATAAGGTTAGGGTTATCCATTATTTTTTTGAAAGTCTTATTAATGTATCTTAGCTTGGGGTTTAAATATTCATGCTTTTTTTAAAACTTTTAAACCCTTTACCATGTTTACCAAGTCCAACTTAAAACGTTCCAAGGACTGTGGTGGGCATTTTCTAGTTTTTATCTGGTAGAGTTTGCAGTAGTTCACGCTGTCTTCCTCCGAAGGGTTTCTATTCAAGCCTTTATCAACAACGGCGGTGATGTGGTCCTCATTATTTTTAATAGTGTGGTGATATACCTTCCATCTGATTCTTTTAGTGAAATCTTTTACCGCCTGGATGCGCATTGTGTATTGCTTGAGTCCTGGAATTGCTATGTTCTTAGGTGAGAAAGTGATTTCCTCTTTTGAGAACATGTTGTACTGTACATATTGGTGTATTTTTCAGCTGACAATAAGGAGCAATATAGACTTATATGTAATATACTGAGTCTACATTTAAGTAAAATTTCATATACTAATAGGTTTTAAGCCAAAAATAGTTGACTTAAGGATTAAGCTACAAAATTATCACATTTCATAATTGAGCATTAATATACTGTGTGCAAAATCAGGACTTCAAGACAAGGTGTTCATGGCAACCAAAATTGTATTTCATTTTACGTTATAATTGTTTCAATGTCTAGTTCGACAATTTCAAGCATTATATCGTTTGAAAATTTTCAAAAACCAGCATTTCTTCAGACTTTATGAATAAACACACTTTAGGCAATATAGCATTTTTTGAATAGAAAGAAAAAGGGTGGGGGGGATCCCTAACGGGAAAAGCATGCTAGAAACATTTCCCTTGGTTGTGGTTACGGAAAAGCCCATTTAAATATTTAAAATGCTACAAAAGTAAAAAGGCGACAGAAGTATACTCTGACTTCATTAGCGGCTACCGTTAACGGCGTGAAATAATGTTGAAATTAAACATTTTATTTTAAATTGCATTTTACGTCAGTAAGAGAGATTTAATCCTTATATGATGATCTATGCATAAGAGCTAAATTGACCGACTTAATTCAACACAAGAAACGAGTTTCTTAAAGGGGATGACATATTTATTTACTATAATAATTAAATATCTACAGACACTAGTGTCTCATCCTTTTGGAGATATATACAGCAATTAAGTTACACAGAATCTTCCGCGTTTCATCTTTGTGATGGTTTCTCAGACTATTGTGTGTGTGCTTGTGTATGCAAAAGTGTCCATGCATTTTATTTTGTTAAATAATATCAATGGGGTTTACTTCTACATAATTAATAGCAAGATAGATTCTCGTTTAGTCTTTGTATCCTAGTCGAATTCTTGTTCTGCATTAGCTAGTGTATATTAAACAATGCTCGCGTGTTGATATTATTATAGCTTTTATCTGTGTCGATTTATTTCGCATTGAAGTAGGCGCAGAAGAAGGCGACGAAGGAAATTTCCCCAGAGTATCGACCCCATCAGTTTCGGCATTTTCTCCTCCTGTCATTCTAAATGTTATATGCACGAGCAAAACCAAACGGGAATTGGAATTACCATTCTTTGATTTTGGCCGGCAAAGTGTAAAAGCCCGGACGGCGCCCTCTGTCTGATTTGCTCTATGACTATCCTCTATTCCCATATTCGTGTTAATGTGTGTGAGTGTTGCAATGCTTTTATGAAGGCGAGTGTATGTTTAATTACTGGATGAGGCCGCTTCGAATGTTCGAATGATTTTTAATGTTCTTGTCTCAGGCAATATAAAACTATCGGTGTGTTTTTCCTAATAACGTTTGCATGCTTTTGCGCCGAACAAGTGGGTCATCGTATGCGTTCCTGCGTTTGTATGATATGTGTGCATATATGCGTTTCAGTGTATGTATTAACGTAAAACCGTAGCATTCGTATACAGATGTTCATGTAAGAAGGGAAAGAGGTATGTATCCTATAGGTTTTAGTCCTCATATGTTTAGAAGCTTCGTTTGGTCGCTATACGCTCGGTTTGTCAGGTATGATTCGTAAAGAATATGTCGTTGGTCTGTCACGTTTCAGGTTTCAATCGGATTTTCATGGCTAACTATGAATACTGATCACGGCTATATTACCGTAAATGCTTTTAACTATGCATACTGATCACAACTATATTAACTTTATAATTTGATTTGAGACCCAAAAAATAAATGCTAAGCGGTCATAATTGAGGTGAAAGTTAAAAAAAATTGACCTCATCAGTCTCTACCAAATGATTCAGCCAATTCTTAGTCTAAACATTTGAAATTCTACATAAAGGGAATTCAGACATGCAGCAAGCTGTTTAATTAGTATGGGGGCAAAAGTTTTGCTACCAAAAGGTCAAGGTTGCAAGGTTTACTCTTGCTGATTCTACTAAACTTCTCCGCTAATTTTGCGTCTAAACACTTGAAATTTTAGATATAGGTTACGTGGACATGGGTCAAACATTTTCATTTGATTTGAGCCCAAAACAATAATTTGAAGGGGGCAAAATTGGGATCAAAGTTTAAAAAAAGTTGATCTCTGCGGTCTCTTCCAACTTTTCTCGATGGTAGTTAAGGAAGCCCATTATATAGAAAGGCATTACCGCACATATGAACAGTATCTAGAGCCCGAGGAAGGCCAGGATAAACTGCTAGTATATATATATATATATATATATATATATATATATATATATATATATATATATATAAGTGTATACAAAAAGCACAGTCTTTATCTAAAGCATGATTAAAACGACTCCAACAAAAGGCTCGTTTCAATAGTTCGAAACGTTTAAAACGTATCAACTACAGAGGTAAGCTTTTAGAAATAGTGTACATATAAAATATAATCACTAGAAAAGTTTTCTCTGCGGAGCTGATGTTTTTCCAAGACATTATGTCGGCCTATTTCTTGTTGCCGTCAATGGCATAGGTTTGAATCTTGCCAGGGGCTCTCCATCCTTTTCTCATGTTACATCACATTTGCTTTTAATGTCACAGATTACGTGAACACTCTCTTAATAAAATACTAATACACGAAATAGGGATACATACGGATTTATACTTGTAGAAATATCCCGCTCATTGTTAACTATATACAACACACAAACACACACACAAATGGTGGAACGATAAAAATGTCGCCCTACAGAAAACAACACTACAGCTTAATTTTGAAACATTTATTTAATAAATCAATTAGGGTAACTTGATTATGCAATAGAACTGATATCTATTCAGTGTAGCCGCCTTCAGCTTCAATCACCGCCTCGATACGGGTCTAAAACAGGGAGCCTGCCTTTTCCAGAATGACCAGCGGCAACTCAGTGAATACTGGGCGGATGGCGGAGATCTGGCTTGGTTTTCTTGGTTTTATGTTAGTGCATGTAATGTGGTGATGTACTCAACGTATGACCGAACGAAGTAATCGATTTCGGGTCAGGGGAGGAGGGAGGCCAATGATTGAAGGGTACAAAATAGTAGCACTTCTGGGTTTCTTTTTACATGTGGACCGGCGCAGAATCTTGCTGCCACACACACAGGGTTTGCCAACGGTCACCTGATTGCACCAGGGGATCACCACCCACTTCAGCACACCCAGATAATTTTGGTGTTGACTTTCAAGCCGACTTCGAAGATATAAGGTGCCATGATGTGGCCGTCACTTGAAACCACACCAATGACCATAACCGTGGTCAGAAACTTTATTTTTATTACGGTGGGCATATCCCTGTTATTTGTGGGAATCCAGTTATGCATTCGAAGGGTGCTGGTAATGGTCCTGTTCTCATAACTTGGATCGGTACAGAGCATAAGTTGTACATCGGCGCATTTTCGATCTCGTTCGTTCAACCTTGTGTCACTTTCAGACAGGATAAAAGGCTCCTATTGCTCTTGGGATTTGTACACAATTAGCCACTAATAGATGGTTTGCAACAAACAATAAAACCGGTTTTCTTCAAATGGAAATTGAACCATGTCGTATTTTCAAGGCCGACATTTTTATCGTCCAACACAGTGTGTGTATACGATCACGACGCAATCACGTAGACACCCTGTTCTCGCCAGATCTTCGAAGTTAAGCAACGATGAGCCCAGCCAGTACGAAATAAGTGACGATTTAGGGAAGCCTAGGCGCTGTATGTACCACGCCGAATCGTAGAAATCTCCAGGTTGTTATCTGGGAGTGCGTTCAATTCACTAGGGAAGATGCACCACAGGCCCGAATAAACTCGCCTGGCGGATAGACAATAAAGCCGTACTCCACATAATAGTGTACCGGCAACGATGCCTTCCTGAACCTGCATGTCAAGCATCTGTTTGCCTCGGCCAATGGTGACATCTGAAGTATGTGTGACACGGTAGTTGCGCCCCGCGGAACACCTAAAAACACTTCGTAACTTATGTTGGCTCAATCTGAATGAGCAAAATGTATACTCGTATCTGAGATGACGACATGTATGATATATGTTGGTATTTAATAATGCACAAAACCGAAATGGCGAAATAGACAAAAACAAACCATTGGAAATAATGTTTGAGGTAGAAATCGTGAAAATTATCTATTTGCTTTTACGTTATCTTTTACATCTCCCATTAGTAACTATGAGATGTAATGGTAAATATTAATAAAAAAAATTAAATAATTTATTAATGTCTTGCAGCAAGTCACATATTTACTGATAAATAACGGAAGATTCATGCCTCAAATGTTGTTTTCCATTATTGGTTTTTGTTCACATTCTTATTCATCATTCCAGTTTTATACACTGATATCAGTCATATACTTATTTTTATAACGCATACTTTATTGCCATCAATACTTCAAGCTAAAATTACAAAAACCTAACGTCATCACCTTTCTTGCCCGGGAGATGCATGCGACTGGGAACTGCCTGTTTATTTAATACACTTCCGCTTCGAAGGAAACCAGTTCGGCCCGCCTAGGGTGAATGCAATTAGTAAATTATATGTGAGCTGGTTGCCCGGCGTTGCCCGGTCGTACAATACGCTTAAACATGATATTTTTTAAACACGATGTTTTAATTTATGCAGATTGCGTATGAATTATTATAGAATCAACCCGCTATTGAATATTAGGTATTCCAAGGAATAATTTACCCTGCGTAATAATGTCACCGCCCCCCACGAATAAAAATGATTATAATGATAATGTCGTTCATCAAATTCCGTTTGTGTTTCTTTACAATATCACGTCAGCTGATATTTAAGTTTGATGGATAATGCTTTAGAAAAGTCACTTTTTATTAATCTATTCTTTTAAAACATGCGATTGAAGAAATGATTTGTGGCGATTTTAAATGGTACCTCTTCTTTTATCGTAAATTTAACTCATTAATAAGAAAAACATAAATAATAAAATGGTGAGATACACTTGGGCTTTAACAGGGGATCATTCTATTAGTAGTCTCTACCACGAAGCTATTTCTCCATATTATAATAAATCCGTCTTTTTTAAGGAAAGTGAATTGCTGAGATTTTATTATTCCTCTTGTCTGGTGTAGCGTAAAATATTTCACTGCATAAATTCTTATTATTATGAATAGGAGGGGAAAGACGATTTTTAAGATCGATTTTTTTCGATTTCCGATACTTATCGGATTAATTTCGGTATAAATCATATCTAAGAACACTGCTAGACATACATTGCCGTTGTGAGAAATTAGACTCAGCCGTTTTGGGACCTATGAGGAAGGAACTCACACTTACACTCACACACACACACAAACACACACACAAAGTGACTTTATATAATAGTATAGATAGAGATATATACGTATACATACATATATACGTATACATACATATATACGTATACATACATATATACGTATACATACATACATACATATGTACATATAGCTTTAAAATAAAAATCTCAACTTACATCACAAGTTTAGGCAAAAAAAAATTTCAATGATTTTATCAAAGTTTGCTGAAGTTTTCCTTTTTTTTTTTGTATTTTTGATCTAAGCAACATCGGAATTCAGGAAATAGTTACAAATCAGGAAAGAATGTTTCTAAAGATCTTTGATCAAACAAGCACTAAATTTTTGGTCTCCATAAGTCTAAAAACATTTAGAAGAAAAAAAATGATACGTAGACATTTTTCCAAAAAGATACACTTTATTTGCCAGTCTTAGCAATGGCGGGCCTTCTTTTAACAGGCGAAAAATCATAAAAATGTCGGTAACTGAAATCACCGCGAAAATATAATCCTTGAAATGTTTTCTTTAAAGAAAGTCGAAAAGGAACAAAAAGATAATAGGTAAAAAGCCTAAGAAAGTAATAAAATAAAATAAAATAAAATAAAAAGTAGCGGCCTCTGAAAGGTCCCAATCTTGCCCTCTCGTGAACACCAGGAAACAGCCATCTGTCTCCAGGCTGAATGTCTAGGCAATCAAAAAGTCCATCAAGGCAAAAACCTCAACTATAGGGTTTCAGGCTTTGCGGAAATGTTCACAGTTTTCGGGAAATAGTCGCTCGTTCTTATGAAACTGGAGTTGAGTATAAACAAAAACAAAATTCCAGAAGTTCTGGGAAAAGTTTTTAAAAGGACTTGGTGAGAAAAATGGAGTTGAAAGCGACATTAGAAGTGAAAGGATGATCGAAATGGATAGTGTAGGAAAGAAATGAAAAGGAGAAGTATATTAAGGAGCAGATACGATCAGGTTTTTTAATTTCAGTGTGAATAAACCTGCTATTTCTAGTCACACTGAAGAGCCATGCTACCGCTAAACTCAGTCTAGCGATTGCACACACACGCACACGCGCACGTGCGTGTACGTGTGTGTGATTCAGTGATAGACACTTTCGTTGTAAAATAGCTCTTTAATATGACTAGAGCAGCACTAATCTTAAGGTGAAATTAAAGACTAACAATTTTTCCGATAGTTGAAGTGTCTGTGTACAGGGCCATGAGCGGCGAATCACGAGAAAAAATTATTTGTGTTTATGTAACTACTAGCACAAGTACCCGTCGTTGACTGGGTTCAAAAACAGCCTACAGAAAATGGACTCTGATTTATGAAAGTATGATAGTTTATGAAAAGGAAGGGTTGTAAAGAGATAGCTTCGAATTTGGGGGCATCAAAACCAAAGTAAAATATGATGAAAGTAAAAATAAAATAGATAAACCCCATAATTTATTATACCATACCTGTTCACACTGAAACACTTATCACAATATTCTGCGGATCTATATTAAAAATCTTGTCAAACTTTGTGACATATTTCCATTCTATGGAGGTCAGGCTTGAACGAACACCCCATAATTTTATTATACCATATTTCTTCAAATTGAAACATAATTATCAAAGTATACTTACGCAGATAGATATGAAAATTCTTTATTAAAGTATGTGCCTATTTCCATTCTATGGGGGCCAGGCGCGAACGCAAACTCCATAATTTTATTATACCATCCCTATTTATGTTAAAATATACTTATCAAGGTATTTTTATGTACATCTATATCAAAAACACTTGTAAACATTTCTTTTTAATTTTTAAATTTTTTATTTCCATACTTTGTGGACCAGGCGCGTACGCAGACCTTACAATTTTAATGAATCATTATTATGCCAGATCAAACATACTCATTCCCGTGTCTTGATACATCTTCTATCATCTGTGATCAGTTTTCTATAATAGTCAACCACATAGGAGCCTATTCGTGACCACACACACACACAGACGTTCAGCTTTATATTATAGATTATCAGCATATCAAAGAGTGCCGGTTCCTTTTGATAAGGGCATTGCTTTATTTACATATTAGCTGTATCTGCCAAATCACGCGTTGCCGTGGCGTAGTCTGGTTGATGCAATAAACACACGCATACATTAAAAAAACACTCGCATACCTTGAAACAAACACACGCACACACACACACACGCACACACACGCACACACAAAAAACACACACGCCATAACACACAAACACACGCACACATACACACGCAATAAGACACAAATACACGCACACATACGCATACACGCACGCACTCACAGAAACACGCACGCGCGCACGCATACACACAATACACACTCACACAAGACATCACACGCACACATGCGCACGCACTCACTCACACATATACAAACACACGCACACATACACACGTGCGCACGCACACACACATACACACAAAAGCAAACACGCCATCACGCACATACACTAACAAACGTACGCACACACACGCACACACTTTGCAAAAGTCAGAAATAAAAAGTTTAAAGGCTTCCAAATCATACATAAGGAGATTTTTAAGTCTATAAACTGTAAATTGTAGAGTTTAAATGCTTCCAAATAACAGTTAAGGAGATTCTTAAGTATATAAATTGCAAAATAATGCTTGTGAACACGGGTCTTGGATAATCGCTTATTCCGTTTTTTATTTATTTTGAATTTTCAGTCATTATAAAAGAAAGAAGAAATAATAGTTATCAGTGCAGATGTGTCAAAAAACTGTATGTACGATGTATTTACACAGAAAAGGTTTAGCACGGTTGTCATGAATAGACAGTACAGTACAGTAATTGATTAATCCGTTTGTATTTTTTTAACGTATAAATAATTTTCGTGAATCCTACTTAAAAAGAGATTTATTTAACTTTTATAAAATAAGGAAGAAATAATGGTTATTAGTGCTGATGTGTCGAAAAACAGTATGCCCGATGTATGAAACCAGATTAAGCACGATAGCGTAAGTGTTTAATAAACATTACAATGTTCGGTATACTTAATGTATATATTAAATTATTGTCGGTTTAAAAACGTTGTCTTGATGTGTCGCACTTGTTTAATATTTTTGTAATAGGTGTATTTTATATAAAACGATTGTCCATTATATAGAGTGAAGGTATATTTGTAAATTTCTGGAGCGTTCGTGTTTTGTAATAAGAGTTAGATTCTGGAATGAACGATTAATCAGTTTCAGCCAATGAGATTTAGTTGAATTTGAAAAGGGAAAATTAATCATTTTTGTATTGGGAAATGGAAGGATTGTATATGGCTATGAGTATATGACCCACTTAATAATGGGGCACCACCATATCTGTCGAAAGTGTAGAAATCCTCCGGGTAACTTGGAGAGGTAAGAGTACTTGGTATTTAGAAGGGAAAATACGAACTACTTCTTTTAAGATGGGTGCGATTGAGACGATGGCGCTCTTATCATACAATGTAGGATTTTATTATAACGACAAAATGTGGCGTAAATGGCGTGAAAAAGTACCATAAGATGTGTATAATAGTATAGATATAATAAATTTGTATATAACATGGTCCACAGCGTGAATTTCTGCAATCAAAATATTATATATAGAAGAAAATATACATATGCATGTATACATTTATACATATATACAGTGTGGCCAAAAAGTGAGTGAAGGGTTTTAAATATTTGTCATTGTACCATGATTATTTGTTCTCTCTTTCGCATATTTTGCAGATAATATTTTGGAAATTAATTATGGATGAGTATAGTATTGAACAACGTACGCAAGTTTTGCGATTGTTTTATAAAAATCAACCAATGCTTGACAACATTATCTCGCACTATGGTAATGTCAAATGGCCACCACATTTCCGAGACTTCACTATCCCGACTTTTTCTTGTGGAGATATCTTAAAAACAGAGTCTATGCTAACAAACCTGAAACCCTGCAAATAGGGCGTTAAATCACAATCGAGATATTCTGTCATGAATAATGCTTTGAAAAGAACACAAATATGCGATGCTAAAAATAGGTAACATTTAAAAGACATTATTTTTCATAAAACAAGATTTCTCAATGTCTTAGTCAGATTGTGTCAAAATCACAGAAAGATATACAAAATAAAGAATCTATTTATTTAAATTCAAATTCCTTCAGTCACTTTTTGGACATATATATATATATATACATATATATATATATATATATATATATATATATATATATATATACGAGCAAACAGTTAATAAAATATGTTAAAAAACACTGTGAAAAAGAGTTAAAAACATTTAATCTGAAAAGGAAACACTTGATATGTTGATAGTCCTTAATCTGCGGAGTTTCGAAGAAATGCTTTCCTTCTCATCAGAGGGAAGGAATTAGCAAAATGCGGGATCGGATTTGGCATACAAAAGTATTTGGTGAAGCAACAAGTAAGTTAAAGATCTTACTTGATAACAAAAAAGTGAAGCAGAGGGAATATGGTGAAGAAAAAGGTGATTACACGTGAATGGTAGTTTGGTGAAAGATAAATAATCCAATGAGGTAAAATCCAAAAGAAAGTTAATTGAATTTCCATTTGCACAAGTAAAATCCAAGGAAATCCCGTAATTGGAAGATAGTCCAAAATAATCCAAAGGCTGAAATCCATGGAATAATTCACAAATATGTACAAGGGAAAAGGGGGGAAATTCCAATAATATTAATAAAAGAAAAAGAATATATGCTTTCCACACTGCTGCCGAGACATAAATATTTATGTCTCAGCAGCAGAAAAAGGAATATCCACTTATCAAGTGTTTCCTTTTCAGATTAAATATGTTTTTTACTCTTTTTCAAAGTGTTTTTAACATGTTTTATTAACTGTTTGCTCGTATTATAAGCTCTATCTCCTATTTGGTTTTTTCGAGCTTTTACATCTGGCTGAGATAACTTTATAAATATTAATTCTTTAATATTTATAATATACTTTAGTTTTACTATCTTGGATCATTTTGGTAAATTTAATTGTAATTTTTGTTTTATATACATATATATATATATATATATATATATATATATATATATAGTAAGTTATAAAATGTATATGGCGATTAAGCTACACTGAATATTCCGCGTTTCATCCACTCTAGGATTCTTAAGGCTTATGCGCCTAAGCCTGAAGAATCCTAGAGTGGATGAAACGCGGAATATCCAGTGTAGCTTAATAGCCATATACATTTTATAACTTACTAACTAGCTCTACCTACGTATTGAGCACTTTTGAAGTAAATACTTAAACTTTACGCATAAATCTATACTTTCGTATTTTAATTTTATGTGAGGAATTAAGTAGTTATATATATATATATATATATATATATATATATATATATATATATTAAATGGTTAGAGACATGTTCAAATAACCTACATCTAAAATTCCAAGTGTTTAGACCCAAACTTCGCGGAGGAGTTTACTAGAGTCTGCAAAGGTCAACTCTTGAAACTTTGACATCTTAGAAGTCAAATTTACGCCTAAAACCTGATTTAAAATCAAGATGCATGTCTAAATACTCTTTATGTAAAAATTCAAATGGTGAATAGTTTGCTAGAGATCACAAATGTCAAAGTTTATGTACCTTGAACGCTTAACAGTCAAATTTCCGGCCAAAAACTGATTAAAATATTTGCCTTATGTCTAAATACACTTTATGTCAAATTTCAAATGTTTAGATTAAAATTTGGCTCGGAGGTAATTTTTTTTTAAACTTTGACCCTAATTTAGACGACTTAAAATTTATTGTCTTTGGCTTAAATCATATTAAAAGGTTTATCAATGTCCAAAGAACCTACATATAAAATTTGAAGTGTTTAAACCCAAAATTGGCAGCGGAGTTTGGTATAGTTTTCAAAGGTTAAAACGTTGAACTTTGACCCCTTTACAGCGAAATTTCTGGCCGAAAAAGGATTAAAATGATTTTCACAAATCTCAGTACGCCTTGTGTCAAATCTCGAGTCTTTAAAGTGAAAATTGACAAAGTAATTTGGTAGGGAAATGTACACACACAGACAGACACACAAAAAATTGTACACACACGCACACATACACACACACAAACACACACACACACACACACACACACACACACACACACATATATATATATATATATATATATATATATATATATATATATACACGGTCCTGGATATGACCTTAAAGTATATCCAGTGGTGAGGCCCCACCAGCTTGCGGGCTTTGGGCAGTGTAGAGCCACCCTTTAATTGCCATTGCTCCCCGGTCCACGGAGTGGTAGTATCTGTTAGGGTCCCAACTATGGGTAAAATAGAAACAGACTTGAAAACAACAAATATATTCTATTAAAAAAAATTTCTTCAAAATCGTTGGATTCAGCATTAAATAACCTGAAAAGGGTTGATATGCCGTAAAACAAAGAGAACCAACCAACCAACCAACACACACACGTATATATATATATATATATATATATATATATATATATATATATATATATATATATATATATATATATATATGTGCAGGATGTCGCAAAACGACGTACTCACTCTTTGAATTATTGGTATTTCCAGCAAGATGGATTTCCTCCTCTCTACCATTGTGATCTACGGACTTACCTTGATCCAGTTGATTGACAGAAGAGGTAGTTTTGGATGTCCTTTATGTCCACCACACTTTACGCCAATGGATTTATTTTTCATGGGAATATATCAAAGATAAGTTTTATATCGCAAGGTCAGCGTCAATCGAGGATTTGAAAAATGAAATTAGAATACAATGGCTTGCAATTCTAAACGACGTGTTTGGGAGTGTTGTCGAATCTATTCTTGGACGTTATAAGCTGTGTTTGGAAAAGGAAGGACGGCAGATTGAACACCTGCGACCACAGACGGAATGAGAGAGAACCTGTATCTACATGACAATTATTAATAAGTTCTACATCAATTTATTTATTTTACTTTTCAATTTAACTCCTTATGAATTGTATGTTTGGCAAGACACATGAACTTACAGACCAAACGCCTGAGTAATGGAAGGTCAAAGAGTGAGTACATCTTTTTGGGACACCCAACACACACGCACACACACACACACACACACACCAACACCCACACCCACACATATATATATATATATGTATATATATATATATATATACATAAACAACGGTTTTCCGTTTTTATATATATAATTTATTAAGCTAGAGAGAGAATTTACATAGATTGATCTACACAAAACAAGTTTTACAGCGGAACAAAATATGTCATTACTAATGCATTTAATGTTCAAACCTAATTTGGCACAACTAATTAGTTCAGCATTGATTAAAAAAGCGTTAAAAGTAGATAAACAGACAACCGTGTTACTCTTTGATGTGTAGTTACATTATTTCGAGCGGAAGGAGTATCATTCCAGACTTGTCTAATTTAGGAAAATTTCTCAAACATCCGAAAGATCAATTTCGTTCCAAAGTCTTTAGTTTCTTCTTACAAATTTCATGTTAATTCCATTCCTGTCGTAACACATACATAAGAGAGAATTTCCTGGTCGCCTCTAAAGTCTAACAGCTGCGAGTTAGATGATCTATTAAACTATGTGAGACTGGAATATGTCTGAACGGATCAAATGAAAATACAGATATCAATAGAACAGGAAACAGGACCACACCAGTCAGTGTCAGAGAGCCGAACAAGATTTCAAAGTAAAGAAAAGTGAACTACAAAAAAAATTACCCTATATATATATATATATATATATATATATATATATATATATATATATATATATATATATATAAAGAGAAAGAAAGTTTTTTAAATATATATAGCATTAAACTACACAGAATTTTCCGCTGAACGAATCCTCACAAGATTGAAACGCAAATAAACCTGTGTAGCTTAATTGCCATATAATCTGCGTCAATCGCTTTATTGCAGATTACTAAAATATAAATATTTCACTAAATATACGCCACAAAAAATGATAATTGTATCATCAACTGACTGTTTCAAGGTTAGTTATTT
The DNA here is from genome assembly GCF_053919585.1 of Euprymna scolopes. NCBI lineage: Eukaryota > Metazoa > Mollusca > Cephalopoda > Sepiida > Sepiolidae > Euprymna > Euprymna scolopes. Next base: position 48,077,273 of record NC_136483.1, read on the forward strand.
CCCAAAATGCTATTCAAATACATGCGATAATTATGAAGTTATAATATTTTATTTATTATTAACTAATTTATACTGTCCATCGCTTTAATGCAGATCTTTTAAAATTCCAACGAAAGGGACAATTACTGGTTATCGAAAAGGAAAGGATTGTTGCTGGGCTCGCAGAATGATTGCTCATCAAAGATTTAGCTATGGCCATGGAAAGGGATCCAAGAACTTTGGCTCCATTTGTGAACAACCTACACACTAAATCGAGGAAGGATAAGGGCACCAGAAAAAACTTTCACATCCTGGTATTCGGAAAAATCTCAAGATAGTCAACGTAAAGCCAAACAGTACCAGTGGTTCCATTTTTGTAAGAGCTGGAATCGTTCCAAGATCCAGGCAGACCTAATGTAATGTGTTGAATAAACTGGTAAGGAACAACAAAAACTATTCGAAGCCCTCCATTGAGCAAACAACATAGGGAAAAATGAATGGTTTGGGCACAGAATTGCATGAAAATTGATTTCAAACATGTCCTATTTACAGATGAGACCCGTGCTACTCTTGATCGTCCGGGTGGATCGGCCAAATCTTAGAATTAGAACAGAACTTACAGAGTTCATCGCCAACAAGGAGGTGGAGGCATCATGTTTTGGGTGGGAATGATTGATTATAAGTTGGTTGGATCATTCCGAGTTCCAGAGGATGTAAAACTTACCAGCAATGCGTACACGGCCTTTTTGCATAAACATTTGTCATCATGGCTAGATGACCTACCATTGTCACGTCGATTTCAGATGATTTTTATGCATGACAATGGACCATCCCATTCTGCTAGTGCGACAGCAGCCTTCCTTGAATTAATGAGCTTCTTTGGACAAACCCACATAAGCTTGCCACCGTGTTCTCGGCATCTTAACCCCATTGAACATCTCTTGTCAATATTGAAAAGAGCGGTTTATTAGGGAGAACAATTTACTTCAATGGATTCCCTGTGGAGGAAAGTAGTTTATGGCGCCAGAATCGTAACTACTTTTCGGATCACATAATTGACTTCTTCAGTGGACAAAATGTTGCTTAAAGTTATTTCAAGAAATGGTGGATATGTCGATACATAATCTATTTATTTGGGGCTTAGCACCTAGGATGTGCTTTTTCTCATTATTCCTTAACAGATAAATATAATAAAAGTAAAGGTTTTATGATTAGACATTGTATTTTTGCTCTAATACAAAATTTAAAGAGACCTGCAATAAAGCGGTGGACAGTGGAAATTCCTCGATAAAGAATAAAATTCAATGTTCACATCGTTGAATGGCTAGTCCAAGACGGGTGATATGAAGAGATACTCTCATTATTTGTCGATTGCCTATGACCTAATGAAAATTGTTCATTAATCCACCCGTATGCCCGACTCCAACAGACAAAATGTAAGTCTCCCTGACTTTTTCGTACAACTTGCCCAGTAATGTGCTTATCTTCCGTCCTGTCCTCATTGGGATCTTCCAATCACTCAATTGTCTCGGTTAAGATGAAAACAATGTAATAAACACTTATATATAACTCTCCACTGAACGGTGCATATAGATACTTAATATCTGACTGAGATGACTTCCGAACATATACATCAGATATGCATCTGCACTCCATGTTTAAAAAGAACGTAGAAACGTGTCCTCTATATTATTAGACCTGACTGAATTGTTTGTTGTCGGTTAAGACTGTTTTATACCCTCTAAGAAATTCCAGCAAATGTCCAGAAGCCAGCCGTGGTTAATTCCAGAATGTGCCGCTGCTATTGCGTATAGAATTCACCATTCCAGCGTAATAGATGTTGTAAAACTACACCCACTTTAAGGACACCAGCAACTATTGTAAAAACATTAATAAAAAATGCAAGAGAGCCGTATGCTCTATAGGTCAAGTTTAAAGTAGCTGAGCAATGGGTTAGCTCCCATCAGTTTTGACGAATAACAAACAGTCATGAACAGAAGCGTGTCCTTTATCCCTTACATAAACAATGGACCTGAAAGTAATCCCGTCCGTATCAGACAAGGTAAACTCTTTAATAGCTTTGCAGCAGATTCTATTCTTTGTGATTAGGGCCACTTACCTCTCCTATTCCCTTCTGTGACTGACAACACACTAAGTGACATGCAAATTTCTGTACGTGATGTTGCTAAGCTTATCAAAAAACTTGATTCTAGTAAAGCTACTGGCCAGATAGCATTCCAGTCATAATGCTCAAATAGCTTCAACCGGGACTCCCATACTAACCAAGCTGTTTAAGTGTTGCCTTAAAATGAAATGCTTCCTAAAACCCTGGAATCAGGCTCCTGTGCGTCACGAGTAAGTTCCTGAATTTTTTTATAAACAAAAATGTGGTAAACCACAAAATTAACTTGCTCGGTGATATGCAATATGCTTTCCGTTCTGCGAGATCTGCAGCTGATTTACTGTTATATCACTGATTAGTGACAGACTCGACCGAGGCTTCGTCTTTAAAGCAATAGTTCTTGACATATAAAAGCTTTTGATAGAGTGTCGCATAAAGGTCTGCTTCACAGGATCGCCATCTCTGTTATTAAATCCTTTCTCTATATATCTTATAAGAGTAGTCGTTGATGGGCAGAAATGAAAAACTCATTGTATTAACGCTAGCAACCCTCAGGGGTGCATACTGGATCTGGCAGTAATTTACGAATTGTTTTGTCTTTCCAATCTTTTTCAAATGGTTGCAAATCGTCGTATACGTTACATCTGATTCAGAAGCAAATTCCCAAATCTTGATTGGCTTTGACTAAGGATGTTAATTGATCGTTGTTAATATCTGACTGATCACTACGCTTACCATCTTCGCCACAAAATTTCTTAAATCACCATGGTGCTGTGATTTTGTAATGGTTTTGCCAGCTTCTGTTTTCATCTTGTATTCAATGTTTAAAAAAAAAGACATAATTGTCTTAAAACGATTGTAATTTAAACGATTAGAAAGAGAGACAGACACTCTTAAAAGGTAAATATAAAATAAAAGTATATAACAGGAAATTTATTTGAATATACCTCATTTGAAATCAAAATTTAAGATTCCGCAAATACCTTCTTGTCAACTTAATACATAAAATATGTTGCAAAGATCACTTGAAGAATGGTTGGATGTATCTCACTGCTAATGCAATGCGTTATTTGTATAAAAGCCAGGTTTATTCTAGAATGGAATATTGCTGCAGCATCTGGGCAGGAGCTGCATGGCGCACTCTATCTCACCTTAATAGAGTTCAAACCCTGCTTCGAATCCTTGCAGGTGCTGCTTTTTTCTTTTGTCTGAAATCATTTTCCTATAGAAAACATGTTGCAAGTTTGTTTCTACTCTATCGCCGTCTATGGGCCTCGCTTGCCAAACTTTCATAAAAAACATTCGACCAACTACAACCACTATATATAATTTTCCCCACACTCCACGTGTGCCTAAATCTTAACGCAGATTCCATGAACAAAGCTTCTTTCCAAAAACTGCCTGCTTTTTTCCCCATAACTGTTCCGCTTGTCTTTTCCCGGTTGAATATAACATGTTAGCCTTCAAATCCAATGTAAACAAGTTTCTGTTAAGCCGTCCAAATAAGTAATCAAATTCTGCCCCATTTATTCCATAAGTGATTACTACACCACAACTTTACATTCATTCACCCTTATCCTTTAGTAATCTTTGGGCCTTGATAAGTGGTGACTCGTAACTAAAATAAACATACATGCCAAATAGATACGAGGATGTAGCACAGAAAAAACTGGCGTAAGTTGAAGGTAAACGAGACAACTATGAAGAGTAGCAAGGAAATTATCGATATAAATACAAATAAGAGTAGTATACCTTATAGTTTTTTTGTTTTTTTACAAAGGAGTCACCACACATCAAAGCCCGGAGGCCACTCGAGGATAAAGGTTAAGGACTGTATAGTAGTCAATGGTAAAATGTAATAATCATTAGTAGTGGAAAATTGGTAAATTGGATTACTTAAGGCGATGGCTCATCAAGAACTTGTTTACTTTGGAGTTGAAGTCGACCATATTGCAGTCATTCTATATTAAGGTTTGGACACAGATAAAGAGTGGGAGAAATTAATGATATTAGTTTAGGCTAGACAAGTGGTTTTCATGAAAGTCAGGTCGGGGGGGCATAGATTGAAGCTCCGACGAGTACTTGTCATGAAAATAACAATAAAGCAAAGACAGCCTCGAACGTCTTGTTTTTGTGGGAAAGAGGTTGCAGGGCATTACCCACTACGCTACGAAATCTATTTCGAAGTTTTCCATTTGACAGTACCCTAAGCAGTGTTTGTCCTACTCTTATTCTCTACATTTTCATACAAACGTGATGTTCCAAGTTAAAGTTTTGTTTATAAATGGTATTATAGCATATGGCCATCAGAATTATTTTATTTATTTCCTGCTTCTTTAGTCCCATTTTGTTTGATTTAATGATTTAGTGATTTCAATCAAGTCGTTGTTTAAATAACTCATTGTAATACAGCCTCTTTTTTTAATAATTTTTGCTTGTGGAACTTGACTGTTTTTTTTCTATCAATTGTCCTAGCATTTTCAAGACTAAGGCCAGTGGCCATCTCCTATGTTTTCAATAATCATCATTTGTTCTTGCTAGCTCCTTACATCATGCCTTTTTAGGAGAAATTTTCACATGTTCTATATTAGTTGATTTTTTTGTAAATGCTACTTTAAAAAATGCTCACGAGTAAATTATTGAAATCAACCCTAAAATTAGGCCAAACAGGTGACTGATGATAAGTGTGTTATATTTAGTTTTTTTTTTGTTGTTTTTTTACATTATTATATCTAATTGTTCCTAGTGCTCTTACATTCATTAATATTATTGTAAATTTCATATTCTATGGTCTTTTCGGCTCTTTTACAATTTCAGGTATTTACATTCTGGTTTATCCCCCTTAAACTTTTTATTGTGTTCAGATGAATTGATGCAAATTATTATTTTGCAGAAAATGTTCTTCTTGTTAAGCCATTCGTGTATATTTTGTATTTCCTCAGAACCAACGTCTATATGATCTTCATTAGTAGTGTAGGTGTTATTTTGCCTATTTTCTCTTTAAAAGCTCCGACCAATACCGATTACCTCTGCTAATATAGTTTATAAAAACTATGAAGATTAGACAAGGTAGAAAGAAATAAAAATGTGTGTCGCATAAATAAAGAATCAAGCTTCAGAAGAGATGATAGTAAGAGAAGAAGAAAGACAAAAAAAGGAACGAATAATTATTTTTTATAAATAAATCCTTCTAAAAAGCGTCTAAAATCTATTATGTCTTCGTTTCCTTATCCTTAAACAATTTTTGGTCCCAGTTTTAACGACCCTGTTTCCCAAACATGACACCCACCCACATATGTACCATTAATGTTCTTCTTAACGCTTTCCGGTGGGGCCCCACATTCCGCCCCACCACCAACCCTCGTCACCGCCCCACTTCGGATTCTTGTTGACCGACTCAGAATCAACCGGTTTCTTCATCTGTTCGCTATCCATCTGGACTGTCTCAATTTCCTGGGTTTTTGTTTTGTTTTGTTGGGGTTTTTTTTTCTTGTTTTTTTTTTTTTTTAATTTTTTCCCCCATTCAAGTCGTGCCTAGTCACCGTATCTAATGTGAAGAATTTGCCACTCTTCACGATTCCCATTATAGGAAACCCTCAATCATCTTTCCATTTTTGCTTGAAATTCTTGTACAAATTCCTGGTTGTCATGCGAGGAAAAAAGAGTGAAAATGGTACTGGTTTGGTCAATCATGGCGGCCTCTGAAGTTTTCTAGTCTCCCAGAGAGATAGGACGTGTAGGAACGCGGAATGGGCCAGCTTAATGTCTTCCTTTAACGTTTTCTCTTGTGTTCATTGTTCTGTTCTACTTCGGAGACCACCCCCACCGTAAGTATCTAGTAGAAAACCAGGTCGTGAGAACGTGGCGAATGGGTTAACAGTCATTTTCTTGCAACCTACTTCTCGATTTCTTTCTCTCCCTCTATTTTTCTTTTTCTCGTCTCTCTTTATCTTTTCAGTATGTCTTTACTTTTCTTCCTTACTTATCACACGTGGTTGTTGTCGTCATTACAGATTTTTCTTTTTTTTTCACCTGTTTGTTATCCGTAACTTTCCACCATTTCTTTATATATTTTCCTTCTCTTCATTACAGATATCCATAATCTTATTTTTATCTCTCTCTCACATTTTCCTTTTTAATCGTACGTCTTTCTATTTGTATGTGTGTTCCTTACTTTTTATTCTTGTCTTCTATCTTTCCTCTTCCTATCATACATTCGTGCTTTCTTAACTTCATGTCATTTTTTTATTAAAATAGATCATAGTCCTCACTTTAGCTGTCACTTCTATTCTAAAAAGAATTCAATAAAATCAATAACCAACCTTATGTAAAAACAAATAAGAAAGAAAAAATGTATACGTACCTGTGATAGAAAGAAACAAAAATATCGTATACCAAAACCACGTAAATTCTTCAAGTGGACATATTTTTAATCAAATTTATAGTTAAACAACGATCGGCTATCTCTTGACGCCATTTTGCAGAGCAAAGGAGATAATTACAAATAATTCAAACCAGATTTTAGAAAGCCATTCCTAACATGGGAGAATGCCTACTAATTACCGTTAATCACTTTAAAATGATTTTTTTATGAAAACAAAACTAGATGATAAATTTGCGTAGTTTTGGGTGTACAATACTGCTTCGTCACCGATACGTATATTACATATCATAAAGGTTCATCCTTATTCATTTTTTTTTCACGGAGGTGGGGTATAAGCTAGCACAAAACTTTCTTTCCTTTTAGGTTTATGTTTTACTACGCATGTATTTTCATTAAAAGTGACTCTAATCATCATATCATATCGTTCTTTCCTCGTTTCTATTGTTAATTTTCCCTTTGTTACTTCTTTCGTCATATATTCCATTTCTTTTATCTTCTTTTTATTACAGATCATATGAATCCTCACTGTATCCTTCCTCCCTCGAGGTTTTTCCCTACAACTTTTCTTCTTTCTTGCTTAAGGCTCATTGTGTTTTTTATCGTTTATTATTCCTTTCTTTATTCACTGCTTTATATATTTATATATCTTTCTACTATTTCTAATGCTAAAATAATTGCCAGATGGTTTCAATACTTGCGACATTGGAGGAGGTGTAGTTCAGCGCACATTTCCTACTCAACTTCTGAATCTAGTCGCAGATGAGTTGCTGTAATTTTCTTGGTAGCTGCTCGACTGAGCTTCAATATTTTGTTTCTCATGTAAGTATTCATGGCAACAACTAGTCTACCTGCAACCAATGAAAATAGAATCGCTTTTTCCACCCGTATACCTGGTGCTAAACGAAGCTTTCATGAGCTTATTTCCAAGAACTATTTCACTGTCAACAACGAGCCTGATTTTCAATTGATTACGCTATGGTCATTTTCAAGACTAATGTTTACAAATTTTTGATGACCACTTTTATGTAATCAAATTAGTCCCAGCTTTAACAATTGTCACGAGGTAGTTTTGCCATACTCGTGCACTTGATAAACTTATTAACGTGTATCCTTTAGTTGCCTTTAAGACTTAATCAGCGATGACATTGGTACAAAATAAACTTCGAAATTTTGTATTTATTTAAACTTTTTTTCACTCTTTCTGTCTACTTTATCTTTAATAAAAAAAGTTAATCCAATACAGTCCTCTAATTTTAAATATATTATATTGTTTAAATGTCATCAACGAGAGGCGTGCAATAAGTAATGCGCCTGACCAACTTCCCATAGCAGTAGAGCAACGAAACTTGGCACAGTTATTAGTCTATCTCTACATAGAAACCACCCATAGTTATGCATTTCTCCCATCCTTTGATGCAGTTCTGGATACTGTTTTTGTAGAACACCCGAGGTTGGTCCTCCAACCACGACGTGACTTCAGAAATCAAGGATGCATCATCTGGGAAACGCTTTCTTTTCAAAAACAATTTCATGACCGGGAAGAGGTGAAAGTCAGAGGGTGCAAGATCAGAAGAGTAGGGAGGATGGGAGAGGATTTCATAACCACATGCCCGTGCTTCTGATCTCGCGACATGCGTGTTATGGACCGGAGTGTTGCCCTGCAGGAGGAGGGTATCTTTGCTGATCTTGCACTGCCTCTTGATTTTGGTACCTTCCCTTATTTCTCTCAAAAGTGAAGCGTAATAGGCTCCTGTAATTGTGGTACCCTTTGCCAGCAAATCTGTCATCACTACTCCGTCCTGGTCCCAGAAGACTGTGAGCATGACCTTGCCAGCGGAGGGCTTCACCCTTGCCTTCTTTAGAGGTGGTGAATCCAAGTGCTTCCACTGCATTGACTGGGCTTTGGTCTCTGGGTCATGGTGATGGACCCAGTTTTCATCCTGTGTAATCAGTCTTTGAAAAACTTTGACATCTTCTTGGCACATCTCCAAATTCATCCTCGAGCAATCGACGCGTTCTAGCTTCTGGAATGGTATGAGCAACCTGATAATCCATCTGGCAGACACCTTATTCATATGCAAATGATCATGAATGATAGTTTCCACAGACTCTATACTAATGTTGACATCTTGGGCTATTAGGAGAATAGTAATGCGCCGATCCTTCAAAATGGCAGCCTCAACTTGACGGACAGATGCCTCATCAATGGCAAAAGGGAGGGCGACCAGGTCTGGGAGCTGTTTCCACAGACTTCCGGCCATATTTTGAGTTCAGGATGCCATCGTTTTACAAGGTCATATGATGGGACATTATCACCATAAGTTTCTTACATCTCATCAAAAGTTTACTATGGTGTGCGTCCTTTCAAATACAAAAACCGGATCACTGCTCGTCATTCAACAGGCTCCATTTCACACATGGCTCTGTTCAAACACCTGTAAAACAGAAACCACAATTAGTTCAGAGCTGTAATTTGCCACATAACCCGTAGATATATAAATCATTGCACAGGCAAAATTTCAGCTAGATCGGACAATTGGAAGTGGGCCAGGAGCATTACGTATTGCACGCCCCTCGTATAATGTGCATGTCTATTCGCCTATTTGTCACATATAAGCTTTAGAAATAAGTACATGTTCACGATGTAACACAAGGTATATAAGTGTTTTTAATAATTTTATTTCCTTTTCAGATTTAATTCTTTATTCACTGCTTTATAATTTCGTATGAGAAGAATCGTCTCGTAATCCCCACTCTTTTAGACGATGTTTCTGATAAGAGAGTAAGAATTGCTTATTTCTGGGTAAGAGTTTATCCATCTAACATTCATGATCCGCTTTTGTTTCACTTTGAAGTAATATTTTTAGATCCTTAATCAAGTGGCTGAATGTCTTGTCTGGAGCTATTTCCATTTTAATATAATCAGCATATTACATTTGACCTGCTCACTTGTGTCGTTAGCATTAGATATCTAAGTTTTTATAGAATCAGACACTTATAGGCGAGTCCAAGAGAATGTTGTCGCTATCTATAACTATGAAAACGACAGTATTCGAACCCGGCACGCCTAAGACATCAGTCCACGTCGACATCTACTTGATCACAGTTACCTCGCTTCATTTACGTATGTTTACGTATATCTTTTATTTCCATTGTCTTTTAAGTTCTATCATCTATTTTTCCTCCCCTTCTGCCATGATTTTCTTTATTTTTATTTAATTTGTGCTCACCATTCTTTCGTTCATTCAAAGAAAATGAGAAACTGTTCTATTCTGACCTTATCTTTTAAACGAATTGCAATATTTCAGTCTTGTTTCGTTCGCACGCAGACAGAAGAAAAAACGCGAATTAGGTTAATTAGCTTTGGTTTCGAATTCCTATTAATTAAATCCAATACACTTGAATTCCGTCGTCTGGCGTGACAAAATATAGGTGACAAAACGACCCAATAACTTGTCTTCGCTCACTCCAGCTAAATAACCTGTTATAATTACGTGAGGATACTTATTTATCTAGCTATTTATTTGCTGACTCACTGTGATATGAAAAGTGAGAGTAACTAGCATTTCAAATATGCACGCGTGCAATTAAAACACACGTATCGAAAATACAATGTCACTAATTTGGAATAAACCTCTACAGTAATTACACTGCAATGAATAATTAAAATACATGTAGCCGTGTAGGATTCAAGGGTGCAAATTGTTTCTTATGTGGTTTTTATAGATCTGACATACTTCAAATCTTAATGTAGTTATTCGTTGACTGTAGTTTTAACAATGTTTCTTACTATTTACAACAACTTCCCGTCTGGGGAACACATTCTCACTGGACTGTTTCCCTACAGACTGCAGTAATAGTAGACGGAAAAAGGCTAAACAAGATATCTCTTAATAAATACCATAGCTGATTATTATTTCCACACAAAGAGAAAATGTCTACAACAAAAACGTATTTGGTAAAGCTATTAGCATAGTTTTTATACTAATGCTTCACCATTTACTAAGACCAACAGCCACCCAAGGATAAGTTTACAAGTTCAATGTCAAACATCTGCCAAACCCCCTTCTTAAATCATCAAATTTATTCCATTACATGCATCGTTTACAAAAAAGATAGTACCGTTGTCACATCCAACTGAAACTCTCATTAACCCTTATTCCTGAGTGGCATGTGGTCTTCGTGAATAGCGACTCATCAGCACATAAATATGAGAATAAATTAAGAATGGATGCCAAAGAAAAGAGATAAAGATAGAGAAAGAAATAAAGAAATATAAAAAGTGCGAAATGATATTAAGAAAGGAACGTTGACAGTAAAAGAAGCGAGAAAGAAAGAAAAAAGAGAGAATAAGAAAGTAAACAGTTTAATTGGCGGTTGAGTTTGCAGCATATTAACCATCGTTTACTTAGTCTATGTCGACACCGTACACATATGTTGTATGTAATTGTTCGTAGATTAATTTGTTTTAGTTCGTGCATATTTGGTAAACAAATTGTCTGAAAACGATGGTTTCTGTATGACTCATAGACGGGATAATATCACTTCGAATCAGAATGATCTTGGGCGTAGCAGAAACTTACAGCAGACCCCTCACTTAAAATAGATAACAACTGTGAATCTCACTCATCAATTGGATTCAGTTTTTTTGTCATGATCTAGACCAGCCATTCCCAGTCTTTCCTCCGTCATTTACCCGTCGACTTTATTTATTTCTCAATAACCCCCTTGTCCTATACAAAAAATCCATAGCCATCATCAAGTGAATAAAAAAAAAACAAGATCAAAAAGAACTATTATACTGTTTAGTACTTATACAATATTTATACAAAATTGAATAAAATATTATTATACGGGGTGGAACGATAAAATCATCTCCCTAAAAGGAACAACACTACAGCTTTATTGAAAAAAATCAATTCAGATTACTTGATTATGTATTAGAGCTTGATTATGTATTCGAGCTGACATCTCAATTACTGCTTCGATATGGGTCCGGAACTGGGAGCATGCGTTTTCCACAAGTGCCAGCGGGAGCTTGGTGAATGCACGGTGGATTGGTTCTGTTCTCATAACTTGGATCGATAGAGAGCATGATTTGTACAGCGGCGCATCTCTGATCTCACTCGGTGAATATTGTGCTACTTTCTAACATGATAAAATGCTCCTATTGCTCTTGGGATTTGTACACAACTGGCCAACTAGGATATGGTCTGCAACAAAAGGAAACCTGGTTATCATCAAACGGAAATGGAACCATGTCGTCTTCTCAAAGGCGACAATATTATCGTTTCACCATTTTACATTCGTATTACCAAAATTAAGCAAATCAAGCCTTTCTATATAAAAAAAATTATGATGTTAATTTGTTTTACATTTTCTTATACACGACGCAATCTAAATGTCAATAATTATTATAAATTATCAGGTATTTCATTTTTTTTATCGACTATATAATTGTGTACCCACTAGGGGTGAAATTACCCCTGATTAAGAACCTCTGATCTAGACCATTCAAAAAAATAGATTTTAGTACGCAGAAAATAATCGAAAGGAAAAGCTGGAAATTATCTATTGTGTTACTCGTGTTCATCCTATACTAAGTATATTGTTATTTAGATGCAGTGGATTAGGGATTGTGCCTATAATGACGCTCTAATTAGGGAGTTAGGCAGCAATATGTTTGTTCGCATTCCATTTAATGTTCTACATATTGATGTTCCGAATGCAAGATACAGAGAAGAATTTTAAAAGTCTAGCAGTTCGAAAGTAGAAAATTTTAGATTAAAATGCGTCAGATGTTGCTGTTTGTCGAGCTAATCGGGTATATTAACGTCGGGGGGGGGGGGCCAGTTCTATAAGTTTGTCAGAGCACATACCATTGAAGTACTTGCAAAATAAGCAAGAGATTTATTTATTTTATTTGCGAGAACAGGGGTTAGAAATATGCGCATTCGTTTTTGGAGGAAAATTATTGGATGAGGTAGAGGCAAACACTATTGCTTAATAAAAATGAAGAGAACAGAAAAAACACTTTGTACAGGTCACTTACCTTCTGTCAAACAGTTAATATATTCAACAAAGAGAGTACAACAACCTCAAATGTAGTAGGGTTTGAATTACACTAGTACTTTTTTACAAAGACTATATTCTATAAGTCTTCTTAAAAAGTAAGTATTGACTAAGGATTTTAGTGTAGAAAATGTCCTTTGCGATTTCAGTGCATCCAACTTTTAAATTTTGAAACAGTATTAAACTATCTATCATGAATCGTGAGGAATACATTCCTGAATTTTCAATGCGTCCTATACTAGATCACTGGTGGTTGATTCTAAACACGATGTCCACTACTGGTCTAAATGTAATGCGAGACTGAAAATCAGTTGTGTTATCCTCAGTCTGCACAAAACACTGTTATATATATATATATATATATATATATATATATATATATATATATATATATATATATATATATTACAGTACATATACATATATATATATATATATATATATATATATATATATATTAAAACCATCATTTATACCAACATAATAAAAAAGATGTTCTTGCATAAATAGAGTGAAATAGATAAAACATGGCTACACTATTTCTAGAATAAAATTCGCTAGAATAAAAGTAGCTGCCAGATGGGTGGATGGCAGCGCGTGAAAGCCGTTCAAAATAACCAAAGACAAAAACATCCACAGGCATGATTAAGGAAAAACATGAATAATGGTAATTATATAGTACTAGCGGGGGTTTGTTTCCGGGGGGGGGGGTAAAAAAGTTTTAGTAGGTAAGTAGGAAGGATCGAACTCGAAGCCTTGAGGCGAAGTTGGAAAATAAAGTGTGAAAAAAGAAAACGTGCAACGTTAATATCTCAGCCACCAAGACATAGTAATGGAAACGTGTTTGAATTTATTTATTTTTTTTTATTTTTTTTATTACATTTTCACCCCAAACAAGGCACATTGCCACTTTGGTGTAGGGGGCTACTATCAGGGGAAACATCTACTGGGGTACTATGTAGGGATTAGGACAGCGAGATGTTGGTTCACGTTGCACTTGAACTTATGCATGTCAGTACAGTTGGGGAAGCAGTGACCTGGAATGGAATTCCAAAGTCTAGCAGTTCTGGGGAAGAAACTACTGGAGTAGAAAGATCTTTTACATCTAGGGATCTCTACAGTGTGGGGGTGGGAATTTGCAGCTTGTCGGGTCTGTCGAGGGTGTTCACGTCGTGGGGGCACAAGTGCTTGCAGTTCTTCAGAGCATTCACCATTATAATACTTGTAGAACAGGCAGAGGGATGCAACGTTTCGACGATGGGACAGAGACTGAAGTTTAGATGCTAGTTTAGGGCCTATCAGATTTGCGACTCTCTTTTGAACCCTGTCAAGGAGCGAGAGACTAGTAGCCGATGCACCGGTCCAAATATGACAGCAATACTCCATACATGGGCGAATAGTGGCCTTATAGAGGTACAGGATACTTTCGGGTGTTAGAAGTTTTCTAGCACGGTAGACAGAGCCCACCTTCCTTGCAGCGGCCCTGGCAATGCCCTCGATGTAATTGTTATAACTCATGTTTCCTGTGAACGTTAGGCCAAGGAGCTTGAGAGGCGTACTCTCAGATAAAGAGTCGTTGGCCATTGCTATAGGTGGTAGAGAAGGTTTCTTGTAATTATTGAATGAAACCAGTTTTGTCTTGGTGGCATTGAACGTTACCATCCATTTTTGTCCCCATTCCACTACTGATTGGAGGTCATCCTCTAGTGTTTCTGCCATTACTTTAGATATATGTTCGTTTGTTTTCCTGTCGTGCCTGCTATAGAGTGTGGTGTCATCAGCATATATACCCATCTCAGAGGCAATCTTGTCGGGGAGGTCATTTATGAATATCAGGAACAGCAGATGTCCAAGGATAGATCCTTGGGGCACTCCTGCATTTATATCATATTGTTTAGATGTACGACCGTCGAGGACAACCTGGATTTTTCTCTTATCTAAGAAGGATTTAATTATGTTAAGTATTCTACCAGTGATACCGTAAGATCTAATCTTCCTGAGGAGACCCTCATGCCATACCCTGTCAAAAGCCTTAGATGTATCTAGAGCTACCGCTCTGCCCTCTCCCGCTTTGTCCAGTGAATGGTATATGCGTTCAGAGATTACAGTGAGGATGTCTGCCGTGGAACGGGCTTGTCTAAATCCATATTGATGGTCGGTCAGAAGTTTAGCATCTGTAAGGTGCTGGACTAGAGCATGGTTAATTAAGGTCTCAAATATTTTGGCAAAAAGTGGGAGGAGGCTAATAGGGCGATAATTTAATAGGTCAGTTCTTTCGCCAGAATTCTTGAATAATGGTACTGCAGAAGCAGTTTTCCAACAGCACGGAAAGCAAGATTCATTAAGGCATTTGTTGTAGAGTTTGGAGAGAACTGGAGCTACTTCGGCTGAGCACTTTTTTAATAGCACAGCTGGGATGAGGTCGGGTCCACATGCGTTGGAAGTGTCAAGGTTTTTTATGATAACATGCACCTGAGCAGGGGTGATTTTCAGATCGTCTATTTAAGTACCAGAAAGATGATTTAGGAGCATTTGTACGTAGTTTTTGTATCTGCATTGCTTCTAATATAGCCTGTCTGTTTTGCGCAACCATAAGTTCCACATATGTGTGTATATCAGTAGGTTTAGACTGTTCCGCCTCAGATGAGTCTGGGTCAAATGTAACTTGCTGTGACCCATAGTCCTGATTTGCGTTTTCGTTCAAGGAAGTACAAGAAGTGTCTTCTTGATACTGTTCATAATGTCGCCGTTGTCGACTTCTTTTTCTGGTTGCAACTGCTGTTGTAGTACGACTAAGGGAAGTCTTTTTGGTTGCATGTTGTAAAAAAATTGTATTGTGTAAAAAGTGAAAGGTTGTTATATACGCAACAAATGAACTTATTGTTTGACTTCTGATATTTGATCGCATTTTAAACTGGAAAAAAATGACACAATTTATTTTATGTTTTTAATCCCCCTCCCCTGTTACCGACCCAAGAAATAATTTCAACGTTTCAAATACTGAATGAAATGTATGAGTTTACAACTTTATGAAACGATTTTGCTAAGGGAGTAAAGTTTAAGGAAATGCAAACAACGGGCGTCATTTCGGAAACGAGATAAACCGGAAATTATTTTATTGTTTTTATTTTTGCGAAAAAAAAAATGGAAAGAATCAGTTCTTTTAGGGGCCAATTTTGGGGGGAAAATGACATTATTGTTGATGTTTCCACTAACTCCTTCCCGGCAAAGAAATGAAACTGTATTTATTTCCCCACCCCTGGCAAGCAAAAGGAACCAAATTTCTTTAATTTAAATGTTATATGTATGTTTTTTGCGCGAAAAATGGAAAGAACTACTAATGTATGGCAAAAAACTGTAAAAAGAAATGGCACAATATTACTTATGTTTTAAGTTTCCCTCCTGGCGAAGAAATGATACTTAATTTACGTTTTTTTTTTTTTAAGAGACATAATTGAAAGGAATGAAGTGTTAAATTCCATTCCAGTTTCGTAGGCAACTGTGTTCCTGACACATAAATACAACAGGATCTAGTTTAGTAAATGGAAAACGTACATAAACTTAATGAATGAAAGGGTGCTTAAAATTCTATTCTAGGTGTTTAGGAAAAAAAAAACGACTACGGTATGTAACCACTACGCCACGGAGCACTGCAACTGAGTTCAGTAATTTTAAGTAATTAACATAAAAACGTGAACGGTTGTATAATGCAATGTGATATGAAAGCGCATTTACCTGAATATCGGCTTCTAAGTGTTATTCGATGAGGGTACGCTGAAAGAGGGAGTGGGAAAATCTATTCGCGTTTTTAGGCAACTGTTTAAATGAAGATAATAAACGAAAATGTGACATTCGGCTTGTTTGGGGCATGTTAGTGTATTTTATGAAAGAAAGAAAAACGTAAAAAAATATAATTGAAACCCAGCGTTCTACAGTGGAAATCAGTGAACGGGGTAAGCTTAAACGGACTATACATTTTGTAAGCGCGTTTTACGTGAATGGCGTAATCGATAAAATTGTGTAATGCAATGTGATGTAAAAGTATATTTACCTGAATATCGGCTGCTAAGTGCTATTCGATGAGGCTACGCTGAAAGAGAAACAAACGTGTTATAATTAAAGTTGGATACGTAAGTAAGAGTTGGAGACCAATTGAGTTTGTAGTATGACATGAATCAAAGGTTAGTTCGTTTCGGGTTTTTTTAGTAAACGCGATTTTCTATGGATAAACTGAAGTCGTATTGCAGAACACAAATTTCCTGTAAGAGAGTGTTTGAATAGTATGCTATGCAATTTGTTGAAGTAATATAAATGGTAATTAAGCAACGTAAAAGTAAGCATGGGATAAGAATTAATGTTTGTAGGAATGTCGGTATCTGTTAATTCCGTGGTACGTTTCACCCAATAGGAAGCATAGAACGGAAAGGCACGGTAAAATTCCATTCCAGTTTTTTAAGCAACTACGAAGTAAAGAAAACTCAAACCTACGTTCATTCGTAACTGTCTCTTGTCAACGATCCAGAAACGATGTAAGTGATGGCGGGGGACGGAGGAATTAATTATAGAGAATAGATTTTACAACTTCCATTGATTTTAACCGATTGTGGCATTGAACTCTCAACTGAAAAAATATAGGAATCCACGATTATCGAGGAAGTGGAGAGGTAATATGCCTATAACACACCTCAGATATTGTGCTGCAGTTTGTGCATATTACATTTGCATGAAATGTCTTGATTTTTAATTCTATTTAGGTCAAAATCCTAGGGGAAAATGTGTTCATTTTATATATATATATATATATATATATATATATATATATATATATATATATATATATATATAGGGGTTATTGGTGTGTTTCAAAGAAGAAATCTAAGAAATAACGGTTATACATGAAAAAGTTAAATATGCACTCTTTCCAAAACATATTGTCAACGGTCGATCGCAATCATGGCAGAAGATACATGTATTGAAATTTTAATTGCTTCTGCAATAATTATATTCTCTAGATCTTACCCAACGCAGCTATCAGCTGTTTGGCAACGAAAAAAAAAAAGCTTAATAGAAAGAGACTTTTTTTCAATGTAGAAGTAATACCGGAGATGAAGGTATATTTTGAGATCTAAGACTTATAGTTCTAGATTTTAAAACCTTACTCAGTATTTTTACATCATATCACACTGATGTTAGTTCACAATCTATTCATTAAATGAATTGTCATGTTTTTTCTTGAAATAAGTGCACTACAAAACGGAATGACTTTATTATATTAATATCTCGTTAATCAAAAATATTGAATGAAAAGCTCAACGAGTTATATGTTAATAAATATTATGGCTGACTATTGTTTGCACATAACATAATGAACGCTCTTTTAGCGTAGTTTTTATATTCATGCGTCACCATTTACCAAGACCAAAAGCCACTCAACAATAAAGATCAATGCGATTGTCGGTTATATGATGTACATTATTATAAAAAGATTTAAAACTCATAGAATGAAAGAATCGATTACTTAAGAGACTGATTGGATAAGCACTTATTGACCGGCTAATACAAAACGGTACGGCGCAATCACGTTGACACACCGATTCGCGCCAGGTCACCGAAGTTAAGCAACATTTAGCCTGGCCACTACCAGATGGGTGACCATTTGGGAAGGTTAGGCGCTATATGTACCTTCTGGGAAGGTTGGGCGTGGGGCCAACACCTTCACCCCATAAAAAGAACTCAGTCGCTACAAAAACATCTACAAAGCTAGGGGCTCAAGCTATGGACTAGAATATAAAACGACTATGTTGTACACTATAAGTACTCAGTCCCAGACTAATATATTTAACATATTTTTACATATAATTCTTGCACTGAATTAAACTTGGAGTAGCAACACCCTTATCCTAAGCCAAATGAATTTTTTAAAAAACAACACACTAGTGAGTATTTGTTTATTTTCTATCAGATAATCATAAATTTGTAAGAAATCGCCATTTAATAGTTCGAGACAAATGAACAGCATCAGATAACTCCAAGGCTTTTATGGTATCAAACATTTTCGAAGAACCAAGAGTTAAAACACATATCATTTCTAACTAAACAGAAATTTTCATCATCACGAATATTTAACTAAGTACTCTTTTACGTTAAGTTATATCAAAGCTTCTTAACACATTGATGGTATTAAATCCTCAAGCTTATTGGATATTTTAATACTTTGCTGTCTTCCAGTAATGTAACTAGAAAAAATTCACATGCGAAATGTTGGTAACCGGTTGCCAACACTGCATGTTTATATAATGTTGGCATTACGTATCTATGAAATAAATTTAAATTCATTCTAAATATGAAATATACAAATAATATTTTTTGTATATAACAGGATAGTATTTATCATAGTTGATACTTTAAAATTCATGCTGTTTAAAAAAAATACACGTTTCTATTTCTTAAAATAATCCAACGAAACGGAAATTAATTAAAACACCTGCACAATAAGGATGGCATGTGATCGTACCATTCAAGTATATTCTTCCGGCTAACTCGATTTGAACTGAAATATTAAATATTAAAATAAGACTTTTTTTTAGGTTTTGGTAATTACCTGCATATATAAAAGCAAAAATAGAAAAACGGAAAACTATTTATAGAGAGAACGTCAACCCCATTTTAAACCGGTAAAGAAAAGTTCTTTTAGCAAAAAGTGAAAATTAGATTTGCGGAAAAAAATGTCCAAACAAAAATCACAGGTTAATTTCTATCTAAGGAAAAACACTGATTAAATCTCATATCGCAAAGTCTAATTGATGGACTGCAAGTCGTAATGTGAAATACTCAATTTCACCGGTGAAATAAAAAAAAAACATAATTGACAAACACTTCTAATCATGCAATTAAACGCTACCAAATCTCGATGGTCTAAGATATGAAAAGACACCTGGC
The DNA here is from genome assembly GCF_053919585.1 of Euprymna scolopes. NCBI lineage: Eukaryota > Metazoa > Mollusca > Cephalopoda > Sepiida > Sepiolidae > Euprymna > Euprymna scolopes. Next base: position 48,096,769 of record NC_136483.1, read on the forward strand.
CTCCTGATAATTTAATAAACCTGCGTACAAACTCGACATCTCCTTGGAGCAATAACTTAAAACTTTTATGTTGTGTATTAATTTGTAGTAATATATTTCCGAGTAAGATAATTTGAGATTTAGTATTATGTAGATTTCGTACATAATTCTAAAGAATTGAAATAGTTTTCTTTTAATTTACAGGTGTGATTATAGTATATTTCTTAATATTTAAAGTTTCATTTTGACTTTTTTTTCAACGTCAGAATTCATATATATTATTTTTCCATATGTCCACAGAAAATGTTATATGGATATATAATATTATATGTATAGATTTTCAGTATTTATTTCAACAGTGTTCAACCTATTTCAGTAGTTATTTATGAAAATATATTCATGACAATTAAGCTAACCGGAATGTACGCGTTTCATTTCCCTAGGAAATCGTCAGCTTAAAAAGGAGTCCGTACGAGGATAAAACCAGGGAACCTGTGTGTAGCTAAATTACTATAAATATATTTTTATAATTAAACATATATATATATATATACATATATATATATATATATATTTCAATAGTTTACATTCCAAAGCCAAAAATATGTTTACATTCTTTCTTTTATAATATCTTATTTTGTCTTACACATGTTTCGTTTATTTGCGTAGGAACTTAAGACAACTCACGAAAGACTAAATATTTTTAAACGAAATACACATCAAACTGTTTTTCTGAATAAAAAGGATGTAAGATTATAACAACGAATGGAATGTTTTTAGGAGTTATATGATTCATAAAAACTGGCTTATTCGCTATAGTTTGAATGTTACAGGAGAGAGAACTGAAGTATGTTTTAGTCCCACTACGATGCTTTTACGGTAATATATATATATATATATATATATATATATATATATATATATATATATATATATACAGATAAGTAATAATTTTGAAAAATGGACGGCAGCGAAACAACAAGTGTTTCCAAATTTTCACTCAAACTTGCGGTTAGGTTTTTACTTGAAAATCGCTACTTTACTGAGGCATATTTGTTTGTATAACTAAGTAGCTTAATTGCCACCCTCCACACACACACACATATATATATATATGTGTGTGTGTGTGTGTGTGCGTGTGTGTGTGTGTGTGTGTGAGTGTGTGTGTGTGTGTGTGAAGAATATTTGGCTTATCACAAAAAGTCGATGTCGTTTATACATATTTTGGGAACTCGGAAGAACAAATTCATTCTTCTGCAGTAGCGTGGCCTTTACTTATGGTTGAAAAATTCCAAATTAAATACCCTTTTCTATGTACCAGCTACATCAATAACTAATTTTAGTATCGTCATTTTTGGATCGGAAATATACCAACTTCAATTGATAAGTCTAAACGCATATTGTCTTTATCAGTTGTATGTAGAAATAGAACTTTAATACCTTACTCTACTATAAGAAATACGTAAAATAGCGTATGTATAAGTATAAATAAGCTAATATTTGTTTATATGATCACTTATTGGCAAAAAGGTGGAAGGTTGTGAACTCACATCAAAATTCACGTTTAATATTTAATATCACGTTTCTTATATGTTACATTGTCAGCAAGATTTACAGAATAAGATGTGGTAAATCGCGTATACATATTAACTTTAATTGTAATCCACTACTCTTGAAAATATACCTTGATCATATTCAATTTGCAAAGGTCTCTCAAATGAATCTGAATTCATATTTTACGGTTGCCCTCCGTAGAATATAAAGGAAACTCCAATGCTATTAATCAAAAGGAACCGAGAGAAAGAGAGAGGAAGAGACAGGCAGATATATAGATAGACAGAGAGAGAGAGAGAGAGAAATAGAAAGAGAGTATAAGCTTGTTCTGTGATGTGTCGGAAATAGTCGTGCCGATTTTTATTTCAAATTTCACACGCAGCTACTTGATTTCTCTGGGATTATGAGCTAAATAACTGCGGGGTACAAGTGAAGCTTCCTCCCGGTACGCTGCAGAATGGGGAGCTTTATTACTAGAGCTAGCAATCAATCGACTCAATTATAAACGGGCGATTTCACCTATTTTGATACAAATACAGTAGAAACCCGGGATACGGTATCAAAAATTAGTAACAAAATACACTACAATTTATAATACACATGTATATTATCAAATAACATTATAAATAACACAGCAAGGCGGAGAAAATACCGTAAGAAATTTCGTGGTGGCACGACCGTAGTGATTGGCCACCGAATGTTGACAACGATCAGTTAAGATTCTTAGTCGAAGCCAATTCGCGCACAACTGGTTGAGAACATGCTTCTGAATTAGACCTAACATATACAATGATTTTCAACCACATTAAAGAAGTTGGAAAGACAAAAAACTTGATAAGTAGGTGCCTAACAAATTGAACGGCAAGCAAAAGAAATACCGTTATGAGGTGTCATCTTGCCTTCTTTTACGCAACAAGAACGACACGTTTCTCGACTGTGTTGTGATTTGTGATGAAAAGTGATGTTCCTAACGACAACTAGCGATGCTCACCTCGGTGATTAGATGCAAACAAAGCTTCGCGACACTTTCCGAGGCCAGCGTTGCATCAAAAGAAGGTCTGTGACTGGTCTCATGAATTACAGTTCTTTTAATGCAGGCGAACCCATTACGATGGAGCAGGGCTGTCAACAAGTTGATAGAAATGCATAAAAAATCTTCGACAACAACACACACAGCCTTCAACAATAGAAAAGGTCATTTTCCCCTCGACGACAATGCTTGACCCCACGTTGCTAAATCAACTAAATTGAACGAATTGGGCTACGAAACTACACGGTATTCGCCATGCTCTTCAGATGTCTCACATACCGACTACCAATTTTCAAGCATCTCCACAACTTTCTGCGTGAGAAATGTTTCAAAAACCTTAGCGATATCAAAAACATCTTCTGTGACTTCATTGTTACCAGAACGCAAGATTTCTACGTTACTGGCATAAATAAACTTGTGTTGAGTTGTCAAAAGTGTGTTGAATCTGATGGTTCTTATTTCGATCGATTTTTATCTGAAGCGGGATATGTTAATCTGAATTTAAAAGTTAAAACTGCAAGAACTTTCTTGCAAACCTGATAACATATAATTTAAATCTTCAATAGTTAGTCTTTCAATAGATTTAAACATATTCCACTATTTATATGTATCATTGCATTACTCACACAGTTTTAATGCGTAGTTCATGCATCATCCTTAAATCACCACAAATAGTGTATCTTGTTATATTCTGTTTATTATTTTTTTATCTGGACTTGTATCCAGACGAGTGGTATTCATAGAATCACAGAAATGCATTAACATACATCAATTAAACCATCCTGTATTTCTTACTGGCTGATACATGGGCCTCTCATCATTTACCGACACACATATAATGCTTCTCGTTCTCTTTCTGGAGATCAGAGTAATACATATCTGAGATAAATTCTTCTAGAGCTAGAAGGTTGCGTGGTTTGGTACTCTAACAATTTCACCTAATCTTAACTTCCTAAAGGAAATTCTGCCGATTATTTTTCTTAACCGTTTCGACGTTGTTTGAATCTCTTTTCTTCTTAACATTAACAAATTCGAATTGACTTTGTTAGGGTTAATTCTTGGATCGATTAAAACGACAGTCGGTCATTGGTGAAGACCTAAACTAATTTCGGTGTTGTACCAATAAGTCACAACTTATTAACCTTTAAGGCATTGGATACAAGAGGAAACAATGGCAGCATTTGATTACCATACGACTTAAAAATTATATGTTGAGATAAGATACTAAAATAAATGTGTTGCTGTCAATAAAAATTGCACAAATAAAAGGAAAGAATGTTAGTTCAAGTAGTGGTATCAAGACAGGTACTTGTTCTGAAGGTTTTACAGGAGAAAACATGGAGTGTAACTCAGTAGTCGTCTTTGGCAAAACTCAGAAAGGAGTATACATCTTGCTCATTAGGATTGAGCCAACCCCAGTTACAAAAAGTTTTTAGTGAACCACGAGGCGCAACTTCATGTCGTACACGCTTCAGATGTCACCATTTGCTGCACATTTAAGAAAACTTCTTGCAGCAGATTAACGTTACACCATTTCGTGGAGTATCGGCTTGTCGTCTACTTGCAAGTCGAGTTTATTCGAGAGTACATCTTCCCCAGTGAATTAAACGCCCAACGCCAGATACCAAGCTGGAAATTTTTACGATTCGGATTCAGTAGAGTATCTGCCATGGAATCGACGATATATTAGAAAGAGCCTAACAACATTTATTATGTTAGAAAGCAGGTATAATGAGAAGAAAAAATACCCCTAACTAGATTTCGAAATCGGTTTTCTTCTCTGTTAAGGAGAGAAAGAGTTCGCTGATAAAGCCCGCTACAATATTTGGCAGCAGTACCCCATCCTACATACACCACTCTTGACTCGTGAGTCAGTTTCCTTCTGAACTGTAAGAATAATCTTCCCATAAAACTTAAGTAAAAGATTTTATGTATGATTTTCATTCCAGGTCCGGGGCTTTTCAAAACACTCGGATAACTGAAAGAGATAGTTTTTTTTTTATTTCAGTCGAGACAAAACAAGTATCTGAGTATTGGTGGTGAAACGGGGAAAGTTTGAATTTAGAGAAATTAAAAATATCGAGCAATTCCACACATTGCATCACGTGCTCCGTGTCGGAAAAATGATTCCTATTAATTATTGGCTATCCCAAACTATATCTCAAGTATGTTGACGAATGATCTCAGAATATGATTTGCTTATAACCCCATTAATGGTCAATCACCACTGATCTATTTAAGTATTTTTTACGTTTACGTTCTTTCAAAAACTTTTCCAAGTATAACTTTAAAATACATCCGGCAATTAAACCTCACCCTGGAGAGTTGCGGTGTAAGAAATGAATTGTTATTTGTCAATCCTCTAAGGTTCATGCTGCCAAATTCGTATCTATAGATTAAAAAAATATGTGTGCGACCTATTCAAAAATTGCATGACTTCAAAGCAAATGATTCAATACAACTTTAAAGAAGAATACGAATTTTTAACAAAATAATCGGATGTGGTATAATTGACTGGAAATGTCGACATGCAAAATAAAGCAACAGACCAAACGGTTTCTATTAAGAGTTTTACGAGAAGATATATCATCCTAATTTCTTAGTTACATATGTTTATGATTTTGATAGATAATAGAATCACGAATGAAATAAAGAATAAAAACAGAAGTTTTAAAATAATAAAAGAATAAAACAGAATCAGGAAAAACAAGACGAAGAAATGAGATGTGGATTATTAATTATTGTTATCATCTTCAATATTATACTCATAATATTTCGGTCGATGTAATGTTATGTGTCAGTAACGCGATTAACGCGGTACTGATATGAACCCAACTTACTTGTATCGGCTAGGTGCAGAAAGATCGAGGGGCTGCCAGTAACTTCCATTGATAGAGCGTGCGCCTGCGTGCTAGAAAGTGGATCGGGGCGTTTTGGGTGCAGGCCGATTAACGAGGGGTTACCATCCCAAAATATATACCCTGGCATAAATTAAAAGCACATGGGGATTTTAGAGTAGACAGTCGATTGAAGTTGAATTTGGTAGACAGTCAGACTTGAATTAGTTTGAGACCAGGAGCGTCGACGGAGACGCAAGAAAGCTGGTCAGCAATGCAACGGGTCCCCGTGATCACTCGTAGACGAAATGAAGAGATCCTTGCCAGAAAAGCGGCGTCGTGTTTTTGTCTTGTATGCTCTTTACAGATCATCGACCAGTGACGGAAGAACCAAATCCCAGAAGACAAAGGAAAACAAAAATGTATGATGGACACACACGTTAGAACTACAGTAAGTAGAAACACAACTTAAGTGTCCTTAAAGGAGCTCAACCGCGTGTATACACACCCTCCTGTATAAATGTATATAAACTATACATAAAACTTGTATATAATGAAATGGGAACCGATGCACGCGGGACAATTATATCAGAACATATAGATCAAGACGTACATAGACATGATTATATAGCAGTTCTATACAAGAAGGCGATACATAATATATCGGTAACTTCCAATCTTCTTTAGATGTATCTTGCCAAAGTCGGGAATTTATCCAGAATTAAAAACTGAACCCTTTATTTAATCTACAAGGGTAGCATGCTCTCGGTCATGTCATAACGGACTAAAAGTCTAAACTAATACGCAATTGTATTCTTAATATCGCCCTCACTAACGACTGATTCTTCCACCATCTAGAAGAGTATCGTTTTGAACTGAATTTAAATTAGTATTTTTCCATTACGCCTTGAGTCCTGTGGATTAAATAAAGGTTTTCCTTCGAAATTTTGAGTAGATTCCGCAGTTCGATAAAATAGAGTTGAAGAAGATCGGAGTTTGCAACAACGGAAACGTTGTGAGAATAACACTCAAGATGAAAACAGAAGTACAAATGATACAAATTAACAATATAGTGAAATGATTGATATAGACGAGCGAAAAAAGAAAATTGAAATTCAATCAAGAAATGCAAAAGCGAATGGAATAATATCGGGAATGAAAGAATAATTGGAATAAATAGAATCGCGTAAGAATTATTAAAGAACTAAATCCAAACACAAGGGAAAGAAACAAAGAGCTGATGAAGTGTGAATACTAAAGAGACACATATAAAATATAATCACGAAAGAAAAGGAAGAAAATTAAGTCGTGAAAGAAAGAAACATGAAATGAAAAATGAAAAAACGAAACAAGGAGAAATATATAAATCAAAACTAGAATCGTGGAATAAAAACAAAAACAAATGAATTGTATTATAAGAGAAGAGTGACTGTTGGAAAAAGAAACTATAAAAGAAAAAAAAAACGTAATAAAAAAGAAACATTTTTCCGAGAAGGAAATAAAAGACAAAACAACAATTAGAAATAAATTAAGAACAAAAATAGGATAATGTCTTTAAATAAATCAGAAGACATGCATCGGGTTACCCATTACCAGAGGGGAAAGACTTTAGAGAAATGAATGAACGCCATAAACAAAAGGAGAGATGTTCAGTCGGTTTGACTATCTTCAATTTGACGTTCCTCGTTTAGTCCGAGGGTAAAAACAACTTATCAGATAAACGACTCGTGTCGTGGACTTAAAGGTCTCAGCCTGTTAATCCTCTTTGACGTACGATTATCTAGTTTCTGTCCATTGGTGCATTAAAATAAATATCAATCCGTCTTAAAGAAGTTTACGAAAATGTACTAATTAATGTCTCTTTCCCAAGACCCTCTTTATAAACAGTTAATCTTTAAGAAGCCAAGGGACATTGTACGGATGTCTGTCTTCTATGTTTATTTAGGAAGGGGATTGTGGAAGGAGGGCGTGTGTAAAACAAATGTTTGGTTTATTTTTGATGAAGTGTCAGAAGAAGGCGAATAACGTAGATAATTTTTATCTTACCAAAAGATACAAGTTATTTTCTTTCTTAAATACATTATTAAGTGATCGTAATGAAACTTCAGGAATGGGGTTGGCTGTTCTTTAAGAGACAGGAAAGCGAAATGAACATATGAGAAATGTTTATTTTTTATCAATTTCTGACTAAAATTAATTCGAGCAATTTTGTATAATTATTGTACACTCCGTCGAAATTGATGAAAAAATTATGTTTCGCTAATATTCGCACTCGGTTTTTCTAGATATATTTCTAAAATATTCGGCACTTGTGCCCTACTGCGAAGGTGCAACTTTTTGGATTTCAGTTAAGACATATGGCGTGCATAGAAAGGGCAGGCAAGCCTAAATCAGAAACAAAAAACGCTACTTTGTGTCTGAAGTTTCTTATATTTATTTTAATTCAATGTGTAACAAGTTTTCTCAACAACAAAAACAAAAAGCACACGCATTAAAAAATTCTTGACTTTTGGCTTGTTACATAAAAATAATAAAATCTCTAATTTGTGTTTTAAAAACTGGATTTTGTGTTATTATGACTTTCTTAAATCTATTTAAGAAAATAAAAAAAACACGCATTTATGATTGTGAGATTTTCAATTCGCCAGTGAAATTGCTTTTGTATTGCTATGCAATCTTGAAATGTCAAAACACAAAACCAAAATGGTATACCTTCGCACTAGTACGCAAGTAACAAATATTCTCATAAAATAGTGGAATTATGTCACTTAATTATATAAATGTCACTTAATTATATAAATGGTGATTACTGATGCCTAACAAAATTGTTTCCATTTTTAATATAAAATTAAAGTTTTTGCGGATTAATTGTAGGCAAGCGGTTTAATTTTGAAGTCCTTGTTTAACTTTTTATATACGTTCTTGCTTCCCATCACCACGTGAAATGGTTTTGTCCGAAGGATATAAAAAGAGTACGTTGTTTACTCGTTAACTTTCGCCTAGCGGTATAAAAGTACATATATTTTTTTATATACAACTAAATACGCTTCCATCTTTATTACAAAGTGAAGGATAATATCTTTATAAGAAAATCCGCATGATGTCATCACGCAAAACAGGTTTTGTTTATCCGGAATAACTTTAATTTCCTAACAGATGTGCAACTGAAATCTTAGTGTGTCATTCAAAATTGCATATTGTTGTTAATTTCAAGCATTTGTGATTGTTCTTTATTTATTAAGAAGTCCATACCTATCAAGTATAAAATCACTCGAAGATAAGAGTTATAACATAGGTTGATTGATATTTGAATAGTGATAAATATTATGTAAGAATTGAAAACAACGCATGGAATTATTACAATGTGAGTATTGTCTATGCCAAGTGTTTATTGATATTGGATTTAAAGAGATCCATGTTCTAACTCGGATGAAAAATTATGGCAATCTGAGTTGTTTGGTTTCTGCTGCGCTTAGCTGCCTGGAGGTCTAATGAAATTATTTTAAAGCATATAAAATACTCGAAAACTTATTAAACTCATTAATAACAGAATGAATTATGATTATAATGTATAATATATGCAATTTGCATATTTATATAGCAGTTTTCGTGAAAGTGTTCACGTACCTGCTGTCAACCGTAACACAGTCTGTACATGACGTTTGGCTGTACAACCTCCACATGCACCAGATTAGCCACCAGAGTCTGGGAGAACAGAAAATAAAAAATCAAATCGTGGTGCATAAAGCTTGTGTCTTGAGCACGCTTCTCTACGGCAGCGAGTCCTGGATACAGTCTGCACATCAGCAAGAACGCCTGCACACCTTTCAAATGTAAAACCTGAGGAAGATCCTGGGTATCAAATAATCAGACTTCGTCACCAACACTGATGTCGTTTAATATGTTGATGTGCCAGTATGTACACGCTGGCTTTGGCGTGGCTATCAGATGCCAAACAGCAGCAAACGAAAAGATCTCCTCTACGGAGAACTGACAATTGGGAGGAAAAAACGGGGTCGTTCTCAGTTTCGATTCAAAGACTCCTGTAAAAGAGATATGATCAGCACGAACTCAGGAAAGGCATGAATAAACTACGTTAATCGTGATAGAAAAACGAGCCCGACGAAAAGAACGAATGAGTCGCCCGTTGCCAACCATCCCTCGTTAAGGCACAGAACAAAGATGATACAATGGAACTTTATCTCAGTCGAATACATTGCTCTGTCATTAATTGGTCAATTTTCATTAATTTATAGGTGAAATTGTTACTATTACTATAATAGGATAACTGTGGTTATTTCCTTTGCAGTTTCTCGAGAGAGATCTAATCCATAGTTCCATCTGTGAAACATTCACAACAAAACTATAACCAGTGTAAAGAATTCTATTTGCTCTTTTTATATACTAAAAACAAAACGGAACTTCTAGAAGTTTCTTTTCAATAACTATCTATCTGTAAAAACACAATACCAGGGTATTGCTTCCTAGATAACTGTAACATGGCTATTTTCAAGTCCAATGTTATTGTTGATTAAACATTTTAAATAAATTCTGGACAGTTTCAATAATCGTTACCCATCTTCGTCGTTATGCCATCGTTCTCCAGATAAACTCGTAAACCTTTAAACTCAAGTGGTATTGGGGCTTTAATAAGCGGTATTTTGTCAATATATAATTTTTCAATCCCCGGAAGTTTGCTTTATTGCTGTATTTTTACCCTCTTAGCATAAGTGAGTGTTGGCAATTGGTCAACAATGTTTTCTTGAGAATTAAGTTTGGAAAAAATGAAGTAAACCTCGGATTTACTTTCGGCAGGCTCGTAATCTTTTCTCACCACTTTAGTCCTAACATTTAATGAACTATCAACCTAACACTTCTTGTTGGTTAGTTTCTGACCTTGTAATAGCTTCTTACTTTAAGTAGCTTCATGCCTGGTTTGGAAGTGATTTCCATGAAATAAAAACTTTATGTTGGTTACAGATTAGTTTTTATTTTGCTAAACACACACACACACACACACACACACACACACACACACACACACACACACAAAACAAAAAAAAACTTGCAACTAAACCGAGAATTGTTTATCTTGAAATTTCAGGCTCGGATTTATATCATTCTACGAAATTATTTTCTAAAATCTCACAATATTTAATGTTATCAACTATTCTTGATCGATCTTAAATTGTCTAACTGCGGTTCTTTCAACAATCCAACCCTGTCCAAGTTTTCTTCTTCTAATACCAGTTGTTTCTTTACCTAACAGATTTCATTTTTGACCCTCCAAGCTGTGCCAAAAAACGTGGCTTATCAGTGAAAAGGATGACTGTACAACTGGTTTGCCAGCACTTCCTCGCCCAATTTTCAATGTTATCTTTGCTATATCAAAGGTTGCTGTGAAGATTTATTCATTCAAACCACTAGACTAATGATTTTTCAGATTTTATCACGTTCAACACTTTCAAAATCAACTATAGCAAATCCTTGATGGCTGCTTAGGTAGGGATTTCAAGTGGCAATAATGTGCCTTACTTGACGTTCAACTCATAACGACAAACGCCTTTCCAGATCTCATGTTTTCTTGCTTTTATTATGAATTGAATTGCTTCCTTAATTTCGCAGTGATTTAAATAAAAATGTCTTTGATATAGTGAATAAAGTCATGGCATCATTTATGTCCTGTATTATATATTGCTGTGTCGATACTGCTATATGGGAGACTCGCTCCAAAAGTAATGTTTTCCATTATTATTTCGCATTATTATGATGACTGAACTTATGCATTCATTACTTAAAAGTTCCATCTCTCCGTTGTAGATACTAACGATGCGAGACTCTAAAAAAGCAATGCATATCAAGAACGTGAGCATAAAGAAGAGAGATGTGTCGTTGAATTCCTAGCAAGAGTTCACTGAGAATGGCACTGACTATGTAGAGAAATACATAGTGGAACCCATTTTTACTTACTTACAAGAACAGGCGACTGCTCCTTAGCATAATGGTACAACTCTCATCTTCGTATATCTAACTTTTTGAGCTAAAATAAAAATAGGAGAAAACAACCTATATATATATATATATATATATATATATATATATATATATATATATATATATACTAGTTTATTTATTGGTTCACCGACTTAATCGGATTTGGACCTTAGAATTCACCATCGTCCTTTCGTCCGTTCGTCCGGTCGCTCCCAAAATTCTCAATAACTACTCATTACATTTTTCTGAAATTTTGCATAAACCCAAGGGAGAAAATATGACATTCTCGGATTTTTTAGATAAATTCTGCTTGCGTCATAACGAGGGGGGAGGCAAAAGGAGTGGGAGTGCCCCCCCAAAAAAAGAACTGTTCAAGACATAGAAGCTTTCCCGACCATTAGATTTTGCTGAAAATTACCCAAAAGCAAGATCACATGGACATAATAATTTACCCTGGGTAAGGTCTGGTTACGTCCCCGGGAGGTCAAAAGGTGTTAAAATGGCTAAAATAGCATTTTTAGGGACATAGAATATTTTCAGACCATTAGATTTTGCTAAGAATTAGCCAAAAGCAAGATCACATGTGTATACATCTGGATAATATTTGACCGTGAGAAAATTCTGGGACTTGAGCTCAAGGGTGTTTTACGGGTGAAAAATACACCTTTTGGGGCTAATTTTTATTTTTCCCCTAGAATTCAAAGCATCAGTCGGGGGACCATATAGTTTTTGGCTTGTTTTATACTGATTTATTATTATTAAACTATGATTATCAGTTTTGTTTTGATATTATTATTTATTCATTTGTGTTGTTATCCGAAGGTAAAGTTTATTTTGTGTACCTACGTTTGCTATTTCACTCCTGCAATTTAATAAATTTTGAAATTAATTCGAAAAGAAATTATTCACTCAAAATAACAAATCATTGGTGAATGTGACTTTTCTAGGTCATCAAAAAAATAAATTATCTATGAAAATTAGAATTAATAACATAATTTTAATTTTATATGCATATTAATGGGAACGATGACGGATAATGTTTTTTAACGATTTTTGACTGGATGTATACAAATAATTAAAACGTTGCATGAGTTCAAATAGATAAGATTAGTAAATTCAAAATAACTCAGAAACAAAAGAATAAAAAATAAATATATTCCACCACTCATAATCATTGGCTGCGTGTCAGCTTCCGAATTGTAAGCAACAAAAACTATTCCTTTCGATATTATCAATGGCACTAATGTTATTAACACATGCAATTGCTGTCCTACCTTATGAACTATTGCAAGAAACGAATCCAATATGAATTATGTATAGAACATTATTATCGAAGTTATTAAAACTCTTTTGATCAAATTACATTTGCATATTTCAAAAGATGACAGTTGAATAATTCAATTTGCCAATTTAAATTGAATGGTTAACTTAAAATAGATAAATATTTACATAAAACTTGTAAGATTGGTTTCTAAAATATTCTGAATTATTCAATTGATTTTACAAAAGAGTAATTTAAAGAAGAAGCAAGAAAGAAGTAAAACATTTTAGTAAATATTATCTTCTTGAAATGAGGTGCAGCCCTGAGAAAGCGGCGGCGACCGGAGCTTACACAGAATTGGTTTCAAGCCTTATTGACGACTAAGTGTCGCATCTGAACATGCTTAGTAAATAGAAAAACATAAATGTTTTGGCTATCAATTTTACAAAGATCAAAATACATAGCAGTGAGTTGGGATTTGAATATCAATGATATGTCCGGAACATGAAAAATAATATTTTTTATCGTTGTGAATTCTTAAACTCGCTGTTCTAATAAATTGATAAATCCCCAACAGTATATTGTAATATTATTGTAACTGTTTATCTACCGAAAGTAATGAATTTTAGCAGATGAATGTAGCGATAGTTCTACAGGTGCAATTGTTTACGTGAGTTGATAGCCATCAGAGTAACTAAATGCAAGTGTAATACAATATGAAACGTAAACACACACATATATACGTATATATGCACATGTATATATTAGCAATTATCGATAAAACAAAATCATATGTTGGTATGCGTAGATTTACTTTATACCAAAATATTTCGAAGCCTTATATATAAATGATGGCAACCTTCTTTCACGTGAGACGCTGGCGTTCTGCATCTAGTCTGGTGCACTGCAACGTCTGCTGCAGCTATACAGCCGAAGTTGTTGAAGTTGATCCTCTAGATGCATGCCTGGGCGGGTGAAAAAGAAACCTAGGTTTGCCCAGTTACCAGCATCCCTCTCTCGGTGCTGCAGATAAAGTTCGACAAAAAAGACAGCCAATACGGTCAAGGCCAGCGCAGCCGCAGGAGTTGCAGAAAAGGTGTTGCAGTGCTTCGTCATCCCCCTATCGGGACTCCAAACAAGATTTTTGTCAGGGTTTCTTCCCGTAGCCTATGCTTTTCCAAAAAAATCTAAAAGGCAGTGGAGCTGTCTTTCCATATTGATAATATATATATATATATATATATATATATATATATATATATATATATATATAACGTGTTTAAATAATTTGTTATAATAAATTCACCTATTTAATTCATACCAACATCATCATGTACCTGAAAATGATTCCAATAAGTCGAAAGTGCCTACAGGTTTAGTGGGTTCCCAGTGGCACATAGCATCAGGTCACTGATGCGCCATTGAGAAATAAGGGGAATTAAAAGGAATAAATAGAAAAAAATTCAATTCAATTTAACCAAACTTACACACACATTTGTGTGTGTCTAATTTATTGGGTTTTTACCTGCAATGTTTTAAATAAATTCAACTACATATATGGAAAAGTAATTTACCAAACGCAAGGCGGAGTTAATTTTTAATTTCATCAATATGATGCTCTTAATAGGGAAAGACATTTTATAATTATCCACGGAAGCGACATTGCCCTATCATATTTATACCTCAAACACGCTCAATTTAATACACAAATTTATTTCAGAGGGAAGAAATTATCTCTAATAAAGGATGGGGTAGGTTATAAATTGAAGAAATTTTCAAACCGATTATCATTAGTAGAAAGTCCATAATATCTTGGCGAGGATGGGAAAAGCGCCCGAAACACATGTGTAAGTATCTAATATGAAAAATACAAATATAAAATGTTGAAATGTTCATTATTTTTCTCTCATTAGCTCAACACTATTCTGTGTTCGCCACTCTCTCCTCCATTATATATATATATATATATATATATATATATATATATATATATATATATATTTATATATATGTGGTTATATATATATATATATATAGAGAGAGAGAGAGAGAGTGTGTGTGAAAGAAAGAAAGAGAGATAGGGAGAGATCCACATACAGTACTGTTTCGTTGTATCGCTAGTTAATATTCTTATTTTTGAGTGACCTTTCGGTCTTGATAAGCAATGCTTTCCTTGTACAAATATACATTTTCTAAACATTTAAAACTACTAAGTAATATATACGTTGATATATTCATGTAGTTCAAGAGGATTAATACAGAGGGCTCACTTACATTTGTAGGAGCATAATATATTATTATGGACAGTATGACATAGTTAAAATGTGATTGGATATTGATAGCGGTCATTTTCCAAAAGTTGGCGTGCACATCTTTATATATATATATATATATATATATATATATATATATATATATATATATATATATATATATATATATATATATATTTGTAATCAGAATTTTAATATATGAAAATTCTGGAAATTTTCATATACTGTTAGATAATATCTGTGGAGAAGTAGTTAATTATCTGTGTGTCTATCTATTTGTCGATCTATATATCTATCTATCTAGCAATGAGTGGACAACAGAGATTTGAGTCCTGTTTTGAGAGATTATCAAACTTTGTCAAACTGTGTTACCTGTCACTTTGCACCGGAATGTATCCGAATGGGGACGAATGTGATGTGTCTAGTGTCACGTGTTGCGGTGTGTGCAAGCATAGTGTTGATTTGGGTTAGAGATGCTGAGAAAGATGGATGGACTAAACGGGTCTCGCCTCAGAACGGAGACATTGAAAATCCCACAAGCCGAGAGTCTATCGATTCTTTTCTTTCTACTATAACGAATAGCAGTGAGATCTACCCCACACCACTCCTATAGGAGTGATATGGGGGTAGATCTAACTGTTTAATCTCTTAAAATAGAGATTATATATGTATTCATATATGTATAACTAGTGTCTTTTGCCGTTTAAAGAGTAGCTTTTTGTGGGAATATTTTAATTATATTTTAAATTGTCAAAATGGTTATGAAACAATTGTAACACATACAGAAATACAAAATATGATGTTCCTATTCTATATTTTGTTGTATTTATTTTTGCGAAAATATTATATATATATGTGTGTGTATATGTCTGTGTCGAGAGAGAATCTTACAAATATTAATGCTTTATACAGAAGTATTTTTATCACGAGGAAATAGATTAACTTTTTAAAATTAGATTTCAGCGACAGTTTGCTTGTATCAATGCAACGTGGAGCCATATATCTTACTGCAGAATAGTGCGAGCCTCGTTTAACGAATTGAGTCCCATGTTTCGTTATTTTATTCTAGTCTGATTAACAATAGTCCGCCATCTTGTATCTACACACCAAACCCATTTCGCTTTTAAAAAAAATATATTTTACATTCGTTAATTGTTTTTCTTTTATATTCTAATTTTCGCTTTCATTCTATTCATTTATTAACATTTTACCTTTATTGCTTTGCATATATTCTTTCCATTGTTCTTAATAAGAAATATATAGTTAATTTATTTTCTGGGTGTGTTCCCGTTAACATTTCGTTGCGTGTGTATCTCGACAGACATGTTTCGTTGTCACTACGACTCATCAGTGCTGCTAGACCGAGTAAGATTCGAGACCGCGACCAAACCGTCTGTTTTTCAGCCTTCTAATAACTGGGGCAAGTACTTTCTTGTGAAAAAGGGAAATTACATCTCCTTATAAATTATGTTATATCTATTTCTTTTGTTTACAAAATTCCTCATTACAAAGTATTCCATTATTTTTACTGGAGAGCATTATCTCGATAAAAAGTAGAGGAAAAGGAAGAATATGCTCTTTAGGGTAGAACATTTCGAGGCTAGATGCTTCTTATCAGAAGAGAAAACTCGCTATTATACAGATATAAGAATATATAAAGAAGATTCGGCTCAAGAAAACTTGTATTATAAAATGAAAATTATATTGAAAATATAAAGAAGTATATGAATCTATGTAAATATGAAAATAACTTAAATAAATAGACGATAAAGGGTAATAGAAAACATAGAAATGTATGAATATATATCGATGAGGAATAAAATAATTGGAATTACTAAAGAAGTAGAAAATAGTAAAAACTAAAATAAGATAGGGTAATGAATAGATAAAATATAATACATATAAAAATGAATAAGAGATAAAATATATATAATGACTAGAAACGAAAGAAATCTTATGTGAATAACATAAAAGAGGAAAATTCCAATGCGAAGTATGCATGCCGAGGAAGATGAAAATTGTCTAAAATAAAATTAGTCGATGATGAAATCCAAATGAAAGGTTCATGTAGAGGTGAATTTTCAAGGGAATTTCATGTGTTGCAAATACTCTCGTTATGTTAGGATATATAGGTGTATCCAAAGGGTGTGTGCGTATACAACAAATGCAGTATATTTTTAAAAAGACACAGTGAAAGGCTGAAAATATT
Source organism: Euprymna scolopes (assembly GCF_053919585.1). NCBI lineage: Eukaryota > Metazoa > Mollusca > Cephalopoda > Sepiida > Sepiolidae > Euprymna > Euprymna scolopes. The sequence goes on from NC_136483.1 coordinate 48,113,906, forward strand.
GGATTCAGAAAAGAAATTACGACTCTATAAGATCCTTTTACTTCTTTGAAAAAATTAGTTTCATTTTTACATTCAACTCACAGTGGAGTTTATATTCAGAAATAGTGGAGCCAACATCGAGTAAGGAATAACTCAGAAAATGGGCAATCATCCAGAGAATAAAAGCACAGGTAAGAACACAAAAGACAAGCAAACAATTGATTACAGTAATGTACAACAAAACGAAACGAAATAAAATAAAAGTGAGAGAATAATGATAAAATGAGGGCGAAGGGAAATCGCAGTAAATAGGAATATGTAGTGAATACATGAAACTCAGTGGAAAAAAGTAATGTCAAGAAATAAGACGTACACGGGGAGGAAAATTGAAAGTAGTAACATTAGTTAAAGTCAGGGAAGAAAAAAAAAGAAGAAGAATAAAGAGATACACCGTCAAATATGTCAAAAGCTAATACTAAAATAAGCATAGAGACACGCAAGCACTTGCGCATATATATGTGTGTGGGGGGGTATAAACATGGCTAAATGTCTTAAACAAAATTAAGTTAAGAAAGAGGATTGTGTAAACGTACCATCACATGCAAAGAACAACTCAAAGCGAACAAGCATCTGGATACGTAGACATAAACACAAATATATACGTAAAACACACACACACAGATATATATGTATATATGTATATATATATATATATATATATATATATATATATATTTCAACACAGAAAAAAAAAACAATTTAAAAAAAGCAAATAAGCAAAGGGCAAAATATACATATAATATATAAAAGTCACTATGTTCGTCTGTCTGTCTAATTATTTTAAAACTCTATCTCTCCCGAAACTAAAAGTCACAGAGCTGCACTAGTGGCCTCAGACGATTGGTTTTTTTTCTGAACCGTACTTTTGTGGGTCGTTAGACGGTTAAAATAGTTTTTAACGGGTCAAAATTAAAAAAATCGTTATGCGTTTTGAATATTCATCTCAGTTTAGTTTTAATCAGTTCATATGCGTCTCACGTTGGTAACGTGGTAACGTCACCAGCTTTAAATGCTATTTATGGATTCTAGCTAATTGCACCCAAATACTTTTTTTTTTATTTTTGAAATCATGACTATAATAATATATACGAACTCTGGACAAATTAAAATATATTTAAGCGTATTTTACGACCGGAAAAAAACACGCGCCCGCCACCGCTAGTATATATATATATATATATATATATATATATATATATATATATATATATATATACAAAGTAAGCAATGGGTACATACTTTAGACTTAAGATAGTTCTAAAATAGTTAAATCCAACTAAAAAGAAAATATATAAAGATACATATGAGAGAGCAACATAAATGTTACTTAATAGTCGTCTCGAATAAAACAGAAAGTTGACTTCAATATTAAACATAGGAATACAAAACGCAAACTAAAAGTGGTCAAAATATATCAGCTAATAAAGATACACATAGAGAAGGGATAAACGGTATAGAAGAAAGCGAAAATACACGAGATAAGAGAAAGAGAAATATGGATTATAATTATAAATAAGATAGTGCCGGTGCATCTGTATGATTCAGGAAGTGGGAGTAACTCAAGTCTCGTCAATACATATAATCGTAAACGAAGATGAAGTGAGAGTATTGGAATTTTCTTTCATTCTTACAATGAAAAATAAAATTTATTTTATTATTTTTAGATTTTAACATACAGTATAATACCGTTGACACACTGGTTCCTGCTCGACCACCGTTAACCCACGTTGAACCTGGTCAGTACTAAATGGGTGACCATTTGGGACTTCCACGTACTGTATGTGCTTTCCGCTTGTCTCGGCATTGTTTCCAGTCGCCCTGGATTTCTTCTTACCACTGGACTCAAACAGTGTCGATTCAGGAAAGGTGTGTTTAGAGATTGCGCAACTCTTGCATCACAATTACACGTGCAGTTGCGTCTAGAGTTGATATCTGTTGTCTTTTGAGACTGACCGGACGCTTTTTTTTAGAAGAGAATATTATTAATGCGGTCTATGAAATGTAGAGATGGTAAAGTTTTAAGCCAATGGAATAAGATTTGGACTTTTTCAAAATGGACCCTCTTATAGAAAAATGTATATTATTACACTTTAGATTGAAAACATGTGTAGTTTTGGAGATTTGAGTGTTATTATAATTACTGTCCTTTTTAAAAGAATATACGTGAGATAGAATAAGAACTTTTATTAGAAAATTCGATACGCCGATATAAGTGTAAGTTTTCAGTGGAAGAGGGTAAGAAAATCTGCTGAATGATTAGTCATGTAGAGGGAAAAGGGTTTTGTAGTGTTCTTGATGTTAGATTGATTCGTAAAATATACAGAAGGCGTATAATAGTGCATGGATTCTTGGAAAAACTAGCATTTACTATTGCACTAGGCGGGTAAGACTCTTAAGTATGGTCTATAAAAGCTCTACAAGATAAAGGAGTATGCAATATATATATATATATGTGTATATATATATGTATATATATGTATATATATATATATATATATACATATATATATATATATATATATATATATATATATATACATGGTGTCTACATAATGTAGCCAGACTTTGTGGAAGTATCCTGTAGATTATGTAGCCAGACTTTTTGGCACCATATATATATATATATATATATATACACGTGTGGGTGTGTGGGGGTGTGGGTGGGTGTGTGTATATACAGGGTGCCCACAAAGTCTGACTACATAATCTACAGGATGCTTCTACAAAGTCTGGCTACATAATGTAACCAGACTTTATGGACACCCTATATATATATATATATATATATATATATGTATATATATATTTTTAGTCATCGACATATAGTCCTGTTTCGTTGTATCACAATATATATATATATATATATATATATATATATATATATATATATATTGCATACACGTTGCTTTTTGACCCCGATTTGACGTACTCTCTCTTTATATTCTTTTTTTCTATTTTCTTCACTGACTTTAACTGCTTTTCTTTATCCACTTTTTCCCTGCATGTTTCTATTATTTCTTGGCATTTCCTTTTCCATTGAGTTTTTCAGGTTTTCTCCGTATGTTCCCTTTCATAGCAATTTACCTTTTCCCCCTTCTTTCCTCTTGTTTCTTCTATTTTTTAAAATAGTTCTTTGTTTTATTTTACATTACACCATATACTGTATTCTTGTATGGATCTTTCTGAAGTTATTCTTTATCCGTTTTTGTTTATTTCATATTTTAGTATAAACTCAATATTTCAATTCATTGTGAATGGAATATAAAATTAAATTTAATATAAAATTAAACGATCCAATTCTCTTAAAAAATTTGAAGTAATATGGAGTTTTAATTTTTCTGCTGAATCTAATATTTTCAGCATTTTACTGTGTGCTTAAAAATATTACTACATCTTTAATACACATTAATTCTTTGAATATATCTATATACCTTAACATTGAGTAGATATTCGGAACACATAGATTTCTCTTGAATATCTCTCTACACAGAAACCTTACGTTGGCTCATTTGATCTTGAACAATTGTCGTTTTTCCCAGAATGCTATTTTAAGAACGCCACATGGACAGTTTATAGAATCTGGAATTTTCTGTTTTCTTACACCCAGAATTTCTTTCTTCTCTACTGCTCATTATATGTATTTTATCTTTTACTCCTTTTTATATGTATATATGTATCTTTTATCTATTCTTTACCCCTATATCTATTTTTTTTACTTTTTATCTGCATTCACATTTTATTCCCTATGAATATATGTACTTATATTTTCCATTATTTTTTATTTTCTTTTTTTTATTTTTTTTATACTTCCGGATTTTCTCTTATTATGAGAAGCATTTAACTTTAAAATGCCAAGACTTAATTTTTTTCTTCCCTTTTTCCCTCTCTTCTTTATTGATCTGATGATACAATAAATTCTATGTTAATTTATTCCTCATGTTTTAATTTATATATACCCATACACACACATACATGTATATATATATATATATATATATATATATATATATAACCCGACTAAGACTAACAAAGATAAAATGCGGAAATTATGTGTAGTCTAATTGTCACACATAGTTTCAAAACATAGTTTCAAATCGTAGCTCTACTTACCAATTGAGCACTTTTGAATAAACACTTAAAACAGTTATACGAATGTTTATGTAGATACATGAAATAATATATGTGCATTGTTATCAATAGACATGTGTTTTGCTGTCTCTGAAAATAATTAGTACGGCTAGACCTAGTGAAATTCGGAACATGGGTGCCATTGTGTGTGTACGTACTTTCACCTCTCTATCGAAAAACTATTGAATAAAATACGTGCTTTTGTCTAAGTTCAGAACTAAAACATATATGTGTGGAGACGCGCGAAAGCAACTAGCAAGTCAGATAACCATCTTCATCATACACTGTCGCTTGAAATGAATACGGTAAACAGTGGGCGTTTTTGTTTTTTGTATATCAGTAGACATTCTAATAATTTATAAATAAAATATGATATCAGCGAGTATATTTTTTATTGTTTTGACGGAAAATGCACGATTATTGGTTCGTTCAAAGTCCATAAAACCATATTTCTACATTACCAATTGAATTGAAATTTTCAGAAAATGTATGTGTAAAGTAAAGGAATGTTTGCATGTTATTAAAATAAATTAAGATCGTTAAAATCGCAAATTATAAAAATATATTAAATAAAATAAAAATATTTTTCGTAACTGCGAGACTGTCCGCCATGTTTCATTTCCGGTAGAAATGAGCCTTTCACGTGCACCACAGGTTGACGACTTTCGAATTACAACATTTAACTATCTAATTAATAGATGGGTAAAAAAAAATCCCTATTTTTTAAATTATATATATATATATATATATATATTGTACTTTAACCTTACAATTGAATAAAAAAAAAACATATCATAAAACTTTAATTAAACTTGGAAATACGATTTAAAAAATAGCGCGGATCGGTAAGTGCACTAGCACCATTTGTTTATCTTAATTTTTTTATTTTTAAAAGCCTACCTAAAATAAATTTGTCTAATTCTTAATTTCTTATGTTATTAAAAAAAAAAGAAGGTAAATATGAAGAAGTACTCCACCCTCGAAAATTCCTTTAAAATTACCACTTTTATAAGTTTTCGGGGTCACTGAAAACGAGAATAACGTTTATAATAAAGGTAAACGAGTAGTTTCCAAGATATGAAGAAATGGTAGTTTTAAAAAGTGGAGGATCACTTTTCCATAATAATTTAACGTAAAATGATCACCCACTTTGGTGGGGGGACTTTCTTTCTACCCTTGGAAAATCCTTTAAAATTACCTGTTTAAATTGCAAAATGCAAAAGAAATCAAACAAAAAACTTTTTAGCCAAGAAACACACAGAATTCTTTTTTAAAATAGCATCCATTTTTTCTATCTAATTCATTTGCTGTTTTTATTGAAAACTATTTTCTCCCAGATTTTTTGATAAAATTTTCCATAAAGGGCCGTGCGTCTCACGTTCGTATATAAGAAAAAAACATTTTTAAGATTTCGGTGTGCTAAAAACGAATCTGCAAACCGTTTCCGTCGCAAAAAAATATTTTTTATGATATGAAGAAATTACTTTTTCGAAAAGTAGGCGATCACTTTTCCATGTAAATTTAACTTAAAATAAGCACCTACTTTCTAGCCACCTGAGAGAGGTTTTTCCCCATGTTTATTGGCTAAACAGCTTTCGTTTATGCTCGCGCGTAGCATAAACGAAGGCTACGGCTGTGAAATGGGAAATAATCCCAGAGTTCAGGGGTTATTACCATGCAAAAGAAATCAAACAAAAAACTTTTTACCCAAGAAACACACAGAAAAATGCCCCTCTCTCAGTTGGTCAGAAACTGGGTGCTCATTCTAAGTTAAATTTACATGGAAAAGTGATCACCCACTTTTCGAAAAAGTAATTTCTTCATATCATGAAAACTTTCTTTTTGCGAAGGAAACGGTTTGCAGGTTCGTTTTTAGTACACTGAAATCTACAATAAAATATTTCGTTATATACGGACATGGGACGGGCCTTAAAGTAAAACTTAAGTAAAATAATACCGGATTTTTGGGACAGATTTGCCGTTTAGTTGTACAAATATCCTCAAACCAGGCAATCACTAAAAGGGACTCTTAAAAGTCGTCATCTGTATCGAGCAAAGGTTTAAAACCACTGATTATATGTCAGCCTACGTCATAGTAACATATATTGAGTGAGTTCCTAACAGTATTTTTTATAGTTCTTTAGTTTAAACTCATTTTCCCAAAATTTCCTCAAACTTAACGTGTTCGATACAATCTGCCGCCATTTGTATTTTTCAAATGTACCGATAAACACTGCATGTTTTTGAACCGATTAAACATTATACATTACATAAAAACACTACAATGTTATCCAGTTAGGTAGAGCCTTTACTTTTCTTGCCTTTGATAAAATTTATTTGTTATATATTTATTTTTTGACAACTTCTTTGTATCTGTTTTTAGTAATACAAACCCTTTTCATTTAATGTAACGTTTAGTCGGCTCGATCGATGTATTTAAAAGATACATATTGTGGCGGACACTGTTGATTACGTTAAGTTTGAGAAAGTTAATTAAAACTAAAAAACTATACAAAATACTGTCATAAACCCACTGATTATGTCAGCCTATGTCATGGTAACATATGTTCGGTGGGGTTTTGACATTGTATTTTATAGTTTTTAGTTTTCAACTTACTTTCCCAAACTTAACGTATTCAACAGAGTCTGCAACCATTTCTGTTTTTCGAGCCAATTAAATATTTTACATTACATAAAAACACTAAACAATTATCCAGTTAGGTAGAAACATAACTTACCTTACCTTTGCTTTCATTTATTTGTTTTGGGACAACTTTTTCGAATCTGTGTATAGTAACCCCCCCGCAATCACTCAAATATCAATTACTAACTCACATTTTTGTATACAGAAAAAAAAACATTTAGCGTTTCAACATTTTTGCTACGTTCAGCTTTATCCACTGATTGTTGGTCGAGCCCAAGCCATGATTGACGGTGATCCAGTTCCAATCTGATCAGGTTCCAATTCTGCAAGAGTACCATTTTTTTTCATTTTCGCCTTTTTTATTTTACTTTTTGGAGTGGATTGGTGTACTAAGAATATAAGAAACATGCATTTTCTCTTTTTATTAGAATTTTCCATTACACCAGATTGAGCCACAGCAACGCGTGGCAGGGTACCGCTAGTATATATATATATATATATATATATATATATATATATATATATATATATATAGCTGACATTTGTCTAATGTACCTGCCTTCAGCCTCAATCTACCCTTCGATACAAGTTCGAAACTGGGAGCATGCCTTTTTCATAAGCGCGGGGGAGGGCTCGGCGAATACTCTGAGGATATCGGCGGTCCGGTTGGCTTTAATGTTGTGAGAGGTATGTTAGTGATATATATGACCAAACGAAATAGTCCAGCAAGTTCAGGTTGGGAGAGGAAGGCGCCAGTGAGAGAAGGGTACTAAGTCAAAACACTTCTTCTGAAACCAAGCCTGTTTTTTTTTTGTAGGCCGCAGCCGAGTCCTGCTGCGACACCAGGGAATCATAACACTTAAGAAATCCAGGAACACTTTGGTGTTGACATTCAAGTCTTCTTCGGAGATGTGAGCTGGCATGATGTGGCCCTCATTTGAAACCATACCAAAGACCATAACCGTAGTTGGAAATGTTGTTTTTATCACCCTGTGCACGTCCCTGCTATTCGTGCCAATCCAGCGATGCATTTTGAGGGTTATGGAAATGGCCCTGTTGTCATAACTTTGATCGGTAGGGAGCATGCGTTGTACTGCGGCACATCGCCGAACTGACTCGTTAAAAATTGTATCCCTTTTATATATGACAAAAATTACCAAAAATAAAGTAATTATCCGATCAATACGAAATTATCACCGATTAATGAGTGAGGAATAAACCTTTTTCATAATCGATATTTATTTATTTATTAGCCTACAAACCCTTCTTTATTTGTGGTTACAAATATTCTTAAAATAATCAGCCTTAACTGAACAAAATATATTGCATTGTGCAGATTGTGGGGTTCGTACATAAAACATACAAAAAACAATTGTACACGTATCAGATTTAAAGGTTGAAAATCCAAATTTTAATGTTCTATTTTTTACCTTGTTTATATACAATTAAATAGGAACTGCTTTGAGGAATCGATACCAAAAAGACAAAAAAAAATGATAAATAATTGCGCATTTTGCTAAAACTACAGTAATTTCTTCGACAATTTGTCATCAAGCGATAATTCTTCAGCTATGATAAGGCCTACAAACAGTTGTTTCTATTACAAACAGTTGTTAGCTCCCTCTTTTTAAAGTACGTTAAATTCCAATGAAAGTTTTTATTCACAAATTATGCGATAAAAATTGGGGAAAAACAATTTTATATGGTGTATGGAATAAATATATGGTTCACAGGTTACAAAAGGGAAAATGATTGTAATCATGAAATCAAAAATACATTCAATTTTTTAAAATAAAAGAATTTATGGTTGATGTAAAGCAAACATATCAGAAAAAAAGGCTGTTTTGGTTCATTTTTATTTACTAGAGAAACTTTAAATCTTGATAGAAATGAATATAAAGGAAAAATTATGCAGCGAAAATAACATTTCATTGAAGGTATTCCACCATAAATAGCGTTTGGGATAATAATTTAATTCAATTATTTTTTTCTTAAAAATAAAGGGGTATTTACTTGTTTGGTTACATTAAGAAAATATTTTAAGGGTAAGAGTAACCACAAATGAAAAAGAGGGTTATGCCATCCATTGTTGTCAATGAAGACCACAAACATCACTGATTTTGAGGCTAAGATCAGAGTGTACTATCTGTTCTGATGTCACACTTAACCTATCCCTTCCTCGTTCAGTGAAATCTTTCTAGACTGGAGCAATTATCATTATTGTTCTTATCCAGAGTGCTCCATTTTGAGGAACCTAATTTTCCCACATTTAAAACCGATCTTTAGTCTATTCTGTCCTTCTGAGGAGGCAAGTAAGTAGGAACATCACTGGTTTGTTAACAATCTGATGATGATGTGACTTGATTAAGTTTAAAGTTTAAAGGACATACATCTACCACACCCTCTCGTCCAGAAACACTTGGTCCGATTGCAAGACAGGGTCAAGACGACCAAGCGTGTATCTAGTAAGATGCAAGAGTTTTCCCCAACACATATCTGTAGAGTAGGATAAAAGATGGAATTATTTTAAATACCTTTTTTGCATAATCTTGTAGCAAATCATACGAAATCTTTAGACACAAAAATTAATTGATTCAAAAACCTTTTAAAAATATTTATATATGTTATCCATCGAGCAAAAATGGCGGTAAATTGTGTATTTTTTTGTTTTGTTTTTGTTTTGTATTTTTGAAAATTTAAAATTTTAATTTCTATTAACAATAGTAGAAAAAAGCTTGTATATTATTCTGCTTTACATATGATAAAAATTAGCCTTTTATCTTTCTGGAAAAATGAGTTTACTCAAGAATAATAGATTTTAATAGATTTTAATTCATTTAAAAAAACAACTTAGTTTTTCTTCCATTTACTTTTAGTGCACTAAACGTTTTCCGTAAGAGATTATTATTTATCTATCGCGTGTCAAAAAGCTTGAAATAAAAAAAAGTGAAATTTTGTCGCTGACTGGACGATGGCCATTAATGAAAAATAAAGAAAATTTACATACGATATCTCTGTCATCTTAAATATTTAAAACCATAATGATAATTAACATTAGGAAATCAGAAAAGCAAAAAAAAATATCGAAAATTTAAAAAAAAAATTAGTTTCCGTAAAAAATGTCAAAATACTTTAAAGTGCAAGAATTAAATAAATAGGTGTAAATTATGACGTTTATTTTTAAACTGTTACAAAACATTTTAGCACAAACGAACCACACACAAAGAGACAAAAGCAAAACACATATATCCATATACGAATACAAAAAGTTGCAAACATATTCACTTACAAACGTTCATATACGACATTTATGCACGCATTTATGAAGCAAGTATCTATAATCTGCGTATGTTTAACGGTCTTTAAGTTTCTGCTACCTGGCATATCAGTCTCGCCCAGATCTCTTCGCCTCATAGTTCTTTTCACTTCTGTTATCTTTTAATGTAACCCCAAATCACAACAAATAGGTATACCTTATTTGATATTAAACATAGACAACGCAACTTAGTAAAATACGTTTCATGGAAGAGAACTGAGAGATATTTTAGTGCACTACGATATATAATTCAAGTTTAATATGGATAAATGACAATTTTATTTGAAAGTTGACGATATAGTTAAATTGAAAAGTGTTCACACATCTGCGTATTCATATTGAATATTAATAAAAAGAATTTATATTAGCAACATATAAATATAGTAGTCAAAAGGTTATTTATACAATTGAAAACATTATCAGAATTATTTTTTTATAAATACATGGCAACGGCCTCAATGTAGCAGCAACAATTAGGGAATTAATGGGAAATTAATCGTTTATATTAAGTGAGATTGCTTTAATATTTTGCTGCAAACTTGCTTATGCTACAGGTAAAATATCATAAAGATAGTTTTCAGTCAATATCGTTCTGAAAGTGGTCTTAGTTTGCTTAGTTTTAAAAAAGTTGGTCATATTGATAAAGCACTTCCAAACAAAGATGCTGCTTTTTTTTAAAAATAGTTTCCACTTTGAAAAATATATTTGGCGTAAAAATCAATTAATGAAATTTCTTCGGAGTTCAATTTTGATCTAAATAGGCCATCACACTGCATTTCTATGAAGTCCATTTGAAAACGTTCCGATAATATCTCGCCTTCACATCAAATGGTCCAGCAAACAATTTGAACTCATTTTTATGCAGACGAAAGTCAGCAAAACGTGATTTCGTTCGCAAACCATGAATTACATTCACAAATAGCTCCGAATCCTGTGATTTCCTTACTTCAAATGACGGGAAATAAGCTTAACTTTTATAAGATTGTGTTGATGTTTCTACAACACAAGTAATTTTCAAAGGAATCAATATGATTATACATCTCATTATAAGCTGGGTTTTACCATGAAATAGTAACTTGAAATGCTTACAATGAGTCACTATATCCACAATGAATGCTAATGTTGCGATCCAATAAGGATCTTAAACGTGTGAACTATTTATATGCTTATTTTCGAGAAATATTATCGTATCTCTATGTAAGGCAAATATTCGTTTTAACATTGGTCCTCGGCTACGTTAACTAACACCACAGAAATATCCAAGGTCACCTTATTCTGTCTGAGTATCAAATAACATCAATCCACTGGATCGAATCATATTTACAATTTTTCCGATAACACCATGATGTTTTTACACTTCAAGGAGTCTGCACACAACGCTTCTTAATGAACAATGCAATACATTTTTACAAGTTTATAACTTAGTATAACATATCATTTTCTTACTACCATTTCTAATGCACCATCGGTTGTGATTCCAATAAGCTTTCGAAAATCAAATTTTATTTCTGTCATCATGTTTTAAATAGTTTCAAAAATATTTGCTCCGCTCACAATTCCCTTTATATGAATTAAGTGAATAAACTATTCAAAAATATGAAAAATGACAATCACTCCTCACACAAAGATAACAAGTTGTGTAGGGACTTGAGTCTGTTCTCTCATCGACTAGAATGGAAAAATATTGCAATTAACTGCAGGTGTCCATTATTTGATGTTGAACATCTGCTGACATTTCTTCAACGCGCCTTGTGACTTTTGTCGGAGAAAGGCTGATAATTTAAAATAATTTCAGTATCCAAAACTGCCAGTAAGCAATCCTTATAAAGTTTTCTTCTGAAAATGGTTTCATTTTGTTTAGCGTATTGAAACCTTATAGCTGGAAATTGTATTTGCCACATTTTCACCTTTTCTCTTTAGAAAAAAGAAGTTCTTTTATATTAAGACTTCAACAACTTGTTCATTTTTACTGATTGTAGTAAGGTAACTAGCAGGGGATAAGTCACTCTGGACAAATAAAATGAAAAACCGATGGAGACAGCACTGTCACTTTGAAGCTGTCCTTACCTGTCTGTCGCTGGTCAGTCGGTAAAATCGGTTCTCAGTTTTTGTTTTATGTTTATTTATTTTTTTTTTTTTCAATAGTGTTGATTAGAGTCTCGTCCTATTTTATTTATTTTTTGACATAGTATTCAAATTCGTTTGGGTAGATCAAATTAAGATAACAGCAGGCCTCTCTCCTGTTAATAATAGCCCTTTATCTACTTACTCCCGGATTAATCAAAATGTATTACAGACAGAACCCGGCTTCTATGATGTAGGGTAGTGACTCTTGTTTTATGGCAACCTTTCAAAAGCCAGCAACAATAAAAAAAAATCTGAGTCTTTCCCCCCAATCTTTAGCATATGGTTCAATGAGGCAAAAATAGTTGGTTAATTTTAATGTACCCAAACCAAACTCTCATCACCAATGGTATGATTCACACTTGGTTCCAATTGATATGGATAGCTCTCGTCGCGAGAAAGCACTCTGCTCGGACAAGCTTCTGCCGCTGATCTTCACTCCTCACCTGAAATGGAAGACTTATATCAAATCTGTGGCCAAGTTCACTAGGAAAATGAATGCATTATTCTACCACTCCAAAAATTATCTCACTTCCAGTGCAATCTTCCAAAAGCCAAGTATTTCTGAAAATAGAGTAGTATTGCCAAATCTGGGAATGGGGTGCTTTATGAATCTGCATAGTCAGAGATCAACACTGGCTTTAAAAACCTAGTAGAAGAAATGTTGCGAGTGACGTCTTCTCTATCAATATTTTCTTGGCAAGTATTCGTCTAGGCTTCAATCTATAGTCCTCGCCTGCAACCTTTCACAAGTATTGTCTTGCTACAACCACTCTCAACTGTTTCACCCACTTTCAATAGTTAGTTTAATGCTTGATAAATTAGTAAATTTTATCATTTTTTCCAATTGTATATTCATCACTGCAATATTTCTTATATATGGCGTAGTTTTAAATATGGAATAGAATTTTAAATTAAATAGAATTAATTTATGGGATTCATGGATTCAATTTTAAATGTCCAACCAAGATCATGTTTTACATGTTCAATATCGAGGGTCGTCTTTTATGGCTTTTAAAATTTTTATGTCTAAAAATAAGTTACAACTTCTTATTATTATGGGAACGCATTATTATCTATACGTATATATAAAATGACTTTTGTGTGCGAGTTTGTTTCTTATTGACCCCCCCCCCCAAACGGCTGGGCCGATTTTTTTTTAATTTAACACAAATACACTTGTGTCTGGGAATGTTCTAAGATAAGTGTTGTATCGGAATGTCTCTGATAAATATCGAAAATTGTTAATCCATAATCGAAAAATATGACTAAAAGAGGGGCAATTCGATTTTAAACAAAGTTAACACCTCATAAGGCCTAACATCACATGTGCATTTGCAAAATTTTATCACCGCACATGCAGAAAGAGCCGAAGGATAAAATCAACAGTAGCTTCACTGATAGGACAGGTACGCGTGTTAAATGAATATTCCTGTTTAAAACACAATGGAACCATGATATATGACTTTTGCATTTTAAAATTCAATTTAAGTTATTATATAAAAATATTTCTGCAAAGTTCTTTGATAAGGCACGGGCGTGTTTGAAATTAATGTTTTCATTTACGAGACAATTTAATACTTTAATGATACTTGACTTACGAATTTTAAACATTAATTGAGTCTTATATATAATTTTATAAAATCAACAGTATGTTCTTTACAGTGTAATATAGACTGCAAAGTATCATGGACTAAATTACTGCAGGAAAGTTCGTGGCCTGGTGGGAGATGTCCTTTTCTCTTCGCTGCAACCTCTATCTCACAGAAGAGATGTTGCGAGTTTGTCTCTGCTTTATCGTTATTTTCATGGAAAGTGTTCGACTGAGCTTCAATCTATGGTCCCCCCTTGCCAAACTTTCATAAGAAACACTCGTCTAGCTGAAAACATTATCAATAATTTTCCACACTTTTTATCTGTGCCTAAAGCTAAACATAGATTCCATGATCAAAGCTTCTTTCTTAGAACTGCACGCCTGTGGAATTGTCTTCCGTTTTCCTGCTTTCCAGCTGTCTATAATATGGTTGTCTTCAAGTCCAACGTGAACAAGTTTCTGATGAGTCGTTCCACTTAAGTTAACAAATTTACCGAACTTCCATTACTATAGATTACTATATTGTCCTTTTGACTACTCTACACTCTTTAACACTTATCCTTGAGTGGCCTATCGGCCTTGATACGTGGTGACGCCTATGTAAAAAAAAAAATAAATAAATAAAAATAAAAAAATAAAGTTTCCTCCCGGTGCACTGCAGTGGGTCCCCAACTAAAGCGGGCAATCAATCTATTTGATTGAAATGTGGACAATTTTGCCGATGTTGATAACAATAAAAGTATCGTGAACAACATTTGCTGATCCTCATTTGATCCTGAGCAACGTAAGTTTCCCCTGATAGTATATCATAAATTTAGCCAGGAATAAACTATACACCCTGTTAAAATTACTTTTTCTATACCCAGTGCTTCAAACGGCCATCATTTTTATAAATTTAATAATAGCTCGAACAAAGAAAAAAATCAGAAAATGTTTAAATTGGTTTTTAAAAACTTATATCAACGTAAATATATACAAAGAAGCAATTTTAAAATGGTACGGTTAAATTGAGTGGCAATCTGCGGGACTCCAATAGCGTTCAATGCCAAACGTCCTTGAGTAGTTGAATAGCTTGATTATACTGGTAGAATAAATGGTTTTCTGCGTTTTTTTCTTCAGCTGATTTAAGATGAATCTTATTCGCTGAATCCCAAAATCACATTGGTTTTATTCAATCTGGTCAAGTGTTTAAGCTCTCCCTACTTGCAGTTTTTTTTATCCTTTTGTTCACGTGTATATATGTGTGGATGATTTTAAATATTAATGGTGGTAAAATACCATGTTTTAATTTAAAATTATTATTTAAATAAGAAGTTTTCAAGTCTGATATTCCTGTATGATTATGTCGAATAGGACCAGTTTGTAGTCATAAAACTTTTATTACACAAAGAAGGACTGACCTAGGCGGGGTGAATTAGTGCCTTGCAAAGAAAGTAAATTGTCAACTTCCTTATGCTATACGGAAAACTCCAACTATTGCACATCAAGCTCGACCTAATCAAGTTCACCAAGGCTCTGGACGATGATGGTGTCTGCTTAACTTAGTTGTGTCGAGCTTTTCCAGGATTGACCATGGAGATGTTGAAAGCTGGTATTTTTGACGATCCTTAGATCCGGTACCTTATTAGAGATCGAGAATCTATAAAATCAATAAACGAAGTGGAACTGAAACCGTGTAAGGCTTTTGTCCTGGTAGTAAAGAACTTGTTTGGCAACAATAACGTCAGAAACTACGCCGAAATTGTCAACAATGTGCTGAATATATTCAAGAACTTAGGCTGAACTATAAGAATCTACCTTTTTCCACATATGGACTGGTTTACTAAGAACATAGATTCAGTGAGTGACGAGCATGTGGAGAGATTCTATTAGGATCTGAAAGAGATAGAAACCAGCTATCAGGATTACTGGGACACATTTATGATGGCTGACTACTGCTGGAATCGGAAGAGCGTCCTCCCTGTCGCTAAGCATCCCAAGAGTTTGAAGAAACGGAAGTTCAAGCCTTTAAGTTTGAACAATGCTGAATCTACATGACATGTATGTGTACTAGCCTTTATCAATGCTCATTCAGTTTATAGAAACCGATGCTTCTATCAGGTAATCAATATAAGTTGTTGGCAAAACCATTTTTCTTTCCAAAACTTATTTAAGATGATATGTGGTGAATAAAATTAACTGTTAATGATACAAAAATATAATCGATTCTGTCACAAGATCGGGGGGGGGTCACATAAATTTAGCACAAAAAATGACCTGATTAAGCTAAATGAATGTTATTTTCGTATTTAACAGTTCAAACCCCCCTAAATCAGTTGTAGATACCTAAAAAACATTCAAAAATAAAAAAATTTCCAAATGTTTTAATAAATTCTCAAGCCAGAAATCCGTAAACTGGGATGTGGAAATTTAGATGGTCGTGTGGATAGAAAACACAAAAGTTAAAATGATTTAATAAAATAGAAAACAAAACCAAAGAGCAAAGTGAAAATGAAATAAAAGAAAAAGAACAGAGAAAAATAGAAACTGAGAAAAATAAGTCTCAATCGACTGCGAAAAAAACACCAAAAAAAATAAATGAGATTAAGAATGGGAGTATACAAATTTAAAATGAAAAAGAAGGCAAATATAAGAGAAAAAAACAGAAACTATTCCAGAAATCAAATATTAAATAACACTTTTTAAAATTAAAAAAACAGTTAGAGTTGGGAATCTGATTTTTGAAGTTAGAGACATAAGGAAAATGTTGAAATAAATGTTGGTATTAATGTATCTCTTAAAGCACCATGAAAATATATTTTTAAAGTATAAAATATGTACATATATAAGAAATATAGATAAAATATAGACATATTTGAATGGTTAAAAATTTAGAAAATAAATAAACGCGAAACAAAAGAAATCAGCAGTAGTACTTAAAAAAGTATAAATATAAAGACGAATTATGGGAAATAATAAGGAAAAGCATGTGCAAACTATATAGAAGGAATAAAAAATGAAAAGAAAAGAAATACTGATAAAATCAAATTAATCATAAAATTAAAATTTCTTGCATTTTTCAAAATTATCGTAAGTAGTAATATTTTTTCTGAATTTTTGAGATGATTTTCAATATAGATTTAGTAGAATTATTCGACCTACTGTTCTTTATACTGACTCGTGACGTAACGAATAAAGTACTAAATGAAATTCACTCAAAGCAACACACTTATAGGTTCAATCCTCAGTACCGGCGATAGTATTAGGTTAACAAGAAAGTTATTGCGGTTTTTAACTTTTAAATTCAGATGAACATATCTCGGCTAAAACAAAATGTTATTGATCGAAATAAACACCATTAGAATCAACATACTTTTCCCAATGTAAAACTAGTTTATTTACGTTAGTAACGTAAGAATCCTGCTTCCTGGTGGCAATGAAGTCGCTGAAGGCATTTTTGATATAACTTAGATTTTTAAAACATTTTCCACACAGAAAATTGACAAGATGCTTGTAAAAGTGGTAGATTGTAGATGAGAGGTCTGGAGATTATGGCGGATGAGGCAGAATTCCGTAGCCCAATTCGATCAACTTCTACAAGTTCAGTTTAACAACGTGCGGTCGGGTATTGTCGTGGAGGAGAATTGGGGCTTTTCTGTTGATGAATGCTGAGTGTTGTTGTTGAAGTTTCTGATGTATTTTAGCCAGGTGTTGAATGTACTTCTCGACCGTAATGGCTTCGCCTACATTATAATGGATGAGGCCAGTCGGCGATCACCAAACAGTCAGTATGACCTTCTTTTGGTGCAAACCTGGCTTCGTGAAGTGTTGTGGAGCTTCGTCAGCGTCTGACCACTGAGTTGAATGTCGCCCGTTGTCGTAAATAAACAACTTTTCATTGTAGGTCACAAGCCGGTCGAGAAACGAGATGCTCAACTACAACACTAATAATCTTGGAGATTCTCATCGCCGCCACGAGGTTACTTAAACCATTATTGCGCCGTGCGTTCAGCAGTGGTTCCTGCGCCAAACGCTTCGATGATATCTCGAGCTGTTTCAGCAGCCGGCGTAGATTGAATTACAATAAGAAAATGGTGCGAATTTACTTTTTCTTATCTTGCCTCCAACGTTCTGAAAAGCAGACAGAATTGTTTTAAAAGGATTGCATTTAAAACATTATATAAATAAAAAAAAAATAACGCCCTTTAAATATATAGAGTAAATGATTTATAACAAAAACTTATTTGAAATACATTATTTGAAATCAAAATTAAAAATTCCGCACGAATATTCTTGTCAATCTAATAAAAATATAACATATTTTTACACAGCCATGGCTGAGAACGAGAGCATGCTGCACCGCAGGGATTAAATGCAGGATTTCCTTGGAAATTTTGTATAGGTTGCAGAGTTCATCATTATATGCCTGAGCCAGTTTGAAGGTTACATCGGCCGAAACGTCGTGGAAATAACATTTAGGATAAGAAGAGTAATCTGAATGATGTACGTTATATAGTAATTTGGTATTTTATTGGTTTTCCTCTTCTGAGGAGGAGCAATTATATTTGAAAATCAATGGATTAAGAGTCTTTTTGGATTGTTTTTCTTTTATATTCCTTGTCTGAACATTGTAGATTTAATGCATTTCCCAAATGTTCCAATTTTATTTTTCTTATTTCAATATTTCTTATATCAATGCTCTATCAACAAGGGTTGTTTGACATATAAAACCTATCATTTTAAACTTTAAAAATTAAAGAGCTATAAATACGAGAGTGCTATCAGTACAATGAACAACCTTCCGTTCGTTCCAGAATAAATTTGTCTACATAGTTATCAACATTTTCAAGTTATGTTTTGCCTGATATTAGAGGGGGTATTTTTGCTCCTGATATTCGTCCATGAAAGGGGTTACTTAGAGTCTCGAACGATTAACAGCTGGAACAGAGAGATGAAACGTTTAGGTTATGTGTGTATAAGTTATGATTACAATGCTATTAGCAATCCCCTCTAGTTCATTCAGGTTGAATTTAAAATATGGGAGCCATTACTTTTAGAATGACCTCGGTACAATATCGAACATCCGCAGATCACGATAGGATTTCATCTATATAAATAGACGTATGCGTGTGTCAATATCTAACAAGTAAAGTCTTAAACTACTGGTCACATAACACTGAATTTATCAGGAAATAATATTAATGAACCAAGAATGGTCTATAGCGAATAAATTATTTGTTTACTTGCATGAATAACGCGTATAGACATCAGCAAATTAACATGTAAATTGTCCATTCAAACCAGCCGACATGTGTGTATTTGTGCGCATGCTCAGTTTCAATTTATTAACTCAAGTTGTTTACTATTACTATCAAGTTGTTTACTATTTAAATTTACTAATACTATCAAGATGTTTACTATTTAAATTCATGTAGTAATCAGGAAAAACCGCAGAGTCACTCTGACATCATTTCTCTTTAACTTATGGTGTGGGTGGGGACGACGTGAGATTATAATTGCATGCATTGCAGGCAGTTTTGACATCATCATCTCCTTTTTATTCGATTAAGGAGTCGATAGACAAAGGGTAACTTCCGGTAATGACGTCATTCTTTATTACATTATGGCGGTAAGTAGTAGACAGCTTCAAACTATCATCACATAGATTAGCGAATGTTTAAATAAGACAATTCTCCCAGACATTATCAACTCCTGTTTATTCCAGAAGGGGTCGATAGGTATGACGGTAACTTCCGGTGATGACGTAATTCCTCTTCAAATTATACTGTTAAAGTGGTAAAACTTTAGATTTTCATCACATGGATTGGCGGGTAAGAAATGAGAATCCTCCCAGATATTATCCCCTCCTCTTTATTCGAGTAGGTGGAGAGTGCCATGCAAGGGGGTTAATTTGGGTAATGACATCATGCATTTTAAAATTATGGTGTTAAGTGGGGAAAGCTTGAGATTACTATCACACATATTGGCGGGTCTTTAAATGAAACAATGCTTCCAGACATTATCCCACATTGTTTATTCGAGTATGGTGATAGATTGGCAGGGGGCGGTAACTTTCGGTAATGGTGTCTTTCCTCTTATAATTATGGTGGAAGACGACTAGAGATTTTCAGCACATTGATTGGCAAATGTTTAAATGAGACAATCCTTCCAGACAGTAGGTGGGGTGTTAACTTCCTGTGATGACGTCATTCCTCTTTAAATTATGGTGTTAAGTGGGGGGACAACTTAAGATTATCATTACATGAAATGGCGAGTGTTTAATTAGCAAATCCTTCTAGATATTAGCTCCCCTTTTTTCGAGGTGGGAGGATTATAGGTTGGGGCTGTTTCTTCCGGTGATCACATCATTCTTTTTTTTTTTTTTACACAGTGATCACCACTTATCAAGGCCCGGAAGCCACTCAGGGATAAGGGTTATTGCAAGTACATTACGTTAGTGTGGAGATTTGATGAAGTGTTTACTTAAGGGGCGGTTTATTAGGAATTTGTTAACATTAGACTTGAAGACATCCAAGTTGTAGTCCGGAGGGAAGCAGGCAGACGGAACAGAGTTCCACAGGCGTGCAGTTCTAAGAAAGAAGCTTTGTTCATGGAATCCGCGTTTTGATTTAGGCACAGATATAGAGTGGGGGAAATTTTTCACAGTGGATTCAGCTAGACGGGTGTTTTTCGTGAAAGATTGGCGAGGGGGGACCAGAGATTGGAGTTCAGACGAGCACCTGCCATGAAAATAACGATAAAACAAGGATAGGCTCGCAACGTCTCTTCTGTGGGAGAGGGGTTGCAGGGTAGAGAAAAGGGCATTCCCCACTAAACCACGAAGTCTATTTTGTACTCTGTCAAGGCATGATAGGCTGTTTTTGGCAGCTCCTGCCAGATATGGCAACAGTATTCCATCCTTGGATGTACTTGGCTTTTATATAGATAGAGAATTGCATCAGTAGTGAGATATCTTCTGGAGCGGTAGAAGGATCCCACCATCTTTCCAGCGACCTTGGCAACAGACGATGTACGTGTTCCATTTCAGATCAGGAGTAAAGGTCAAGCCCAGAAGCTTGTCAAAACACGGGGCCTCACCCAGACGAGAGCCATCTATCGCAATTGATGCCAGCTGGGGATCAGAACGTTGATGATGTAAGGATAGAAGTTTGGTTTTGGATGCATTAAAGGTAACTAGCCACATCTTCCCCCACTGAACCACGCGCTCGAGATCAGAGGAGAGAGAATCAGAGAGAACTTCGTCATTTACAGCCTTTGATGTGTTGCCGTAGATGGTCGTGTCATCAGCATAGATGTCAACGAATGATTTAAGTATGTGTTTAGGGAGGTCATTGATGTAGATCAGGAAGAGAGTTGGGCCCAGGATTGACCCCTGAGGGACTCCAGCATTTATATTGCAGGCCTCCGATTTTTGTCCATCGACCACTACTCTTATGAGCCTATCGGAGAGAAATGATTTAATGATTGAGAAAACATTTCCAGTTATACTGTAGCTGGAAATCTTGTGAAGTAGACCCTTATGCCATACCTTGTCGAAGGCCTTTCAAATTATGATGTAAGTGGCCGACGACTTGAGATTATTATAACATGGATTGGCGACTGTTTTAATTAGACAATCTTCCCAGACTTCATCTCCTTCTTTTCATTAGAGTAGGGGGTATAGGGGGTTACTTCAGGTTATGATGTCATTTTTCATCAAATAATTTTGGAAAGTGAGGGAGCATTTTAGATTATCAAAGTGCTAAATATCCTAGATAGAGCAGGTGTATTTACGCGCAGCATATCCTGGAATGAATAATTATTTTGTCTTTTGTTACTGTCTTGTGGTATACGTTGCTCAATGAAAAATGCACAATACTCGGACAACGTAGGGTAGCCCTGCTAGTATATAATATATTATTATATTTCTTTGTATGGATATGTATATATTTTAAAACTTAGAACCTTGCACTACTCATGTATTGACTACTGTTGAAGTGAATGCGAAATAAAAACTGTAGATACATGAAATATTATACATGTGTTTGTGTGTGTGTACTAGACTTCTTAACTTGATAATACTGGCAAAAGTTGCCTTTGGGCTCACATCTCAATTAATTACTAACCACTAATAATCCCTAACTGATACCATAATATTTACTCCATTGCAACTTATATATATATATATATATATATATATATATATATATATATATATATAACTACTTCATTTACTCACATCAAATTAATATACGAAAATAGAAATTTATGCGTAAACTTTAATTATTTACTTCAATAGTGCTCAATACGTAGGTAGAGCTAATTAGTAAGTTATAAAATATATATGGCGATTAAGGCAGAATCCTAGAGTGGATGAAATGCGGAATATTCAGTGTAGCTTAATCGCCATATATATGAAATAACTTCATATATATATATATATATATATATATATATATATATATATATATATATATATATACATATATGCATATATATACATATATATACATATATATATGTATATATATACATATATATACATGTATATACATATATATGCATATATATATATATATATATATATATATATATATATATATATATATATATATATATATATATATATATATATATGAGCGAGTCGGTGACTCATTTCACACTTTCTATTATCATCTTATCTTACGTTTTGTCGCCTTCTGTTTTTTTATGTTTTGTTTTATTTCCGAACTGCCTATAAATTCTATTCCTTCTCTCTTCTTCCCCTTCCACTGTCTTTCCACTCTCATCTTCTGGCCCCTCCCTCCTCTACGTTTCAACACACACACAAATTCGTATCAGCAGAATGATTAATCTTCTTTCATACAATTTTGGCGTCAACATGAAATTAGATTACCTTTCTTTCCACGCCCCACACCCCCCACATACCTTTCATTTCATTTAGGCCCTAAAATAAGTAAGTCTGTTTGCCTTCAACAGGTGGACCCCTGGAATCATTCAAAGAATATATGCCATAATTGGTTGTTAAATCAATTATTTCTTCCTATTTCGGCTTTATATAAATCTTACTCTCGCATTATAATAATCGCTATTATTATCATTATAAAAATTATTATTATTTCTATTATTATTACTATTATTATTATTAATATTATTAGCAGGGGTGGACTTTGCCCGGTCGTAAAATATGCTTAAATATGATATTTTAATTCGTCCATATTATTATAGTCGGGATTTCAAAAGCAAAAAAAAAAAAAAAAAAATTGGGTTCCATCAGCTAGAATAGAAACCGGAAGCAAATCTGTAGCCTTCACAGCCGGTGACGTTACTATTGTACCAATGTGACACATATTAACTGATTAAAATGAAAAATAAACTAAGATTAATGTACAATGTGTACAACGATTTTTTTTTCAATGTTGACCCTTTTTTGACCCCTTAAAAACTATTTTAACCAGCTGAAGACCCATAAAAGAACGGCCAATAAAAAATTCAATAATTTAAGGCCCCTGGTTGCGAATTTTAGTTTCGATTGAGTTTGAAAATATGGAGACAGACAGACGGACAGACGGAAAAACAGACAGACATATAGCCTTTTTTATATTATATTTCTACGTCGAGTTTTAATATCAAGTTTGTTTAATGTTTTCAATTCCGCTGTTTTTCAATATAAATATAGAATCGCTTACCTATACAAATATGACCAGCGTGCTTTTAAACATTAAGACATAAATAATCGTCTTCATTAAGACATAAATAATCGTCTTCATTTAACGTTGGGAGAAGTCGACTGTCTCTTAAGTTCGTTGTTATACCACGGCAATTAAGAAAAAAATGTATTCGTCATATGTTTCCTGACTGTTAACTAATACCCCGTCCCCATTTCGTCTGTGTTTGGATGTTTGTAATAACCATATCGCATAGAATTGTATGCATTGTATTCATCACTAAGTCATACGGTGCGTACTACTTGTTTGTATTTAATGTAATATTCGTTTGCATGGATCCCAGTTGACTACTTTCGCAACACAGTAATGTATGATTTTCTATTTCTTTTAGACCAATTTCCTTAGCTGCATTCAATTATTATGTTGTTTACGTTTTGTTGTTTTAAGGGTTTCATGCCGGCTTCATAAATAAGTTAATTCATTTTTATTCTGTAAATTTGTATCCGACATTACACCTCCGGCGAGTGTTGCTGAGTGATAAAATGAAGTGTTGATAAAGGAAATCCTCTCTGCTTTCTTATTTCTGACAGGCATTATTATTATTTGTCCTCACCAGGAGTTCTCACACATGTAATCATAAGAGATTGCTCACTCATGCGGTGGTTGTCCGTGGAGTTTGGGTGACAAGTCTCTTCAGATTTCCAGTACTTGAATCCTCTCCCGGTACCCTTTGCCAATGAATTTTCACTCATCCAATGGGAGTCGCGTTAGTGCTTTCTCCCCTCTATCTTTCCACCTTCCTCGACCCCCTCGACATTTGGACTGGTGCCAGCCGACGTCGACACAACAACGTTTTTTTTCGGTGGGGGGAGGTAATCAACTTACATCTTTAGAATTTTATAGTTTTGTGGTTTTAAATTTCTTGATTGCATCTTTTTGTTTTATTTCTGTCCCTGTTCTATTAAACTAGTTAGGGTTTGGCACTCGTGTAGATCAGTTTCCGCCCTCGAATGTTTTCCTTACGATTTCAGTTGTTGTCAGCAGTACCGTCCATTGCATATTCTGAGTGTTCCCCTTGATTCCCTGTGTTTTGTTTATCTTGGCTCTTATATATAAATATATTTACTGATACCGTTGTTCTCTGCAGTCGTCAACAAATATTCCGTTTCAATATTCAAGTCTTTCTGCAGGTCAAGCCCACGTCTTTTGGTCAATATTATAAATCGTCCTTGTAATTCTTCTTTTCACATTTATCTTTCTTATTTTTCTTTATTTTTGTTTCCAGTTTCGCTCCTCCCTGTATTGTTTGGTGTGTCTTGCTGTAATAATCAGTTTTCTATATTCTAAATTACGCTTCCTTATTTGCTGGCATTGCTAATCTGTTTTTCAGCATGCTATTATGATTACTAATATTACGTTTCGATCAGCTGCCTGATTTTGCATAATCTAATTCTTTAATGAAATGACAAGATTTTTTTAAATGCTCACATGTCAATAATATAGCTGCAGTTTTAGAAATACTTTATTTATTATGGTATCGATTTTTTTAATATTCATATTGGATATTTCTATGCTGATTTTAGCATTGCATCTGCATATACTTCAAATTAAGCATCGGTCCCTGGCCCTTATATCATCAGTCAATCTCTCCTGTCCTGTTACCGACCGTCACCATGACGAAAGAACATTTTATAATGGCTATTCATATTAACGTACACATTATCAGCTGCTTAGAGAGCTTTATTTTTTACGAGGACTTCCGCATTATCAGCAAATTTTCATGTAAGAAAACTGACGCGACGGATAAAATTCGATAAAAATCTAGGTAGAAAAAATAGTCAGAAAAATACGTATAATCAAATAAACTCATTTGCGTTGGTAATGCTTTGTTTTATTAATCGAAAAAAAATTTCTGAATGTGTCGAAGTATATACTGAAGTTAATAGGTATAATAAAAGTAACAAGCCTATATATATATATATATATATATATATATATATATATATATATATATATATTGTATTGGTAGTAATTATTTGTAAGTGTGTCCACCAAAAGAGTGCTCAATGTTTAGACAGAGCCAAAATAAGTGGATTCAGTTTACAAACAAATGGCTACACATAAGCATACATGTTTCAGCGAAAACCCAGTACGGGAATCGCTTCGTCAGGCCAAGGACATATATACATTTAAACAAACATAAATATTACTGTGAGATTTTAAATTGCCCATTAGACACCAGCCTCGATTGTCTTCGGTCTCTCTGTACAAAGGCTTGTTAGTATTTGTACTTCAGATGACGATACTTCACCCTGGAAGTAAACCCTGACCAAATATTCAGCAGAGTAAAAGTATCTAAAACCCAAATAAGACATCCTCAACGCAGTTATACACTGGATCGTATAAGGAATGGTACATCTTTTCTTGGCGATTTTATCTCAAGTAAAAACGTTTAGCTTGCTACTTTACCAGACTAGGTGAATTCCTGTCTTGAAATGCTCTAAAACCAAGATGCACAATAAATATATACTATTACAGAGTTCACTAGTCAATTGCGAATAGGAAAATTAATGTTCTAAACCACTTTATTTACTTAACATTTGGCAGGTAAAGAGATGTTTTAGAGAATATCCGAATATATATGTCAAATATAAAGACTACATGCCAGCCGCAGGGCGGTGGCCCTTGACTTTTCCGAACTTCGAATGAAAATAAAAATATTATAAGTGCCATATATTTAGCAGATGGTACGGCGATGAAAAACACAAGGACTACTAATAAATATGGAGAATAATAAGAGAAAGAAACATGTTTAAAAATAACATAGAACCATAATTTTTATCGATATTTCGCCTAGAACTAGGCTTTATCAAAATACATATGGGAGATACTGTAATTTGTCTATATACACCGTCAGGTGTCAGTGTCAGAGAGTTAGAAGAAGAGTAATTGAGGAATGGTTTCTGTCACAGGAGAGAGTGGTATGTAAAAATGTAGACGGAGATGTTTTACTGTATTGTTTTCAATGATAAATCTTTGTTATAGTGCCCAATCATTAATAGACCGACGCTACTGTCTCAATAACAAAAGTAAAATAATTGTAATTACTGTTTACACATATAATGTTGGCAAAAAACGGGAAAGGAAGGAAAATGTTTAATTGTTCATTTCAGTTTAATTAATTTGCCACGAATATTAAGAGTTTTTATTTCATCTAATTATTTGCTATCGACGGCCAGGAAATTTCCGATGGGATTATTTTGAACATAAGGAAATTAAGCGGAATTCTTCGATGAGCGTTCGTATTAATTTTACTTATTTATAGTTGGTAAACAACGACACCCTACCCCCCCCGTATGCTGTTTTTTTCTATCTCATTATATATATATATATATATATATATATATATATATATATATATATATATATATATATTGCCATAACAATAAGTTTTTTTGCAAGCATGAAGAATTGAGCGTATTATTAGAATTATTCAAGGAGTTGTTTTTCTGAAAACAACTCCTTGAATACTTCTAAACTCATATGAAAAGGGTTTTTTTTCCGGAAATATTAGTTGAAACCGCATTAAATTAAAGTATATAAAAATATATAAAGACAACATACAACATACAAGACATCACCATCATTGCTTTCTTATTAGCCTTTTCTCTAGCTATATTTAAGATGTACGTTTTCACACATTTGCATAACTTTTGACGGCACTACTTTACAAATACCCTCGACTCTATAATAAAGATTAATTTACATGTCTTTGTATGTATTTGTATTTCATTCATATATAAATCCTACCACGTAAAAGTTAGCGAGTGTAACGCGTTCCTCTGTGTAGCTCCCGGGCGAAATTATTTCAAGTGCCAATGAGAAGCGAGAAAACAAATAGTCATATAATCACCGCATATTTTCCAGCTATATTAAATGAATCCGGAAAACAAGTCCTCCACTTGATTAACAAAAGTTAACATTTTTTTTATGAATCCAACAGAAATGCAAATATTTTTTATATAGAAAAATCAAATTATGAACATAATACCCTGATTTTATATGAATATTAGTACGAACATTGGCGAAGCCTAATTTTTTCCGTAAGTTTTGACAAGGGGTACACTATATATATATATATATATATATATATATATATATATATATATATATATATATATAGTGTGTGTGTGTGTTTGGTTTCTTGATCCGACGAGGGTATGTGATACGTCTAGTGTGTTAGGTACAAGTTAATGTTAAGTTCCTGCTTGCATGCCTTCTTGCTTTCAGCCAACACCGCTGGCTAACCTCACGATGAAAAGGGAGCAGCTATGCATAAGTCTTCCCTGTCAGTACATAGCCTCTCCATCATCAAGACTCCTACAGTGTCTCCACATTGGCCACACATGGTAACTTTTCATTTTGAGTTTGCGGCCCCAAGCTAAACTTGTAGGAGATCTCGGAGTAGTAGGGGACCCTAGAGGTAATGCGTTATGGCCCACCGATGTGTGGACATGCCCTAGCACACAACCAACCCCTACCCGACTTTCTTGTAGGTGCCCTTGGTTGGGCGAAGACTAGGGGAACCAACCTCAAAATCAAACACCACTGCCTTGTGGGCTTTATCACAGCAAAAGCTAAGATATAGGACCTCTGATTTGAAATCCTACTGCTGCCTTGCAGTTTTCCTTAAAAGGCTATGGAACCTTATCCAGAAGGAAAAGGCGTAGAAGCGGCCGATAGAGCGACTGTCAACCTCATTGAGATTACTTTCGGCCAGAAGCTGCAGCCTCCTCTGCTGCTAGTCGTCGCGGGTTCGCTCCACTGGACATGAGCATTGGAGGTTAAGAGGTTGTCTATCTGATACGCAACAGATACTACACCTAAACTGCGCAAGCATGTTAGGAGCCAAGGTGGAAAGTCCTGTGGCGATGGAGTGAGGATAACGGTGGCAGGTGTGAGAGCTGGAAGCCACGAGTCCAACCTCTGCGCATAGGCGGCCGTGTGTGAAGGTCGCAGGTGTACCGAGTGGATGACGCTACCCTGAGGCAGCTGCACAGATGACCAAGCAGCCCTGTTCAGGGATAGCACTGCTTACCCTGAAAGGGGATGCCTCTATAAAAAGTGAGGTAAACAAAGCTTATCCAAAAACCATCTGACTGGCAGTGGATCTCCAATCGAGCGGTAACAACAACAGAACAAGAAATAACAACACTCAAGACTTGAACATCGCTACATGGAACGACAGAACCATGCTCGATACGGACTCGGGTGACAGACCACATAGAAGAACAGCACTCATAGATCTGGAGCTCGAAAATACAAATATCGACATAGCTGAATTGCAGGAGACAAGACTCAGCGGGGAGGGCCAACTGAGTGAAGCAAGAAGAACCTATTTTTTTACACGGTGGTTACCACTTATCAAGGCCCGGAAGCCACTCAGGGATAAGGGTTATTTCAAGTACAGTACGTTAGTGTGGAGATATAATGAAGTGTTTACTTAAGGGGGTGGTTCATTAGGAATTTGTTAAAGTTTGACTTCAAAAAATCCAAGTTGTATTCAGGTGGGAAGCAGGCAGACGGAACAGAGTTCCACAGTTCTAAGAAAGAAGCTTTTTTAATGAAACCCACGTTTTGATTTAGGCACAGATAAAGAGTGGGGGGAATTTTTCACAGCTGATTCAGCTATACGGGTGTTTTTCGTGAAAGATTGGCTAGGGGGGACCAGAGATTGCAGTTCAGACGAGCGCCTGTCATGGAAATAACGATAAAACAAGGATAGGATCGCAACGTCTCTTCTGTGGGAGAGAGGTTGCAGGGCGGAGAAAAGGGCATTCCCCACTAAGCAACGATTTTGTACTCTGTCAAGGCAGGATAGGCTGTTTTAACTGCTCCTCCCCAGATATGGCAGCAGTATTCCATCCTTGGACGTACTTGGCTTTTATATAGATAGATAATTGCATCAGTAGTGAGATATCTTCTGGAGCGGTAGAAGGATCCTACCATTTTTCCAGCGACCTTGGCAACAGACTTGATGTACGTGTTCCATTTCAGATCAGGAGTAAAGGACAAACCCAGAAGCTTGTCAAAACACGGGGTTTCTCCTAGACGAGAGCCATCCAGTTCAATTGATTCCAGATGGGGATCAGAGCGTTGATGATGTAAATATAAGAGTTTGGTTTTAGATGCATTAAAGGTAACCAGCTACGTCTTCCCCCACTGAACCACGCGCCCGAGATCAGAGGAGAGAGAATCAGAGAGAACTTTGTCATTTACAGCCTTTGATGCGTTGCCGTAGATGGTCGTGTCATCAACATAGATGTCAACGAATGATTTAAGTATGTGTTTAGGGAGGTCATTGATGTAAATCAGGAAGAGAGTTGGGCCCAGGATTAGCCCTTGAGGGACTCCAGCATTAATATTGCAGGCCTTTGATTGTTGTCCATCGACCACTACTCTTATGAGCCTATCGGAGAGAAATGATTTAATGATTGAGTTATACTGTAGCTGGAAATCTTGTGAAGTAGGCCCTTATGCCATATCTTATGTCAAGAGCAATTGCCCTAGAAAGGAATCCTTTGTCAAGAGATACACTAATCCTGTGAGATATAACCGTTAGCACATCTGCGGTAGATCTTGCAGAACGGAAACCATATTGTGTGTCACTAAGAAGATTGTTTCTGCTGGGGTGGTTTACTATTTCTCTATTTAATATGGATTCCAGCAACTTACTCATAACACACAGGAGACTTATTGGTCTGTACTTAGAGGGAGATAACTTATCACCTGAATTCTTAAATACAGGGCATACTGATGAGGTTTTCCAGAGAGTCGGAAAGCGCTTCTCCTTAAGGCAACGCTTAAACAGTTTCGTAAGTATGGGAGCAAGTTCTGGTTGAAGTTTTTTTTAACACTATAATTAGGATGCCGTCAGGGTCAGTTGCTTTATTTCTGGAAGGGCTGTCCTGTAAATCAACCAAAAAGAGCTGGAGTCGCTTTTGCGATCAGAAATGACCTAGCCATTAGACTCGGAGATAGCCTCAGAGGAGTCTCTGAAAGAATAATGACACTGCGAATCACCACATCCCATAACCGTAACATCACCATCATCAACGTCTATGCGCCGACAATGACCTACCCAGACGAGGAAAAGGAGGCCTTTTACTCTCAGCTGAAAGACCCCATAGCAAAATCCCTGCAGCGGATAAGCTAGTTCTCCTCAGTGACTTCAATGCTAGAGTGGGCGATGACTACAATACATGGAGCCCTGTTCTCAGAAAGTTTGGGAAGGGAAATCCCTATTCAAATGGAGAACTGCTGCTCTGTTTGTG
Source organism: Euprymna scolopes (assembly GCF_053919585.1). NCBI lineage: Eukaryota > Metazoa > Mollusca > Cephalopoda > Sepiida > Sepiolidae > Euprymna > Euprymna scolopes. Next base: position 48,144,732 of record NC_136483.1, read on the forward strand.
CACGGAGTTTGAACTGGAAATTACGAACACTTACTTCCAACATTCGGATAACCATTACTATTCCTGGGAACATCCCAGATCAAAGAGACGCCATCTCCTGGACTATATTATCACAAGAAGGAAGGACCTCAAAGATGCCAACAGCGCAAGAGCTATCCGAGGACCAGATTGCCAAACAGACCACTACCTAATAAAGACTTCCTTCAAGTTCTCCATAAAACCTGTGTACAGCAGGGCGACAACGGAGCACAAGAGAAGGCTAAACACATCAAAGCTCAGAGATAGAAAATGGCAAGATAGACTACAACTTGCAATCAACTCAGCATTAGAACCATCGATGATTCCGATTCATCAGAACAAATGTAGGAATTGCTAAGCAGACCTGTATTCTCCGCTGTGGCAGAGGTACTTGGTTACACAAAAAAGCGGAATGCGGATTGGTTCAATGAGAATGACCAAGAAATTAGAGATGTAATAAATGAAAGAAACCAAGCATTAAAATCAAACCTTAGCAACCCGACTAAAGCAAACCAGAAGAAGCTGAAACAAGTGAGGGCAGAAGTCCAGAAAAAACTAAGAGAAATGGAAAACACCTGGTGGCTGAAAAAGGCTGAAGATATGCGGATGCAATTCTGCAGGTTTATTCAGATCACTGAAGGAAGTGGATGGCCCTAGATCCCAGATGATTAACACCCTCTTATCAGAAGATGGAAACACCATACTGACCCAACCAAAACAGATAATTCAAAGATGGCAAGAGTACTTCGGCACCTTACTAAATGTGCAATCCAATACGGATGAGGAAATCTTAAGCCACATAATAGTCTTCCACAGCAGATGGACTTGAATGACACACCGACTATTGGAGAAGTAAGAAAAGCAATTGACAAAAATAAAATGAACACATCTCCAGGAATTGAGGGCGTACGACCTGAAGTATACAAGTTCGATGGAGAAGAACTCATGAGAAAAGTTCACCAACTAATAGCAAAATGCTGGCAACAAGAATTCTAAGATGTTATGAGCATCCCAATCTACAAAAAACAAAGGTGGTCACAAAGACTGCAGCAATTACCGAGGTATATCTTTGCCGGGAAAATAATGGTTAAAGTGGTGCAAGCACGGCTAGCCAGACTGGCGGAAAGTGTCCTAACCGAATCACAGTGTGGATTCAGACATGAAAGATCTACAATAGATATGATCTTCAGCTCACGACAGATTCAGGAAAAAGCCATTGAACAGTATCGGGAGCTCTACATAGTTTTTGTAGACTTCCGTAAAGCATTTGATACAGTAGATCCAAAAATGCCGTGGAAGGTCCTTAAAGTGTTTGCATACCCCGATCACTTTGTGGAAATTATCAAACAATTTCACGAAGGAACAAAAGGGAGAGTTGTAGTAGAGAATCTAGAAAATGAACTCTTGGGTGTAAACCACGACAGCAAACAAGGGTGCGTACTGGCCCCAACACTGTTCACCCTATTTCTGACAGCCGTCCTAATGCTGCTTCATCAAAGCATCGAAGGTGTCTTCATCCACACACGCTCTGATGGGAAACTGTTCAACCTTGCAAGACTGAAGGCTAAGACCATGACACGGAAGGAGCTGATAACAGAACAACTGTTCGCAGATGACACTGCACTGATAGCTCACAATCAAGCTCAGATGCAAAGGATAGTTGATACTTTCTCTCAAACAGCCAGGAAGATTGGCCTACAAATCAACATAGAGGAGACTGAAGTGATGTATCAGCCCTCACTAGATAACTACGACCCGCAAGAGCCTATAATAACAATCAACGGCAAGGTGCTAAAAGTTGTTGAAAACCTCTAATACCTTGGAAGCACTCTAAGCACTATTAACCGTGCTGACAAAGAAATAAGCTGCCGAAATCAAACTGCATTTGCCTCCTTTGGCAAGCTAGAAAAGAGGCTCTGGACAAGGGCTGGTATCCGGCTAAAGACGAAGTGCAGAATCTACAAAACCATCGTCCTGCCAACCCTGCTGTACTCAGCAGAGACCTACACTGTATAGAGGACACGTAAGGAGACTGAAAGCCGTCCAACAGAGACACATAAGAAGGATCATGAAGGTCAAATGGAGTGACTTTATACCAAATACGAAAGTTCTCAGGAGAGCAAACCTTAATAGCGTGGAAGCTTCCCTTGCTACTATGCAACTATGATGGACCGGACACATTACTAGAATGGAAGAAAACCGAAGTCTAAAGATGATCTTCTACGGGGAACTGGAAAATGGAACCTGCAAGGTAGGAGGTCAGAAGCTTTGCTACAAAGATGTAACAAAGCGGCACCTGAAGGCAATGAACATCAATGTCGAGAGTTGGGAAGAACAAGCCAAAGAAAGGAGTGGTTGGCGGGACAGTTTCCACACAGGAAAGAGAGAAATAGAGAGAAAGATTGGAGAAGCCTTAGAGCTGAGACACTATAGGCGACACAACCCTGGCACCCACATATGCAGTGCTGTTGACCGGATGTTTCATACAGAAAGAGGACTATGCCAACACCAAAGGATAAAGCACTGAGCCCCCGACTAGTCATCGTCAAGACTGACGGACTGCATGATGATTATGATGATGATATATATATACATATATAAATAGTACACATTGTTAAAAATTACCGAATATATATATATATGTATATATATATAATATAAAGCTGAATATGTGTGTGTGTGTGTGTGTGTGGTCACGAATAGACTCCTATATGGTTGACTATTTTAAAAAACTGATTACATATAATGATAGAAGATGTATCGAGACACAGGAGTGGGTATGTTTGATCTGGCGGAACGTTGGTTCATTAAAATTGCGGGGTCTGCGTTCGCGCCTGGGCCAAAAAAGATGGAAATAAGAAATTTAAAAACTAAAAAAAAACGTTTACAAGTGTTTCTGATATGGATGTACATAAGAATACCTTCATAAGTATGTTTTAACTTAAATAGGGATGGTATAATAAAATTGTGGGGTCTGCGTTCGCGTCTGGCCTCCCTAGAATGGAAATAGGCACAAACTTTAATAAAGACTTTTCATATTTATCTGCGTAAGTATACTTTGATAATTATGCTTCATTTTGAAGAAATATGGTATAATAAAAATATGGGGTGTTCGTTCGCACCTGACCTCCATAGAATGGAAATATGTCACAAAGTTTAACAAGGTTTTTTAATATAGATCCACAGAATATTGTGATAAGTGTTTCAGTGTGAATAGGTATAGTATAATAAATTATGGGGTGTATCTATTTTATTTTTACTTTCATCATATTGTGCTTTGGTTTTGATACCTCCAAATTTAACTCAAATTTACAACCCTTCCTTTTCATAACCTATCATACTTTCATAAATCAGAGTCCATTTTCTGTAGGCTGTTTTTGAACCCAGTCAACGACGGGTACTTTTGCTAGTGTATATATATATATATATATATATATATATATATATATATATATATATATATACTCAATTCAGATTTTGTAGCTGCCATTGCACAAAGACAAGATGCGCTCCGCCGACTCGTATGCAAATAGGCAAAAATGTATAGAAGCTAGAAATCATTGTAAGAGAGTAATAAGCACAGCCAAAAGAAGACATACTGGAATAACCAGGGAACGTATACATTGCGATTCATTGAAAAGTTTTAATAACTCAATGAATAGAGGACAATCAATTCCCCTTCATCCAAAAACCAGAAGGTTGCATGCACGACAACCGAAAGTACGAAACTACTTGCTCAGCGATTCCTCTCCAACTCCACTGCAGAGTCAACGGACAACTCCCTCCCAAATTTCCCAACGCGGACGGAAGCCACAATTGATAATCTGAAAATCACCCCTTCACATGTTCACAATGTTATAAAAAACTTAGACACCTCCAAGACGTGTGGGCCTGATCTCATCCTTGCTATACATATTAAGAAATGCTCAGCTGAACTAGCCACTGTACTTTCCAAACTTTACAAAAAAAGCATTCACAAATCCTGCTTCCCTTTAGCTGAAAGATGGCTTTTGTAGTACTAGTGTACATGAATTCTGGTGAAAGGACATACCCTCTCAATTATCGTCCTATAAGTGTTCCCCACTCTTCTCTAAAATCTTCGGGACGCTAATCAATCAAGCACTAATTCACTACCTTGCAAAGGCTAATCTTCTTTTTGACAAACCGTACGGATTTAGGAAATTTCGTTCTACTGCAGACATTTTAACAATCATCTTTGAACGCATACACCATGCACTGGATATGGTGGGTGAAGCCAGGGCTATATTCCTCGATATATTGAAGGCCTTTGCCAAAGTATCGTATGAGGGGTTGTTAATGAAAATCAAATCATATGGTATAACTGAACAAATACTAAATATAATTAATTCCTTCTTAGACAACAGGACCATCCAGGTTGTCATCGACGGACGTTCATCAAAGCAGCATTACTTTTATGCGAGAGTTGTTCAAGGGTAGATCCTTGGACCACAATTATTCTTGATAATCATCAATGACCTCCCCGATAATATGGAGTTCGAAATGGGTATATTTTCTCATGATACAACGCGTTCATGAGGGAAGAACAGATGTACACAAGTCCTATATTTACAACATCAACATTCTGATCCCCATCTGGCATCGATTGAAATGGGTGGCCCTCGTCTAGGGGAAGCCCCATGTTTTGATAAGCTTCTGGGTTTGACCTTTACTCCTGACCTAAAATGGAATACGTACATCAAGTCTGCTGTCAAGGTCGCTGGAAAAATAGTAAGATCCTTCTACCGCTCCAGAAGATATCTCACTGCTGATGCAATTCTCTATCTATATAAAAGCCAAGTACGTCCAAGGATGGAGTACTGCTGCCACATCTGGGCAGGAGCTGCTAAAAATGGTCTATCCTTCCTTGACAGAGTACAAAATAGGTTTCTTGGCTTAGTAGGGGATGCCCTTTTCTCTTCCCTGCAACCTCTATCTCGCAGAAGAGACGTTTCGAGCCTGTCTTTGTTTTATCGTTACTTCCACGGCAAGTGCTCGTCTGAGCTTCAAACCCTGGTCCCCCCTCGCCAATCTTTCACGAAAACACCCGTCTAGCTGAAACCACTGTCAAAAACTTTCTCCACTCTTTATCTGTACCAAAACCAAAACGTAGATTCCACGAACAAAACTTCTTTCTTAGAAGTGCACGCCTGTGGAACTCTGTTCCATTTGCCTGTTTTCCACCTGACTACAACCTGGATGACTTCAAGTTCAACATAAGCAAATTCTCCCTTTAGTAAGACACTTTATCAAATCTCAACACTAACGTACTATACACGCAATAACCCTTATCCCCGAGTGGCTTCCGGGCCTTGAGAAGTGGTGACCTCCTTGTAAAAAAAACTCTAGGCCTGGTCTATTTGGTTATTTGATAGCGTTGATCGGAAGTAGAAAGATTTTTCAGTATTTATTTGTATTATTTTTTAACTGACAACATCTTTTTCGTTTCGGTGTACTCTTGATCGCTTTACTTTCACGAAACCAGGCATTTTATTTTGAGGAAGAAGTGACCTACAGTTTCATTTGCTTTTCAAGATTAAAAAATTAAATTAAAAAAATAAGTGTTCCATATTTGTCGTATTTAAAATAAAACAAAACTTTGTGTTTAAATAAAAAGGAGGTGTCTGTTCATTAAGTTTCTTTATATATTCGCTTCCTGTCGGTTTTTCGCTGTTTATTTAATAAATTATCACCCATTCGAATATAAATCGATAAGTTGCTGATAGGGAATCGATGGAATAAATATTTTGAAATAATTTGATGTTACTTGAAGTTTTTAAATATCGTTTCGTTTATAAAAGTCAGCTATACATATTTTTTTTTGTAAATATTCAGTTTATTTTTGTGACAGCAAAATGTATTTGGACTCTGATTTTGTTGGTAAATAAAGAAGAGTATTTCAAATTACAATACTGACATTTAGTTTACGCACTTTCTAATTTTCTGCGGAGTGCTATCAGAGCGTTGACAATGGAAAATCAATTTCTTCGTTTTTATTATGTATTGAATACGTTTTATCATGTTTGAAATTTTGTTATTTTTAAGAAATTAATTTCATTTGTTTTTTATTTCGATAATTTTACTTTTGCACTTTCATAGACAAATGTTTATCATAAAAATTAAAATAAATTATTTTATTTCATTTTTTTTAACTTTATCAATTTTAATAAATCGTTTGTACAATAGAAATACTGAATAACAACAAAAGTGAAGGAAGTTATTTGCATTGTCATAACTTTTGATAGTGCTCTGTAAAAAGTAAAAAGTGCGTCAACTGACTATAACCTTATTGTTTATGTCAGAATAATACTAAACAAATCCGCGAGGCTGGGAGTAAACGTAAAAATTTTACAAAGTGAAAAGTTAGGAAAATTTTCTCGTTTGTATTTTATTTTTTTTATTGCTTTCCATCATATGTATTTATTTTTCTATTATAAAACAAAAAATACCTTTGCATTAATTGCCCGTCATGAGATCTATCTATACAGAAATCGCCCTTCCCTCTGTTAAATAATGTGCCATTATGTATATAGTTTCTTCATAGATAATAAAGGGTCCTATTATTTTGCTACCTAATGCGCATATGAGTTTATTGTGTGAACAAATGACATGTAAAGTAGATGAAAATAAAGAGTTTCTAAATGTTGAAAAATATTATAGCTTTGAATATTCATATCAAATTATTTTTTAATTCGTTTTTTTTTTTCCTAGGTTCACCACAAAAAAAGGCATATGGACGTAAAGCAGTACTATTTAGGACCATGCTAACAAGAGTATTCTTAGTAGGAAATTAAGCAACGAGGTAACTGTTCGCATTGCATTTGAATGCTTGCATTATAGTACAGTCTGGGAAGCAGGGAATAGATAAGGAACTCGAAACTCTAACGCTTCAAGGGAAAAAGCTATTTGAGTAGAAAACTTTCTGGCATTTAAGGATTTCTTATAGTACATAGTTAGCAATTTGATGCTTGTCGGGTTAATAACGAGTATTGACGACGAACATCGTCTTGTCACTAAATTATTGATTTAACCAAATGGTTATAAAATTAACTTATTTTGTTTGAGTACTGTATACTTAATCTCTGTTTATACTGTTATTAGATTAAATCGCTTAATGAATCCCAGTATTTTAATACATATTGATCTGTTTAAAATGTTCAAGTTACAACTAAGTTTTATTCGATAGTTGAAAGGTTCCAAATCACTTTCAATATTTTATGGTCACGAAATGATTCATTCTTTTATTTTTTTTTCAATCATGAATAAAAATATAAACATCTATTCATGAAGAAACCGACATGCATGATGATGGATTTAATTTGTAATTAAATTATTTTCCATGAAGTTTATAAATTTTATATTTAAAGTATTTAAATGAAAAATATTCAATCTATAAATGTGAAATTGTCTGTGTGCATTTCCCTACCCAATCACTCTGTCAATCTTCAGTCGAGATTTGACATAAGGGGTCTTGAGACGTTTAATCGTGCTTTCAGCCAGAAATGTGGCCGTCAAGCAGTCAAAGTTCAACGATTTGACCTTTGAAAACTCTACCAAACTCCTACGCCAATTTTGGATATAAACACTCGAAATTTTAGATGTAGATTACTTAGACATGGATCAAACTTTTAAAATTTGATTTGCGCCCAAAATGATACATGTTAAGAGATTCAAAATTGTAGGCAAAGTTAAAAAATTAATTGACCTATACGGTCTCTACCAAATTACTTAGTCAATATTTGGTCTAAACATTTGTAATTTTGCATAAAGTGTATTTAGACAAAGAGCAAGCTTTTTAATCGTCTTTTTGCCGAGTATTTGGCTGCCAAGAGATCAAAGTTCAAAAGATTTGGCCTTTGCTGTCTCTAGCAAACTATTCAGCCAATTTGGGGTCTAAATATTTGAAGTTTTACATAAAGGGTATTCAGACATGCAACAAGCTTTTTTAATACGTTTTTGAGCGAAAATCTCACTGCCTATAGGTTAATGTTAAAAGAGTTGACCTTTGAAAACTCTCCCAAACACTTCCGCCAATTTTGGGTCTAAACACTTGAAATTTTAGATGTGGGTTACCTGGACATGAGTCAAACTTTTTAATGTGTATATATACATATACACATAAAGTTATGAACAGTACATAGGGCAGAGCAAAGCCGGACTGAACTGCTAGTTATTAATGAAAATAATGTAATGTCTTATTGTTTAAGTGACGTAATTGCGACGACTGAACAAATAAAGTAAGTTGTTTTCTTATAATATTTTATATATACATATATACTTGAAAAACAAATTGTTTATCTTATATATATATATATATATATATATATATATATATTTATATATATAATTATAAAACTCAAATGACCTTGTAATGATGAATGCAACACACTTTGTGGTTTACAACATCCTGTTGCGCATGCGCGCATGACCTGCGCACTGAAATATTTACGTTATTATTTCGAAATTATTATTTAATATGGGAAGAGTGGGGTTTTAAATAACTTAAAAGTAATACAAAAATGAACGATATAAAAAAAAGCAGACAGTATTTACAATTGTTTATTTGGATAATTTAAACGCAAAAAAAACAAACAAACAAAGAACAATTGGGACGCTGAAATATTAACGTTATTATTTCGAAATTATTATTTAACATAGGAAGAGTGGGGTTTAAAATAATTTAAACGTAATACAGAAATTAACGATGTAAAAAAAATCTAAAAAAAGCAGATATATCAAAATTTGAATTTTACTATAATAAGTATTATGGTATCTGTTCAGTGCACACTTACCTATAAGTCTGGCCAACCACTTATAATTCAGTAACTGTAATTTTTTTCAAAAATAATCAATTATAATAAACAGAACGACTCATAGAAATCTATCTATATTCTTTTTTCATTTTAATATACTTTCATGGAAATGTTTCGTTTATGTAAAAAAAAAACTATTTTCTGTACGTCACGAGTGTCACGCTCATACATGAATTCCATAGCTGATATAACATACTGACCCAACATGTCATGGGTAGTCTAGTATATATATATATATATATATATATATATATATATATATATATATATATATATACTTAAAAACTTAAAATAGCCATGAATATTAAAATATTTACCTCCCTTGATAGAAAGAACGACTGTAAATCTTTATTTCGTCTGAAATCTTAAGAGATGCGCTAAGGAAACTGTATTAAAGCGCATTTGAATCATCAAAAATGACAATATAAAAGGCAAATAATGTTAGTGGTAATAAGTAAAATATATGAGCTAAAACATATTTTGGCCCTTTTTTTCCTAATTTTATTCATAAGTTTTTGTCTCCTGTTAAAGTTAATCGATTCTCTGCCCCGAAACAAAACAGGTTAGCTATCTTTTCACGTATAGTTTTAATATTTCTAAGAGAAAAGGGGCCAGTTCATTTCAAATGTCAAAAGAAAATACTGATGCTCGAAGTGTTTTCAGGGTAGCACAGAAATAAATAACAATATAGTTTATTTTGTTTGTAACTTTTTTATATTTACGTATCATTTCTATTTTACGATTCATTTGAAAGGAAAATTCGTCTATTTTCTTTGTTTGATGTACCCGTTGATATATAGGAACATAAGTTGGAACAGGCTGCTACGAAAATGGTGGTCTCTCTCTCTCATCCCTCTCTCATCCCTCTCTCTCTCTCTCTCTCTCTCTCTCTCTCTCTCTCTCTCTCTCTACGGTGCTAGAAAGTTACTTACGCTTCAGAATATCCTGTACTTCTACAAGACAACCATACTCCATGCATGAAGTATTTTGACACATTTTGGCTAGTGCATACTACTGGTGTCTCATTCTTCGGCAGAGTTTAAAAAGGAGTCGCCAATCTAATAGGGGCCGCACTGTCAGCTAGGCTTCACCCTCTGACCCATCTACCAAATGTTGCATCTCTCTGCTTGCTTTACGAGTATTTTAATAGAAAGTGCTCTGATGAATTACAAGCCATCGTACACCCTCCACGTACATACTCCCGACAAGCAGAAAAATCCTACACCTAAACAGTAGAGACCCCCAGATGCAAGAAAGCCTTCTACTTCATTAGTTTCTTCTCTAGGTCTGCTAAACTTTGGAATTCGCTTCCAGGTACCTGCTTCCCTGACTGTACTGACATGCAGAAGTTCTAGTGTAATGTAAGCAGACAAGTTGCTGCTCAACTTCCTACATAGTATGCTTGAAACTTAAATACAGTGTCGCCAAAAAGAAACTTCGCACAATGGAAAATTATTATTTAAATGTAACTTTAGAATATTAACGCAACACAAATACAACAGGACCACAAAGAACTGGTTATTATTTAGTAGCATAGCCCTTCTCCCTGCAAATTTTGGAGCATTCCAGTGAAAGGGCATCCTACTTTTCTTTAATTTTTGTTCCAAGTTCTTTCTGATTTTAAAATTTTTATCACTGCGTAGGTGTTGCTTGATGTAATGCCATACGTTTTCGATAGGATTGACGTCTGGAGATTGTGCATAAAAATCCAAATACGGAATATCATGCTCCTTAAGGAACCTCTTGACATTGCCAGCTGTGTGAATGGGAGCATTATCCTGCAGGAAAGTTGGATTATCATTCAAATTTCGGCCAAAGTAATGTAGAAAATGCTCAGTGAACATATTAATGCACTTGGTCGAATTAATTCGACCTTGCAAGCGACCTGGACCATTGGCATTAATAAAGCCCCACAGCTAAACTGAATCTCCACCACCTTCCAGCATTGAAACTGTGTACCTAGGATAAAAATTGTCGTCCGTCCTTCGACAGACGTACTGCCTACTATCACTGCCTCGCCTATTGAATTTGCTTTCGTCGCTAAAGTCACTTTCGACCACTATGATAGAGAGAATCGAGGTATATGGACTAAATATAACGTTGTATAACCTCGAAACAACAACAATTTAGATTTAAAAATGCTATAAGACGGATATTCTACGATTAGAGATGCTAAAAGGTGGATATTTTGAGCTGCTTTTAATCTCATTTGTTGCTGCGGAGTTTCTTTCTGCTTTTTCGATTTGAATTTTTTTAATTGAACACTAGGATACTTTAATTAAAAGTCAAGTATGAACCGATGAAATTATTAAGGAATAAAAAGGTTGTTTAAACAGTTGCATTCAATTTTTTGTTAAAAATTATATATAAGTTTTACCAAGAACTTACTTATATAATTCCGGTAGTGTTCATATACCAATTAAACCAGGGTAAATATCAATAGACGCTTAATTTAATTAATTTAGTTAATTAAGCTCAACAGTTATCAGTATTAATAATCGAGCATAAATATTATAATTTCGCAATAACACACACACACACACACACACACATATATATATATATATATATATATATATATATATATATATATATATATATATATATATATATATATATATATATATATATTCCGCGTTTTACTTTATCTAGCCATATAACATGTGATGGTTTTTGACCAGTCACTTTCAACGAATGCTGATGGGATATCAATACATAAATAGATGTACGAGAGTAAACAACTCAATCCACACCAGGGCTTGTGAGCTTGGCAAAAATCAAACCAATCTGAAACATCAATATTTCCTCCAATTATTTCGTCCCATTCAAACGTCGACCACGGGTGAAACAAATAAAGATGACCGACAAACAAAAGAGGCGCTCATAGAATACAAAATGAATCGATATGGAAAAAAGACAAAACAAGCAGACAAGAAGAAAACACTAGTTGATTAAAAAAAAGGTAAACAAACTTAATCGATTTGAAAAGGTTTACCTATGTCTGGTTTCGATAATTATCTTCTCATTTCTTAAATTTGTTTTGATTTTTCTAAATATCGGTCTACTGTGGACATATATTTAAGTCGAGGATAGATGTGAACATGTTTATCACGTTTAAGTTTGAATGTATTTGTTAGCAGCGGAAAGGAAATTCTGTCTTAATATATTATATTTCATTTTAAAACTTAGACCGAGCTTTGCTTGTATATAGAAAATGAATTTACATAAATGATTATTATTTTTTTATGTTATTATAAACATTTATCATTAAGATTAAGCATCCATGTTTGAACCATAACATCAAATTTACATAGGCGATTAGTGGTGAGTGACATTTTTGCTTGTAATATTCTTGTTTCTTTCTATCCTCTCTGACTACTCCTTTTTCTTCTATTTTACTCTGCTTTTTCCACATTCGATCCCTACTCTTAAATCCTATTATATTTTGCCGCTAACTGTGCCGGGCACATATTCGCATCTTTTCCGAGCTGCAGGGAGCAAATACACGAAGCATAGTGGAAAATATATTTAGGAATACGAAAAACTAAAGATCGAAAAGATGATTCTTGAAGAACATTAAGGAAAACAAAATAAATAAACGAAATGAATAGATTTCTTTGCTCTTTTCGCTAATTGTATTCGTAACTCGCTGAGCTTTTTCCTGTGGAAATTAACTGGTTTCCTTCATTCAAACAGAAAGAAATGTTTTCCTTATCTTATAATTTCCTACCACACCTCTCGGTATGTATATATATATATATATATATATATATATATATATATATATATATATATACACGTATGTATATATACATACACACACATATATATATACGTATGTATATATACATACACATATATATATACACATATATATACATAGACACATATATACATACACACACATATATGCATAGGCATATATATACATAGACACATACATATACACATATATATATACACATACACATATATACAGACATATGTATATATGCATACACACATACATAGACATATATATATACATACATACACACACATATATACATAGACATATATATATACATGCACACACACATATATGCATAGACATATATATACATACACACACATATATACATAGACATATATATATATACATGCACACACACACACATATATGCATAGACATATATATACATACACACACATATATACATAGACACATATATATACACACATATATATATATACATAGACATATATATACATACACACACATATATACATAGACATACATACACACACATATATATACATAGACATATATATGCATACACACACATAGACATATATATACATACACACACATGCTTAATCTTTAAAGCAAATACTAGATTTTTCGTGTTCGTAAGTCCATGGAAAATTAAGGGACCGAAATAAATTTAATTTCCTCTCATTAGTTTGTGCAAAGAAAATTGCACAGCCTAACGAAAAGAAGGTTTTTCGTTTGAGAATATACACAATGAACGACTCCATTTGTCTTGGTTTACATGCAACAAGGTTTATCCTTTTATTATATTAGCATGGATATCCGGCGTTGCTCGGGTGTGGAGAGGTTTTATTGTAAAGGTATTAAGCAACCGAGCGCTAACAAAAAATCTAAAAAAAAGTTTTTTTAATGAACTAACCCGCTAAAAAACTGAAATTTGCAACGAGTATTCGTGTGAGCGAAGAAAAACTAGCCGAAAAAAAGGAGCACAATTAAGGCGTCTACGCCACGCGACTTGTGACATCGCGTTCGTTCAGAATAACGTCTTTTATGCGTACGCCGATGTCGCGAGGCGTGAATAACTTTGCACAAATGTCGACAAAAAGTGGCCCTCCTTGTAGAAAACGGCCCAGTTGATAGTGAACTGAATGTTTTTAGCCGATTTATATAATATATAATATAATATAATAATAATATAATCGGATATTCGCCGGTCGCGAGACTGAGCTTTCAAACGATACCAATTTTGTCATTGTTTGATGCGTCTGTCAAAAATTTTTAGCGGACACACGCACAAGCACACAAACAGACAAGTTAGATTTATATAATAGAAGGAAGAAAAACTACCCCGCGCTGCTCATGACCATATAAAACAATGAGAAAAAAGAAATTGATTTTAAACATATCCCTTATTCTTAGGATAGAGACGTTTTTGATGTCTATGTATCATTTGCTGTCGCGAGCAAAAAAAGATTTTACCTACTTTAGAACATATGCGTGAAAAAATTTTATATCCTCAGGACAGGTTACGTACAACCCACATTTAAAATTATTTTATCTGCCCTCAAACAGGTAATGTAATATATATATATATGTATATATATATATATATATATATATATATATATATATATATATAAAGCTGAATGTATGTGTGTCTTTGTGTGTGTGTCTGTGTGTGTGTCTGATCACGAATAGGCTCCTATATGGTTGACTATTTTAAAAAAACTGATTACATATAATGATAGAAGATGTATCGAGACACAAGAATGGGTATGTTTGATCTGGCATAACAGTGGTTCATTAAAATTGTGTGGTCTGCATTCGCGCCGGGCCTCCATAGAATGGAAATAGGCACAAACTTTAATAAAGACTTTTCATATCTATCTGTGTAAGTATACTTTGATAGTTATGTTTCTGTTTGAAGAAATATGGTATAATAAAATTATGGGGTGTTCGTTCGCGCCTGACCTCCATAGAATGGAAATATGTCACAAAGTTTAACAAGGTTTTTTAATATAGATCCACAGAATATTGTGATAAGTGTTTCAGTGTGAACAGGTATGGTATAATAACTTATGGGGTTTATCTATTTTATTTTTACTTTCATCATATTTTGCTTTGGTTTTAATACCCCCAAATTCAACCCAAATTTACAACCCTTATTTTCATAATCTATCATACTTTCATAAATCAGAGTCCATTTTCTGTAGGCTGTTTTTGAACTCAGTCAACGACGGGTATTTTGCTAGTATATATATATATATATATATATATATATATATATATATATATATATATATATATATATATATTTATATAATGTACACCTTGTCAAAAATTACGGAAAAAATTAGGCTTCGCCAATGTTTGTATTATTATTCATATAAAATCAGAGTATTATGTTGATTAATCTGAAACACTTAAACGTATTTTCCACAGGTATTGTTCAAATATATGAACTAATTGCTTTTCCAAGTAACATTATCATAAAGTTAAGAAAAATAAAGTCATTTTTAGATGACGGATCAATTCTTGAGCAAAATTATTGTTCCAGTACGTTGCGTATTCTGCAAAGTCAGCATTTTGTTTCTTAAATTGTTAGATGAAAGTACCGATTAGTTAACAAAATACGCTACCCTCCCCATATAAAAAATTGCTTTTAAATAAAAATGTTATATGTTCAGAACGGTCTGAATGCTGTATTAGTCACTTTTTTATTAATTAAATTTTTCATTATTTATTATTTCATTTATAAACAAAATGCATAAATAATAAGAATAATAGTATAAGTACTATTAAAAGTAAGAAAAGTAATTTTAACAGCAATAATAGTAATAATGGTAATGTTAGTTATAATAATATTTTAAGATTATAACAATAATCTTAATCTATATATCTATAAAAGTGAAAATGTCTGTCTGTGCGTGTGTGTATCTGTGTACCTTATCCCACCAAATTACTCTGTCAATTTTCAATCGACAGACTCGAGATTTGACATAAGGAGTATTGAAATTTGCGAAAATCTTCCGCCAGAAATACGGCTGTCAAGAGGTCAAAGTTCAACGATTTGACCTTTGAAAACTCTTCCAAACTCTTCCGCTTATTTTGGGTCTAAACACTTGAAATTTAAAATGTAGCTTACTTGGAGAGGGATCAAACTTTAAATTTGATTGGAGCCCAAAAACATAAATGTTAAGGGGGTAAAATTGGGTTCAAAGATTTAAAAAAATTCAACTCCGCGATCTCTACCAAATTACTCAGCTAATTTCTGGTATAAACATTTGAAATTTTACATAAAGGTATTCAGAAATAGGACAAGCTTTTTAATCGTTTTGTGACGAAAATTTAGTTGCCAAGGGGTCAAAGTTCAAAAGGTTTTACTTCTGCGTTGTCTAGCAAACTACTCAGCCCATTTTGGGTCTAAACATGTAAAATTTATACATAACGGGTATTTAAACATGCGGCAAGCATTTTAATAAGTTATGGGGCGAAAATTTGGCTGCCAAAAAGTTAAAGTTGAAAGAGTTGACCTTTGCAGATTCTAATAAATTTCTCCGTCAATTTTAGGTTTAAACACTTGTAATTTTAGATGTAAGTACCTTGGACGTGGGTAAAAATGTGTATGTCGATTTCAGACCAAAGTAATAGCAGTTAAGGAGTCAAAATTAGAAAAAAAATTACCTCTGCGGTCTCTACAGAATTACTGAGACAATTTTTGTCAAAACAGTTGAAATGGACATACATAGGGCCCGTGCAAATAACTATTATTAACATTATTAACCGCTTTCTATTTTCCTACCAAACTCCTCTGTCATCTTCTATAATATAAATATCACCTGTTTCTTTTAATGTATGTATGTATATATGTCTGCCTAAAACTTTCGACAGAGGAAACAGATTTTCACGAGATCGGTATCGTTTTGAAACGCGACACTCTGGACGAGAAATATTGAAACATTGGCTAAAAACATTAATTCCTTCATTCTCGACTGGACACTTTTCTACAAGAATGGATCGCTTTTTTTCGCCGATATTTTCGAAAGTCATCCGGGTTTTTTTTCGATTGACTAGCCTTTATTTTATCCTTTACCACTTCCGGTTTGTTGATGGACGCAACGATAAAGGCACCATTTTTTTACGTTCTTTTCCTCCTTGGCGGTAGGGCTTCGAGCCTGCCTGCCTACTACAACACTTTTTTTTTTTTTTTTTTTTTTTTGCTTAACACACATCTCCAAACACCCAGGCAACACTGGGCCCTCGGGCCGATTATAAATAATAACAAAAATTATATTAATAAGTATTTTAACAAATCTTATAGTAAAGCCTTACACTTAAATCTATGTACGTGTATCAATATTAGCATAGATGCATATACACACATACATAAATACGCATATATATATGTATACATGTAAATATAAATGATAGTGAAACAATCAAGCAAGTAACCAACCATATAGGCGCATACGCATATACTCATTATCAAACAAATGTAATGATCTATATTCATACAGATATATCAAATAAAGTGAGTGAATGAGTAGAGATATTAATCTAAAAATGTATAAATAGATATAAATATCGATAAATGAATATATTAAAAGAATATAAATAGTGCAAAAAGAAGGTTAAGTATAGCGAAAATAATAATAATAATAATAATAATAATAATAATAATAATTTAAGATTCAAAAAAAAAAATTATGTGTTTGCTGATAAAAGTAAATGATGTAATATACATATTGAAATCAATATAAAAAAGGATAAGTTTATACATATATATATATATATATATATATATATATATATATAGGTATAGGTCATTTTGTCAATTAATCATTTTGGGGGGAAGTATTTGTATGGTTTGAGAGGGCGGAAATCTATGTTGAGGCCTATCTTCTGAGTGTTGTATCGGACGATCCATTGTATTTCTTCTAGTTTGCCTACGTTTGCTGATGGAAAATTAGAGTTTATTAGTAGCATCTAATATAGTCTAATGTGTTTCCAGGTAAATTGAAGTGGCTTGCTAGTGAGGTGGGAGATTTTAGTTTGATTGTTGTTTTATGCTGTTTAGGCGGATTCAGAAAATACCAATATATCGGCAATAGTGAGACGGTTTGAGGGGGAAGTTTTGAAGAACTTTAGTTTCTAGCATACGCATAAAAATGTTGCCATAGCTGGGGACTATTTTGGTGCACATGGCGGTACCTTTTATCTGCAAATAGTTTGGGTTGTTAAATCTAATATATATATATATATATATATATATATATATATATATATATATATATATATATATATATATATATATATGCAGAAGTAAAGCCTTCTATTTTCTAACGCAAGAAGTCGAAGACCTACGAATACAGGAGTGGTGCCGTATAAATATCGATCCTTTGTGCTTCAGAATATATTTTTCTTCAAAGTAACCACTATTCTCAGTGTGCATATGCCAGAAATTCAATAACTCATCTCAGCTCCTGGCGCACGTTCATGACAGGGGTTAATTTGTTAGCGGCTCTGCAAGAGAAAAATGCAACTTTCAGGTTAGGAATCCATATGTTCATTCATCATGAAGTTATTTGCAATCATCTCTGATGCATTCATGCGGAATAAAAAAAATAGGACGCTTTACTTTAAAATCCCTCGTGTTTATATATATATATATATATATATATATATATATATATATATATATATATACACGTCAAGTTTTACATTGAATTTGGTTAATATTTTCAATTCCGTTGTTTTCTATATAAATATAGAATCGCTTGCCTATACATACGTGACCAGCGTGTTCATAAAAACCAAGACATTAATAATCGTCTTCATTTGATATCGGGAGAGGTCGACTGTCTCCTACGTTCGTTTTTGTAGCACGGCAATTAAGAAAAAATGTAAAAAAAAAAACGTTGTAACTCAGTCGAAATATTTTATTGATTTCCATTATTAAAAATGAATTGTTAGCATCAAATTTAGTTTCCAAAATGATTTTCATATGTTTACTAGCAGAAGGATTTCAGTCTGAGATTGAATCAATATATATTCCACCCTCCCATATTTTTTTGTCATCGAAATTGGTGAAATCGCACAGTTTTTCATAAATTAATTTATTCCATGTTCAAGGTAGGCACCTTTACCAACAAGCAATATACGAGAGAAAGTTACACATAACCCTCTGCAGTGACTTAGTTTAAAAGAGAATCTTCATAAATACTTAGAAGCAATTCTTGAAAGACAAAGCTGTAACGAAATACAAATAGCAGCCATAAAGGGAACAGTATCTATTATGAAAACAGCCCTCAGATATAAATCATGATATAGATGTAAATCATAATAGAATCAAGTGTTAACTCCAGGAGGGAGTTCTTTGATCTCTTAAAACTTACTGAAGTAAAAAAGAGAGAATTTCTGTAAATAATGACTTCACTGACGTTTAAAATGCAAAAGTCAAGTATCATGGTTCAGTTGTGCTACAGAAAGAAAAATTCATTTCAGGCGAACTCCTGTTTTATCAAAGAATCAACTGTTGATTTTATGTCATTATTTTTACATAATCACTTGAATTAAAGTTAAACATGCAAAAGTCAAGTATCGTTGTTTACTCGTGCTCTAAAAAGAAATATTCATTTCGAACACGACCCTGTCTTATAAATCGGTCCCGCCATTTCCGAGTCCTTTAAGAAAAGAACTTACACACAGAGACAAAGTTACTTATATATATATATATATATATATATATATATATATATATATATATATATATATATATATATATATATATATATGTTTCAGATGGTTCGCTGTTACACACAAGTCCTGGGAGGTGACTTGTTTGTAGTAGACAGTTCCACAGAACAAAATATTCTTACCGTATCGAAACCCGGGAAAGAACATGTGAAATTGCTCCAGAAAAGGTTTAATATTTATGAAGCAATTCTGGTTTCTGATTAGTTGGTAGCAGAACGTGAATTAATTTGATTCGTCAGTTCTTAGCAGCATCGTTTATAAATAGAATCGTCCGACTGTGTGGGATCCTACCCCAATAAAACACTTTTGTGATGAGATGTGTCTCCTAGCGGCTTCGGCTGCAAGGAGACAGGGTAGTACCAGTCAAGGATTCGTCACTTGACACTCAGTCCAACAGGTGAGGGGCCGGGAACCGGCCCAGCATCTGTTGGACTGAGGTACACCGCCTGGGTAATACCTAGGAGGTCCACCCTCCCAGGCCTTGCCACCGTGCTTTCCGGTGGGGCAAGTTTATTGCTTGCTGCCTGAGGCGCCCCGACCGGGGAATGCCGACGGTGTTACTCAGGCAATTTTTTAAAATTGCAGGAGTACCCCTCCTTTAGGGGAGCCTGCGGGGTTCCCACTTTCCAGGCCTTGTGCCAAATATTGCCGATGTGGGCGGCAATTAAATAACTACCCCATTATACACCAGAAGTCTTTTGTACTGCGCGTTAAACTGTAAGTTGATTCTCTCCTCTCTGTCATTTTCCTTTTCTTCTTCTTAACCGAGTCGGATTTTCTTTTTTTCCACACGACGCTTTTTCCCCTACTGTTTTGATGTTATTTATGTTTTTGGACTTTTTTAACCGTTTTTTAAACGGTTCGGCTATGGCCGCTTCTGCGAGCCAGACGCCCATTATCATCGACACGATGGAGTCGGAAAATGTCACACCTTCCATGCCTAACATCTGGTCTAAACCCCCAAAGATAGACATCAACGTGAAAGACTTCGTCGAAAAGGCAAAACAATGCTTGGAGCTCGTCACCGATACAGGCTTAATTGTAAACCTACCAAAGTTGGAGGAACTCCGGAAAAAGTGTGTTACACTATTTTTAGTTGACAGGAAAACAAAAAAAGTTATTAGAGCAAGTGCTGACATCGTCATCAACCTTTTGGCCGCAGTAGGATTTAGACCCTTACGCATTGTAAAATGTAAGGGTTATAACACATGGAGCGTACTTCTTAATTCACCCGAAGAATGCATAACCATTTCACAAAAAGAAATCATCACATCACAGTACATTTTAAGGACTGAATACATGGGGAAACGTCAAACCACGGTTTCCGTTTTTCATGTTCCGCACCACATCCAAGGAGAACATCTCGGCGCCTTCTTTCTAAAATGGTATCGGTTCAAATTGACGAGTTCCATGGTATATGGTCCTTCGACATCCTCCTTGATAAGGAAAATTTTGTAAACATTCCTTACTGGACATCTTACATCTGAGTGCCCCTTAAAGAAACCTGCACCAAACCCCAAAAGACTCACCGGACAACACTTTCCCAAGCTTACCACATAAGAAACAACCAAAACCCCAGATGAATTACTCAGAGGAGAACCCTGGCAGATCGCCCCTGGAAAGAAAAACCCTGGACGCCTGAGCCTCAATCAACTGAAAGAGCAAGCCATGCTCCAAAACGACCCGGGGAAGGAGAAATACATTGAAATTGTTAATTTAAAAAAGAAACTGGACACTAAATGGCAATCACCCAAATTTCCACGTAAACCCACTTCTCCGAAAACAAGTCCCAATCTTATAACTAACCCTATCACTCAGTCTCCTACAAAGCCTAAAACTCCCTCCTCTTTCATAATGACTCTTCCAGTCACAACTCCGGTCCCTCACAAACAACCCAAGCTAACACCTCTAAGCCCTTTAAAAAAACACAAACTTTCCTCTCCTATTCCATCTATCTCTACGACCCCTTACAATACTCCTCCTACATCCCCAGAAAAACACTCTAACACACATACTGCAATGGACATTACCCCCTCACTCGAACACAAGAAAAAAGACCCTCTACCTCCCTGGCAAAGACATCTGCATCTTAAATCAAGCAGAAGTAAACAATCATAGAAACTTCAAAGGGACAGATCTCACAAAACTAAAAGAGTTCAGGTAGGTATGGGGGAAACTAATAGACACCCCTACTAACTTTCCAAACTGTAAAAGAATACTAACAGTCATTCGTAAAAAAGAAGAGGAAAAAGAACTTTGGCAAATGCTGGAAGAGGCCAACAAAACTTTCAATCTTTCCCCTCCAATTGTAATATTTAAAGACCCCGATATAAAAAGCCTTAAGAAATGTTGTGTTGGGAGGGTCCCGGTAAGAATGCACCCCTCCCTGTATAGGATAGCCAAACTAACCTATCCTCTGCATGTCGGCGGTATCTCTCGTGACGGACTCATCGATACTGCGATGGGTACCTATTCCCTCACGAGAGCTGTCGGCACGCTCACGACCGCGATGTTCGTTTCTGGTTCTCAACCCTAAGGCACAATCATGGATCTCAAGCTTGCTAGTGTGAATGTCCGAGGGCTAAGGGCCGACTCGCGAAAATAGAGTTTGGACCTGTAGCACCTCGGAGTGGATATTTGCTGTGTGCAGGAAACCCATTTTATTCCTGGTGACCATTTACGTGCGCTGTATAAGACCTTTAAGGATTATTCAGCGTACTTTAATTCTCACTCTAGAAGGGTCTCCTGGCTAATTAAAAGGCCCCTAGATGCGTCGTGTGACCCGTGCTATATGGATCCGGAGGGAAGACTATGCGTTTTGTGATGTTACCATAAAGGGTAGAGCATTACGTCTTATTGGGGTTTATGCGCCCAATAGCCACGTTGAGCTGGCTGCCTTTTTTCGGCGAATCGAGCAGTTCATGGATACTTCTTGAACGGTTATCTTAGCGGGAGACTGGAACGCGGTCCTGGATCCCGAGTTAGATCGATTTGGGTTACCTTCTAGGGGTACTAACAGAGATCGGGATGCTGTTTTATTTCGTGAATTTGTGGATAAGTTTGATCTTATTGACAAATTCCGAAATGAAAAGCCCCGTGACTTAGTGTGGACTTGGACAGGTAGACGCGGCTCCGGTCCGGTACAGCTCTCGAGCTATATCGACCGGTTCTTAGTTAGGAGAGTCGATGTAGGAGTATTGAATTGCCCAAGTTTCCACAACATAGTTTACTCGGATCACAGACTTGTCCGTGTACGGGTAAACTTAGATAGACCTAAGCCTAGATTAGCCGGTTACTGGAAGCTCAACACATCGTTATTCGATGTGAAGGGCTTCCGGGAAGGGCTATTACTAACCATACAGCGGGAACTGATGGGGGCAATTATAGGAAATAGGTGGTGGGTAAAAATTAAGGAAGCCATTAGGTCCTTTTCTGCCAATTTTAGCAAAAGACTCAACCTAGAATGTAGGGCAGCTAAAGCGACGCTAGAGTCAAGATTAGATCGGGCGGTGGAGGAGGGGGATAGTGCTAGCGTTAATTTCATTAAGGCTCAGCTTGCCTCCCTTACTGAAAAGGAGCACAAAGATTTTCCGATTAGGGCTAGGTTAAAAAGAATGCCCCAGGAAGCAACAGACATGGCCGCTGAACTGCGTGCAGAGAAGCTGAGGCAAGCGGCTGATAGGCACATCGCTCGTGTCACATTGCCGGATGGGCGTACCGTGACCACAAACCAGGGTGTGCAGTAGGCGTTCTCATTTCCAGCAGCTTTTTTCGATGGAACCCGGTCTGTCATTAGAACAGTTCGACACCTATTTGGCTGACTTTTCTCGTCTCGTCTTTCGACAACCGAAGCGGCTAGATGCGAATGAAGTCATTGAAGCCTTAAAGCGGGTCGGCCTTAATAGGTCTCCGGGGATCGATGGACTGCCCTACGAAGTGTATTTGAGGTTGTCGCACATCTTTGTCCCTTTGCTGACGGTTTTATTTAACTCATGGTTTAGGAACGGCTCAATACCCAAGTACTTTACCATGGGTGTGATAAAACTTGTTCGTAAAAGCAAAGATGGTGGGGATGGGTTAGGTAATTTCAGGCCCTTAACAATGCTTAACGCGGAGTTAAAGATTTTGGCCAAGATTCTCGCAAATCGTCTGCAACTTGTCCTGGCTCGTCTAGTTAGCCCCGAGCAAACGTGTGGCGTGAAGGGCAGGACAATCCAGGATAACTTGCACGATACGCTTGATGATAGAAAAAGTCGACACTGAGGCCGCGCTGATCAATTTAGATCAGTCCAAAGCCTTCGATAGGGTTGATCATCGGTACTTGGGGGCTGTTTTGTCGGCGGCCGGTTTTGGCCCGCAATTTCGCTCGTGGGTTCATCTTCTCTATGCTAACCCCGCGGTGATGGTAGAAGTAAATGGGAGGAGGTCGAGACCCTTCAGTTTGTAACGATCAATTCGTCAAGGGTGCCCATTATCACCCATGTTGTAATTGCTTGCAATAGAGCCATTTTTTGCGCAAGCTAAGGGTGAAACCGGTCCTACGCGGAATCACTTTGCCAGGTGCGGATGCCCAGGTAAAGTACTCCGCCTATGCCGACGACGTAACTGTGCTTGTAACTAGCAGTGCTGAGATTAGTGTCGTCGGTGTAGAAATCAGATTGTATGAAACGGTAACAGGGGCCAAAATTAACTGCGACAAGTCTTCGGGTTTGCGCATCCGTGCCTGGAGGGGTATGCCCCTTCAGGGACCCTTTAGTTGGAGCGACGGGCCTTGCAAGATACTCGGCGTCTGGTTTGCTCCTGACCTCCAGCTGGAGAAAAATTGGTCGGAGGTTCTGAAAGCGGTCCGATCCGCAGCTGCGCTGTGGATCAGTAGAAACCTTTCATTAAAGGGGAGAGCGGAGGTGTGTAATACCCACATCTATCCAATCTTCATTTATCGTCTATCAGTGCTTCCAATCCCGTCAGATACACTGCTTTATCTGCAGAGGGCTCTTTTCAACATTTTATGGCTTGGAATGGCCCCTATGGTCTGTCGCGATGTCTGCTACCTACATCCTTCTGAAGGCGGTTTAGGTATGCCAAACGTGGAGTTTCGGCTCCACACATTACGGCTCTACTACCTAGATCGAATGTGCACACAGGATAGGGAAGACGGTGCCCTTTGGATGGAGGACACCAAGAAAGCCTTTCCGGCTTTGAGAGGGGTGTACGAGTCCGAGGGGGGCACAAAGATTGCCCCGAGGTGAATGCCCTTTCTACTGCGAGCGCTGGCGCGCGCTGAAGTTCCTCTTAAGAGTTAAGGAAAGCCTCTCCAACGCTCTGCTGTTGTCCCGAAAGGCATTATATCGGGTACTAGTGAGGGGATCCGTAAGGGATGTTATTGGTGAGGGGCTCCCTTTGACGAAAGGGCAGCTCCGCTCAATCTGGACTTGGGCACCTGGGTTGGGATGCCTCGCTAATGACGAGGCATCCTTGACCTGGCTGGTAATTCAGGATGCTCTCTGGGTCGGTAAGAGACTTCGCTCAGCTGGCTTGGCGGTTTCGCCGATTTGCAAGCGATGCGGCGATGAGGTCGAGACTTTATGTCACACCTTCGTCTACTGTCGCATCATGGTGCCGCTGATTAATTTTGTTACAGGTCTCATGGTCCGCGTACTGAACATATCGTCATTAACTTTGGTTCCTATCAATGTATGTAGCAATTGGGCTCCGACAACGGATAAGATTAGAAAAGAATTGTGTTTGACCTTGCTAGCAGTTATGAGAGGTATCATTTGGAAAACACGTATGAGAGTGGTCTACGGATCTGAGGACTTCGCTCCCCTCGACCTTATACGAATCTTCCGTTATCATTTAAGGAGTCGTATCAAGGCCGAGAGAGTTAGACTCTCTCTCTGTCAGACTTTGTTGAAAGGTGGGTGTCAGTTGCGCGTGTGTGTTGGGTGAGAGAAGCAAGTCTTGACTGGTTCTTGGATGTCCCTTAGGAAAAGAATTTTTGGTAACAGAAACGAACGTCAGCCCTGACTCGTTTAAAGTCCAGAGTAGGTCACGGTTTAGGCAAGGTTAGGACCATTTTTTAGGCTTCTGTGTTCATAACCTAACTAGTGTGTGATAGAGATCATTAGGTCCTTTTTAAGTTTGTCTCGTTTTTTTTGTTTGTTTTTTTGTTTTTTTAGCCCCGTTCCCTTCCCCAATTTAGGTGACAGATCGCTTGATTCGTCAGAGATGCGGGTCTCCTTTCGAAGTTTTCGTAAGAGGTGTTTAAATAAAGCGTTCGGACCCGCATCACCTTTTCGACTGGCGAATCAGCGCACCTGCCACAGTTTAGTAACAGGGGGTATTTTGTTACTAACATTGTATATATATCATTTTTTCTGTATTAAATGTTTATATCCCAAACCCCCCTTTTTCTTATGGGTTTTAATTAGTTTATCATGGTATGATGTTCTTATGGTGAATGACGAAGGATGTATACGCCGATGGATGTATAGTATGAATGTGGTATTGTGGTGAAAGTACAGTAAATGTAGGAACTAGTAAGGTTAGATTAGTTAGCTTTAGACAGAGAAGAACGCCCTTCCCCCTTCCCCATGTTCGGCCTTGTGCCAAATTTTTCTAAAAAATATCCTGTACATATTTTTCTGAAAATAAATACTTACCCCATTATACACCCAAAATATTGCAACATCCTCCCTATTTTTTATAATGGGGAAGTCCCCTCTGTTTGTTCTGCTCAAAAATAAATATATATTTTTATATTCACTTAGACATAACAAAAATTAGAAATCATTTGGATCTTAGAATTTTAGCAATTAAAAAGACGCCATTTTTAATTGTGTTCAAATGTCAAAAAGGAAAATTACAAAGAGTTTTTTTTTTAAGCAAAAGTATTAGTTACACATTAGTAGGTTAAAGTGTTAATAATAAAATGGATACAGTTTAACGTCTTGTCCAGGACTATATTTATTTTATATATAGAAATCTATATACTCTGAGCATTACCCCTAGGGGTTTCCGCTGATATTCATGCAAAAAAGTAAGAGTCTTCTCATAAGTGGAACTTCGCTAGTGTGTATTTTTAATATATAGAAATCTATATACATACAGGGAAAGAAAAAAAAATTATTCAGTCGAATTTCCCAACATGTTTTAAGAAAAAACGTTATAGCTTTATCCTTATCGCCGGTTTCGTAAATACATCAGCGATATTTTGTTCTGATGATATGTAATTCAAAATAATGGATTCCTTTTTTATCTCGTTTTTTTATGAAATGGTATTTTATATCTATATGCTTAGATCTTTGGTTGATTATCGTGTTCTGTGCTAAGACTATACTGGCTTGATTATCACAATTAATTACTACGGGGCTTGTAATCAATTCTGGCTCTAAAATAGTCTTCAGGATATTTTTAAGGTAGAGTGCTTCCTGGGTCGTGTGTGTGATTGCTATAAATTCTGCTTCACACGTAGAGAGAGATACAATCTTTTGCTTTTTAGATTTCCATGAAATAATAGCCCCATTTTCTGAGAGTCTGAAACAATATCCAGATACACTCTTGCGATCTTCGTCGTTTGCCCAGTCTGAATCCGAAAAACCTTCTAATTTTAGGGGATTTCTTGATTTTCTAAATATTAACTTCTGTTCTTTAGTTCCTTTTAAATAACGTAGGACTTGTTTAGCTCTGTTTAAATCCTTCATTGTCGGTCGTGATAATTTTGTGACAGCATTGTTACTGTATAGCATATGTCGGGCCTGGTTGCAGTCATTAAATATATAAAACTACCTATAATTTCGCGATATTGTGTGTCATTTATTATTTCAGATTCTGTGGGTATATTTTTATTAATATCATTTTCGACTTGTGTAGAGCGTTTCTTGCACTCTCCAATAGTATTTTGTCGATGTATCTCGATTGAGTCATCGTAACAAGTCCTTTGCTTTGAGTAAATTCTATCCCCAGAAACCAGGATATTTTTCCAAGATCGGTAATTTTGAATCTTTTACTTAATTTGTTCTTAACATCAGTTAACATTATGTCACAATTTGAGGCGATTAAAATATCATCGACCCACAAAACCAAAACCAGTAGTTTATCGTCTTTGTATTAAGTATATAAACAGGGGTCTACAGCGCACTGTCTAAATTGTTGTTTAATAATATAATCATGAAATACTGTGTTCCAACACTGAGCACTCTGCTTTAGGCCATATAATGACTTGTTAAGTCGCCATACGCTATTTTTATTTTTATTTATAAATCCCTCTGGAGGGGTAATATAAATTTCACAGTCTATTGGGGCATTCAAATAAGCATTTTTTCCGTCCATTTGATGGATGTTTAAGTCATATTGTGATGCGACTTGCAGTAAAATTCTGATTGTCGTTAGGTTTGTGGTCGGTGAAAACGTAGAAAAGTATTCTTTACCGTAAATCTGAGAGCACCCCTTACCAACAAATCTTGCTATGTACTGTTCTACGCCCGATGCTGCACTCTTTTTTGTAAAGACCCATCTGGTAGAAATAACATGTTTATCTCTTGGGAGAGGCACTACCGTATAGGTATCATTTTCGGTTAAGGCATCTATTTCGTTTTTCATGACAATTTTCCATTCATCACAATGTTCTGAACTAATTGCTTCGTTGAAGCTTTTTGGCGCATTTTCCATTGAATAGCAATAGTCGATTTGATAATCTTTTATATTGTCGACCACAAAAAAATCGGGTCGTCTTCTATTTCTTTTGGGATATCTTTCGACTTTATCATCATCATCATCATCATGGACACTCTCGTCTCCGTCATTTTTATTGTTTTCGTTTGTTCTAATTATTTTAGGTAATATAATTTCATACTCTTCATATGACGGGTTTTCGTCTATAAAATTCAACGTGTCTGTGAATTTTACACACCGGATTCTTTTTATTTTATTTTTCTCGGGAAAAATATTAAATTGGCTGGACTGTTTTTATCGTATCCAAGAAATATACCTCTGTCAGCTTTAATATTACATTTACTCTTTTTCTCTATATATGCGAAGCAAGTTGAACCAAATATATGCATTCCGCTTAAATTTGTTTTTTTACCGCAGAAAGATTTATATGGAGTTTTAGAGAGTGTTTTGTTAAAGTACCTGTTGCGTATATAAGCTGTCGCCATAAGTGCATACGTCCAGAGGTTTTTAGGGAGTTTTGATTCAATGAGTAGGCATCTTGCCATTTCAAAAAGTGTCCGCCACGCACGTTCAACAGTCCCGTTTTCATGTGGCGATTTAGGAGCTGATGTTTCATGCCTGATATGATGGTTAATTAGTAAAAGTTCAAAGTCTTTATTGGTGAATTCCGTACCATTGTCAGAGCGAATACACTTGATTTCACCGTAGGGGGCAATGTCGGCTAGATATTTCTTAGTTGCTAGCAGGGTATCAGATTTGTTCTTTAAAAAGTAAACCATTATTAAAACTGAATGGTCATCTACGAAATTCAACACATATCTATAATGTTCTTTGGCCATTGGTTCTACGGGACCGTTCAAGTAACAATGCACCATTGATAGGATTTTTTGGCCTTTTTGTCTGGTATCTTGTTTTGATAGTTTGTCATTTTCCCTTGCGTACAGACGTCGCAGTTGAAGGTTTTTGATGTTTGTATTTGCATTTCATCAACTACAGTCGGCAACTTTTTGATATCAGGAATATTGCAGTGTCCAAGAATTTTATGCCATGTCTGTAGATCATGGCAGGCGGTTTTTGATGGGACTACGCTATTTAAATAATATAGTCTTCCATTTTCTTTAATGTCGAATACAGTTCCATTCGGGTATACCAGTTTTGATTTATTGGGGCTAAAGTTTATATTTGCACCTTGTTTTGTGGCAGCTTGTACAGAAAATACATTTTGTTTAAATTTTGGGATTAGAAAAGCGTTTTCTAGAATACAGAAACACAGTTCACCTTTATTGTTCTTTAGCGAGATTTTCGCATTGCCTCTTTTCAAAACGATATCATTGACTCGACTCCCGTTAGCTAGTTCTACAAAATGATTTTGAGGCTTAAAGTTGGGATCAAAATAGATAAAATCAGATTCCTTTGTAATCAAATGTGCCGTGGCCCCACAATCGACAAGAAAATTATTATTGTTTGTTGAAGCATCAAATGTACACAAAAATAAAAATGTATGTTCGCTAACAGAGCTCTCTACATTTTTAATGTAGTCGCCATTTTGAGTCCTGTATCTACATTGGAAACTCTTGTGATTAGCTCGTCCACAATTATAGCAAATAATGTTTGTACTTTTCTTAGGAAAAAACTTGATTTTGGCAAAGTTGCGTTTTTTATTCCTGGCATGGGTATAATTCGATTTTGGTGTTTTTATGTGTGTATTTCTAAATTTCATATTTGTGGATTCGTTTTTTTTTTTCTGTAATAATTTTTGAGGTTT
The DNA here is from genome assembly GCF_053919585.1 of Euprymna scolopes. NCBI lineage: Eukaryota > Metazoa > Mollusca > Cephalopoda > Sepiida > Sepiolidae > Euprymna > Euprymna scolopes. Next base: position 48,174,526 of record NC_136483.1, read on the forward strand.
CTTCGTAACTTCTGAGTGCTACCTTGAATTGGCTAAAAGTCATGGGTTTTTCTTTCTGGGTTATCACGGTGGTAAATGGCTTGAAATCACTCGGTAATCCCTTAAAGACGATGAAAATTAACAGACTGTCACTTATAACTTCACCAGACATTTTTTTAAGAATTTGCAGTTGTCTCGGCTCTTATAATATAATCAGTAATAGTTTCGGCTTCCATTCGTTTTAGAGAGGTCAGTTCAGTGTATATAGAAATAATTTTGGATTTTCCTTTCGATAAATAATGCTCTCTCAATATGTTTAATGCTTTGCAGCCGTTGTCCAGGGCTTCTCTCATTACCAGTGATAGACTTCGGTCATCTAAACACTGTATTAATTCCGCAAAGACAGCTGCGTTCTTTTCAATGAAGTCGGGGTCGTTTCTGTTTTCAGGTTGTGTTTGTAGTACTTTGCGTAGCTATTGGATTCGTAGAAATTTCTAGAAATTTAGCTTGCCACAAATCGAATTTTGATTCGGATCCATCGAAATAAAAACGCACACTGGGCGCATAACCTTTAGAAGTGCAAGCCATTTTGAGTCCTCAGAACAGTTTCAGATGGTTCGCTGTTACACACAAGTCCTGGGAGGTTACTTTTTTGTAGTAGACAGTTCCACAAAACAAAATATTCTTACCGTGTCGAAACCCGGGAAAAAACATGTGAAATTGCTCCAGAAAAGGTTTAATATTTATAAAACAATTCTGGTTTCTGATTGGTTGGTAGCAGAACGTGAATTAATTTGATTCGTCAGTTCTTAGCAGCATCGTTTATAAATAGAATCGTCCGACTGTGTGGGATCATACCCCATTACAACTCCATTGTGAAGGGATGTGTCTCCTAGCGGCTTCGGCTGCAAGGAGACAGGGTAGTACATGTGAAGGATTCGTCACTTGACACTCAGTCCAACAGGTGAGGGGCCGGGAACCGGCCCAGCACCTGTTGGACTGAGGTACACCGCCTGGGTAATATCTAGGAGGTCCACCCTCCCAGGCCTTGCCACCGGGCTTTCCGGTGGGGCAAGTTTATTGCTTGCTGCCTGAGGCGCCCCGACCGGGGAATGCCGACGGGGTTACTCAGGCAATTTTTAAAATTGCAGGAGTGCCCCTCCTTTAGGGGAGCCTGCGGGGTTCCCACTTTCCAGGCCTTGTGCCACATTTTGCTGAGGTGGGCAGCAAATAAATATTTACCCCATTACAACTCCATTGTGAAGGGATGTGTCTCCTAGCGGCTTCGGCTGCAAGGAGACAGGGTAGTACATGTCAAGGATTCGTCACTTGACACTCAGTCCAACAGGTGAGGGGCCGGGAACCGGCCCAGCACCTGTTGGACTGAGGTACACCGCCTGGGTAATATCTAGGAGGTCCACACTCCCAGGCCTTGCCACCGGGCTTTCCGGTGGGGCAAGTTTATTGATTGCTGCTTGAGGCGCCCCGACTGGGGAATGCCGACGGGGTTACTCAGGCAATTTTTAAAATTGCAGGAGTGCCCCTCCTTTAAGGGAGCCTGCGGGTATCCCACTTTCCAGGCCTTGTGCCAAATATTGCCGATGTGGGCGGCAATTAAATAACTACCCCATTATACCTCCTCGGGGATGATGGGATGTGTCTCCTAGCGGCTTTGGCTGTCAAGTACATGTCAAGGATTCGTCACTTGACACTCAGCCCAACAGGTGAGGGGCCGGGGACCGGCCCAGCACCTGTTGGACAGAGGTACACCGCCTGGGTAATACCTAGGAGGTCCACACTCCCAGGCCTTGCCACCGGGCTTTCCGGTGGGGCAAGTTTATTGCTTGCTGCCTGAGGCGCCCCGACCGGGGAATGCCGACGGGGTTACTCAGGCAATTTTTTTAAATTGCAGGAGTGCCCCTCCTTTAGGGGAGCCTTCGGGATTCCCACTTTCCAGGCCTTGTGCCAAATAATGCTGATGTGGGCAGCATTTAAATAAATACCCCATTATACACCCAAAATATTGCAACAATATATGTATATGTAATTTAATAAACCAACGTTCCCATAACACTGGCGATACGAGGATTCGAGGAAGAATTTTTATTTCCTCACGGAAACAAAAATAACAACTCAGTTAATTGACTTAAAACTTAATCGGGTAAAACATAATTCCAGGAAAAAATACAGAGACAGAGAGAGAGAGAGAGAGAGAGAGAGAGAGAGAGAGAGGGGGGAGAAACACATATATGTATATATATATATATATATATATATATATATATATATATAATTAACGCATAAAGATGCGGAAGCATACAAGCATTAATGATGTATCCGATAATATAATCTACCTATCGGTAATGCATACCATGTGGATATGCATGTTTGTGCAGTAATTAAACTATAACCACTGTAAGTGCGGCATATAAGGGAATATAACTGTATATAACAATTTCAAGCAAACTCAATCAAATATATATAATATGCATAAATAAAACTAGATGCAAATACAAACCTATATATTAGTCTACAAAATTATCATGCAAAAAATGGAACATGAACATGGATAAAATACATACTAGTAGATATAGAGAATAAAGTGTATGTACATACATTAAAGGTTACTGTTACTAATTATATTTTTGAGCTGAAGTGGGAGAGTTATATATTCAGGAAGATTGACGAGTTTGCGTTTTATTAAGCTAGGCATAATGATTGTTTTAATAAAAATATTTTTTAAATAGTAATTGAAACTTGTTTTACTATATATTCACTGATTGTCTTCTAATCTACAAGTTGTCACCCTTTGAGATGAGTATATATTTATTGCGATTAAATATAGGATATTAGGAATTAACGCTTGTAATGAGCATCTAAAAAACGATGTTCAAACTTTAGTACTAATTCTGTTTATGTTGTATATTTCCTAATATGATATATTAGTTTATAAGTTGTATTATGGCATAATTTCCAATTATCGCAAATAAACACGTGCAAGACCTTTATGTGGAAAAGATAGACATTCGCATATGATTAAAATATTAGAAAATAAGTTTTGAAACAAATCAATAAAGAAAATCATTACTGTAGCCTAATTCCGTTTTTATTACTGTTTTATTTTGTTTGTTTGTCTTTTTTTCATTGGAATTTAAAACACCTATATTGTTGTTGGGGAACCACCGTCCATATGTACCGGAAATCTGTACATTTTTACTACATGTACGAACCAATCAGACATGATAGAGGAGCTAAGCTCAGCTTTGGCTCAGTTAAAGAAACTGCAAATTGAAGAAAAAAGAGCAAATTGAACAAGATATTGCAAAAAAGATTTATTGGAGAAATGAAGGGGAAAAAACAGGAAATGATGGCATACCACCAACAAAACCGGCTATTAAGATGGGGAACGATTCTTCTAAATTATGATTTTACACTAGAAATGTTCTCCTCGAAACAACGTGCATACTCGGATGGTCTGTCGAGACTCATTCCTGCTCAAAAGGAACGCCTTGAAGACTCGGTAATCGCGGCGCTATGTACTTATAACAAATTGAAAACCATGATTAATAATATTATCCAGGAACTGTCGGTAATACTCCAAGAAATAAAGACAGAGACCGTGAATGACAATTTCATCCAAACCACAAAGCAGAAGTTACTACTGGGGGATACGGTTTCAGCCGCTTTTTTTCTGTTTGCGACGAAGTGCTTTTCAGCTTATGTTAATAAATATCCTTTACTTATATCTTAACCAGGCGTTGTGTCGTTCTTGTCTTTTTTTGAGTCGCTTAATGTTGAAGGTGAAATATCCGTGAACATGTCTACTTGTTAATATCGTGATGTAGTAACCGATACTATTATTTTTTCTTTCGTCTACGAGAACGCAAGGTGGTGACATCTATCAGAGAACAACGACTCTTACCAGCAGGCAATTTCCCCTAAACTCATTTTCTACCAGCTCGTAACATTATATATACAAGATTGACTGGAAAGTTCTTGCGGAATTTTTAATTTTGATATCAAATGATGTTTTTTTAAATAAGTTTTCTTTATAATACCTTTACTTTATGTATCATTTTAAAGGACATTTTTCACTCTATATAATTGCCACCAGAACGTAAGATTTTGAAGTTACTGGCATAAATACACTTGTTCTACGTTGGCAAAAGTGTGTTGATTCTGATAGTGCTTATTTCGATTAACATATTTTTGTTTGGTCCGAGATTCGTTCATTCGAAATTAAAAGTTAAAAACCGCAAGAATTTTCTTGTTAGCCTGATAGTTTGAGTTTAGATTATTTTGGAAATCAAGGTTTAGTTTGAGCAACACACTTATGCATTACGTGATTTTTGTGTGCCCATAATCGATCATTTAAAATATTTATTAGAGAAACTGTGAATCCGCACTACGTTGAGTCTTAACACCGATGATAATCTTGTAAGATGTTCTTTAGTGCGCACACAAGCCACTGCTGCTATTCAACATAGTGTTGATGATGATGCTAGATTTGGAGCGATGATAATCCACAAGATATAGTCGCACCACCATTACATCTCGAAAAAAATCACTATTAGGTGCGCTTTATGGGTTGGTTGAATCATTGATCAATATGTATGCTGATGGTCAACGGTGCGCGAAATAGAAAAATGATTACAAAATTATTCATGCGTCAACTAAAAGGCATTAATGTTGCATACGGTTGGGTTCAGCATGCCGGAGTCACATGCCACACAGCACGCGATACGGTCAATTTACTGAAATATTTGATGAACGAATAATTTCATGAATGGATCTGTGAACTTGCCATTTTGTTCGTGCGATTTAACTCCCGATATGTAAAGTTCAATGTCTACCCTGATAATATAGACACCGGAGGCCACGTGAAAGATTACATTCTATGGGTTATTGCCGAAATATATCCTAATTTAATTCAGAGAGTTTGTAGAAATTGGACGCATATTACGCAGTATACACACTAGCCGCGGGTCATACGTATGTCTGGAAGTACACTTAAATGATTAGTGCCATACATGAATCTTTGGAATAAACCACAACCTTTTATGATAAAATATTTTTCTGTTACTTGGTTTAAGTTTAAATCCACCGCTTGTAAACACGCTTTATATATATATATATATATATATATATATATATATATATATATATATATATATGAGAACGTCTCTACACTTGTAAAAACAATTGTTTATTGATAAAGTGTCTTGAGTAATCGTATTTGGTAACGGTCGACTTTTTTAAAGAGTGTATATTCTTACATTTTATAGACCTATCATTATGCAGTGATTGGCAGGGAAATGAATTTGACTAGGCATCATCTTTTAGAAAGAAACCAACAATTCATCGTGTCGGCTTCGTAATTTTATAAATAAGACCAAGTGATTGAAAATATTTTTCCCTCTCCAAGTCAGATTAGTTGTCTCTTGCAATTATTGTGCTGTTACTTTAAAAGATGGGAAAATTATTCGAACCTGATAGAACTTCCGCAGAAGGAAATGTCTCTATTTCCGGTCTGTCAATGTTAGAGCGTCTTGTGGTAAATGTGCCACGTTTGTGACTGGAATAGAATTCTTCACTGATTATTTGTTATATATCGATTAGTCGACATGTTTATATATATATATGTATACATATATATATGTGTGTGTGTGTGTATGTGTGTGTATCTGCATATTTAAATAGACCATACTAATAAAGCAATGCGCTGTGCAAAACCGCCTCTGTGGTACCAGTCTTCAAGAATTCTGGTGAAAGAACTGACCCACTAAATTATCGCCCCATTAGCCTCCTCCCGCTTTTCGCCAAAATATTTGAGTCCTTAGTTAATAAAGCCCTAGTCCAGCACCTAACAGCTGCTAAACTCTTGACTGACAAACAATATGGATTCAGGCAAGCCCGTTCAACAGCAGATATCTTAACTGTAGTTTCTGAACGTATATACCGTTCATTGGATAAAACAGGGGAGGGTAGAGCGGTGGCCCTTGATATATCTAAGGCTTTTGACAGGGTATGGCACGATGGTCTTCTAAGGAAAATTAGATCATATGGAATCACTGGAAGAATTCATAACGTAATTAAATCCTTCTTAAGTAATAGAAAAATCAAAGTTGTCCTCGACGGACGTACATCCAAACAATATGACATAAATGCGGGAGTGCCTCAGGGGTCTATCCTTGGACCTCTATTGTTCCTGATATTCATAAACGACCTCCCTGATAATATTGTTTCGGAGATGGGTATATTTGCCGATGACACCACTCTCTATAACAGATATGAGGGGAAAACAAATGAACACATATCCAAGAAAATGGCAGAAACACTAGAGGATGACCTCCAATCCGTAGTGGAATGGGGACAAAAATGGTTGGTCTCATTCAATGCTGCTAAGACTAAGCTTGTTTCCTTCAATAACTACAAGAAACCTTCTCTACCACCAATAGCAATGGCCAAGAACACATTGCCTGAAAGTACTTCTTTTAAACTCCTCGGCCTAACGTTTACAGGGAATATGAACTGGAATAGATACATTGAGAGCATTGCCAAGGCTGCTGCAAGGAAGGTTGGCTCCCTCTACCGTGCTAGAAAACTACTTACGCCTGCCAGTATCCTATACCTCTATAAGGCAACCATTCGTCCATGTATGGAGTACTGTTGTCACATCTGGGCTGGTGCATCTGCTGCTTGTCTCTCGCTCCTGGACAGGGTTCAAAAAAGAGTCGCAAACCTGATAGGTCCTGAACTGTCATCTGGGCTTCAACCTCTGTCCCATCGACGAGATGTTGCATCCCTCTGCCTGTTCTACAAATACTTTAATGGTGAATGCTCTGACGAACTGCAAACACTTGTACCTCCCCGACGTAACTACCCCCGACAAACCCGACAAGCTACTAAGTCTCATCCCTTTACAGTGGAGATCCCTAGGTGCAAGAAAGCCTTTTACTCCAATAGTTTCTTCCCCAGAACTGCGGGTCTTTGGAACTCCCTTCCGGGATTCTGCTTTCCCAACTGCAATGATATGCAGAAGTTCAAGTGTAATGTTAACAAACATCTTTCTACTCTTCTCCCTTCATAATGACCCCGCTAATTAATTCCCTAATAGTAGCCCCCTGCTTCAAAGTGGCACTGTGCCTTGTTTGGGGTGAAAATTGAATAAAAAAAAAAAAAAAAAAAAAAAAACATAAAAACAGTTTACTGCCGCTTAATTGGTGTGTGACAAATCTATGATTTCAGTCATTTTGCGATATATGTATTCTAGGTTAATATAATCGAGAAGTAAAACATCCAATGTATCAAACGAGATTCATACAAGAGTGCTCAATATCAGGGTAGAGCAAGATATACTTATTATTTACTTTTGCATAAACATTTAGGTATCGTAACACATTCATGAGTATATTTCAGTCAACTAGTTATTACTAAAAACATCATCAAGCGATGTTGATTTAAAAAAAAACTATTTGACAGTATCATACACATTAATGTATAACAATACTTAAATGTTTATGCAAAGATGAATAAAAATTATATATATATATAAATATATATATATATATATATATATGTATATATATTTAAATATGTATTAATAAAAAATCAATACAAAAAATATATAAATGTTTATATCTTTTCTGTATTTATTTTCATTTTAATTTTTTTATTCAATTTTTACGCCAAACAAGGCACAGTGCCACTTTGAAGCAGGGGGCTACTATCAGGGACTTAATTTGCTGGGGCATTATGAAGGGAGATGAGTAGAAAGATGTTTGTTCACATTACACTTGAACTTCTGCATATATATTTTACAGTTGGGAAAGTAGAATCCCGGAAGGGAGTTCCAAAGACCTGCAGTTCTGGGGAAGAAACTATTGGAGTAAAAGGCTTTCTTGCACCTAGGGATCTCTACTGTAAAGGGATGAGACTTAGTAGCTTGTCGGGTTTGTCGGAGGTAGTTACGTCGAGGAGGTACAAGTGTTTGCAGTTCGTCAGAGCATTCACCATTAAAGTATTTGTAGAACAGGGAGAGGGATGCAATATCTCGTCGATGGGACAGAGGCTGAAGCCTAGATGACAGTTCAGGACCTATCAGCTTGGCGACTCTCTTTTGAACCCTCTCCAGGAGCAACAGACAAGCAGCAGATGCACCAGTCCAGATGTGACAAGAGTACTCCATACATGGCCGAATGGTGGCCTTATAGAGGTACAGGATACTTTCGGGCGTAAGTAGTTTTCTAGCACGATAGAGGGAGCCAACCTTCTTTGCAGCAGCCTTGGCAATGCTCTCAATGTATCTATTCCAGTTCATATTCCCTGTAAACGTTAGGTCAAGGAGTTTAAAAGAAGTACTTTCAGGCAATTTGTTCTTGACCATTGCTATTGGTGGTAGAGAAGGTTTCTTGCAGTTATTGAAGGAAACAAGCTTAGCCTTAGCAGCATTGAATGTGACCATCTATTTTTGTCGTCAGAGTGGAAGTCATCCTCTAGTGTTTCTGACATTTCCTTGGATATGTGTTCATTTGTTTTTTCCCTCATATCTGTTATAGAGAGTGGTGTCATCGGCAAATATACCCAGCTCCGAAACAATTTTATCAGGGAGGTCATTTATGAATATCAGGAATAATAGAGGTCCAAGGATAGACCCCTGAGGTGCTCCCGCATTTCTGTCATATTGTTTAGATGTACGACCGTCGAGGACAACTTAGATTTTTTCTTACTTAAGAAGGATTTAATTATATTATGTATTCTTCCAGTGATTCCATATGATCTAATTTTCCTTAGAAGACCATCGTGCTATACCCTGTCAAAAGCCTTAGATATATCAAGGGCTACCGCTCTACCCTCCCCTGTTTTGTCCAATGAACGGTATATACGTTCAGAAACTACAGTTAAGATATCTGCTGTTGAACGGGCTTGCCTGAATGAGATCTGGTCCACATGCTTTTGAGGTGTCTAGGTTTTTTATAATAGCATGTACCTGAGAAGGGGTGATTTTCAAATCGTTTAGTGTGGCGTCTGTTCGCAAAGGAAAGTCAGAGAGTGAGTGGTGTACCGGGTCCAGTGTGGAGTTTTAGGCAAACTGACTGGCAAGTAGATTAGCCTTGTCAGTTGCCGTGCAAGCAACCTCATAATTGTTTGATAGTGGGGGAATAGTTGACTGTTCATTATTTACTACGGTGTTGTAGATTTTACAAAAATCCCGGGATCCTAATTTCTGTGCTTCGATGCGTTTTCTGGTGGTTTCAGAGTAATCTGGCTAAGCTGTCTCTATCACTCTCTTACAATTCTTTTTAGCTTCTATATACTTCTGTTTATTTGAGCTGGACTTATGTCGGTTGAATCTGCGGAACGCATACTGCCTTTGACAAATGGCAGCTGCACAAGCAGAAGTAAACCATTGGGGAGAGTGGGGCTTGCTATAGACTTTCCGTGCGGGAACATGTGTTTCAATAGCAGTTTTGAACCATTCAGTGGTCTCATTTGCACACTGTTCCACTGGAAGAGTAAAGATATTTTGCCATGGGGCATCTCTGATGAGCTCCCTGATGGCTTCCTAATCAGCCTTTTTGTAATACCTCGTTGTTTTGAGTAGTGGGTCTTCAGTTTTAGGGCGAGAATTTAGGCTGATTTCTACCATTATCACAGCGTGATCAGCATTCCCGAGTGGGCTGTGGGCATTTGTTGTACAGTCATTGGGAACCGTTGTCAGAAGAAGATCTAGAAGTGAGGCATGTTGATCTTGCTGGTCTGGGAAACGTGTCGGAAATGTAACCATCTGAGATAGGGAATGGGATATAGAGAAGTTGTATGTTGTGCTACCAGCTACGTCTGTGTGATTAGAAAATCCAAGCCAGTTACTGTGGTGGACATTGAAGTCACCAAATACATGTACTTGTGCGCTAGTATCGAGGGAGAGTGCTATATATATGCTGTCTGAGACTTTGTTTATTAGGGTACAGTCTTGGGTTGAAGGAGAGCGGTAGAGAAAATACAAGTAGCTAATATTGTGTTGCATATTTAGTCTGAAGCACATAAAGGCCTGGTCATCTGATTCTAGTTTTATTTCTCGAGTCAGGGGAAGGGTGTTACGAATATAGACCCCAAGCCTTTGCATATGTCTGTCCGAGTCCTTACGGTTGAGTGGGAGATAACCAGGCATGTTAAAGTGGTTAGAGGGAATGGAGGAGTGAAGGTTTGTTTCACTTTATGCAAAGATATACGGGTTGTTTACAAGGAGAAATGACTCAACATCATCTAAGTTAGTTCTAAGCCCGCGGATATGCGTAAATGCAAGCCGCAAGGGAGGAGGCAGGTTGTTTTTGTTTTTTTTAGTTTGGTCCTGGTTTAAACGTAACTTTTGCTTGAGCTGTCATTTCATTTTATTTAATTTAAAAGTTACAGTTAAGGCGAGTGAGTGAGGGGGTTCTGGACAAGTGGTTGTGTAGAATACCAGACATGCAATACAAGTAGACCATCAGCTGTCCTCACCCACAGGATTGTGGCCTCAGGAAATCCCACCTGGGATGAGTGCAGGGCCCCTTTCCATGCGCGACATAGCACTACAAACATCCCGATATTATATAACTGTTGATGGAGCAGCCGCTCTAAGCGCTACCAAAGAGTCAGGGCTCCTGTACTATCAGTCGGTAATAGCAGCCAGGAACTGTCAATCCGGTACCCTCAATCCATTAGGCAAAGTCAGCCCAGTCCAACTGCACCGACATATATGGCACTGAAGCACCCCACTGTGTCCAGTTTAGGGGAATGGGATGTGGCGGGAGCGGGGAAAAGCGGCGTTCATTGTCCTAGTCAGGAAACAACGTCAACTGATAGTACCTCTACGCCTGGCCAATAGGAAAAGAAGGAGTATGAAAGCCGGGCGATAGACAGAGCCTATCTCCTCTGTGTGTTGACATGTAGGAATATAGAAAGTCTTTTGAAACAAAAAAAACAAGAATGTTTCCTTCAAAAGCACATATTTTTGACCGATCCTTCGATCTTCCTCTGTGTGAATAATAGGAAACATGAGTGTGCGGGCAGGGTTAGCAACCGGAGGGGCACGGTTATAGCCATTATAAAGATCTATTTGAATATGATCCTTCCAGCATTATAATCTGACGTTATTGTTTTCAAGAGGTTAAGTAACTAATGAAGTTTAGCGAGGTTAATACAAGAGTGGGGGCAGTGCAAGGAAATTAAAAACGAGTGGAAAGGAAAGGACATGCCTTAGAATCACCGCTAATAAATTATTTATGGTTTCCACTTTTTATTCTTCCTCTTTCTCTTTTTTCCATTCGCTCTTTCTTTCTTTTTATTCGTCTTTTCTCCCTTGTGTTCTTTTGCTTTCCTTCTTTATCTCTTAATTTCTTCACTAGTGTATGTACGGATGATAGTGATGGGGGGGGGATATACAAGAGGGCAACCCGGATTAAATCTGAAACCCCTTTTAGCATAGATATGTCAAATTCCCATTCCCTTGCTGATTAAACCTACACACATATGCATGTTAAAGACTTAGGGCGGCCATCATAGCCTCATACGAATACTATTTTTTCTAGTCTTACATTACCTCTGTCTCGATCTTTTACTCCCCCCATCATACTTTACCATTCATTCCTATATCTCAACACAGACAAAAATCTGCACGCCTATTGGTCCTTATTAACAAAAAACTAAATCTTATTTTTTACAACATTTGACAAAACCTCCTGATATTAACTCCTAGTGACAAGTATAAGCTCTATCACCTGAAGAGGTCTCCAGTTACTTGTAAATAGCTGAGTGAAACATGTTCATGACTGTGTGGCAATATATTACAGCTGATATAAAAAATAATAAAATATATACATATATATATATATATATATATATATATATATATATATATATATATATATATATATATATATATAAGCTGTTTTTTTTTCTTTTTCAGGAATATATTTTTCTCGTTTTGGGACAATTATGGTTATATATATATATATATATATATATATATATATATATATATATATATATATATATATATATATATATTTATATATATATACATATATATATATAACCATATGACTGTGTGGCAATATATTACAGCTTATATAAAAAATAATAAAGTACCATAATTGTCTCAAAACGAGAAAAATTTATTCCTGAAAAAGAAAAAAACAGCTTTGTACTACATCTATATTCCCTGTTAAATAAAAAAGGTCAACATATACTATATATGTCCACAATATTTATTCCAATCAATATCAATTACATAACTTTGATTCTACAAAATCTCTTATATGTACAGATTTCTGAAAACAAAATGGAAATTTAGGAAATCCTACTTAATTGCTAGCTAATATGCCTCAAATTCACTGCTAATCTGATAGATTTGAATTTTCAAATAAGAGTTTATATACTTATAATGCTCCCAAAAGACTTTCATGTACTCTAGAGAAACCGACACCATGTGAATAGTTATTCATTTATGTTTATTAGTATGAATTTACAAAAATCGAAACTGATTTCTCACGACAGACTTTCATTTCCTTCTGCCTTCTTTTGTACAATTATAGCAAATTAAGTCGAATTTTATCGTCTATATATATATATATATATATATATATATATATATATATATATATACATAGAGAGAGAGAGAGAGAGAGCGAGCGATAGATAGATATATAGATAGATAGATAGATAGATATATAGATAGTAACGATTTGCGGGGAGCATTTACTCTAAAGTTATTGTGCTATTTAACAGTTAAGGGAAAAACTGTGATTTTTTTCGCTGTTGAGGTTAATAGACTACGGACTATAAATATAAAAACCGATTAAGAAACCGGTTTTAATATTGTTGTAGTTGTGGTGGTGGAATTGTGTCTTGTAATTAATCAATGTAATTATTAACTGTTTATTAGTGTACAACTCAGGCTTTTCATTCTCCTTTATTTATATTAATATTCACGATTGTATATGAAGGAAAATGTTTTTGTTCTGAAAAGAGTAAAGTTAACATTAAATGTCCTCGTGAAAAAATGGTTTAAGATTTGCATCACACTTTGTAAAATCCAGACACTGCAACTAAATACATCTCAGAATATTTTGAAATAATTTTATCAGTATATATTATTAGTATATATATATATATATATATATATATATATATATATATATATATATATATGTGTGTGTATATATGTATATATATATATATATATATATATATATATAAGCGCAAGGTTGTCTGTATGTGTATTTTATCGCAGCATTTCTATTTTTACTACTAACTTTAATTTATTATACGATTTCAAATTAATATCCTATCATCCAATGCTCAATTGAATGGTATATGGCGTATATATTTGTTTGTCATGTTACCATTTGTGTAGCTTTTCCTCCTCCTTTTGGGGGGAAGGGAGAATTAGTGGAGTATCTGTTTTGTCGTCATTATATTTACTTTTCAGAATTACCTACGTCTTTGTGATTGATGGGCAGTCCTAACGTTTAAGAAGACTATAAAATCCTCGTACTTTTTTTGTAATTATGGTTGACCTTATTTTAAATTATAAATCGTCAGATGAAAATGCGTTGAAGTATATTAAGATCTCTGTCGATATGCAATTTGAATTGGACATAATATTGCAATTTGAGTAAAAAGCCAAATAATAAAGTTTAAATAAATATTTATAACTATGGAAAATAAACAGACGACCTCAATTGAAAAAGATAGAAAATAGAAAAGTGTAAGAAAGCCCAGAAATATAATAAAAGGGGCAAAAAACAATAAAATATAAAAGACAATCATTTTAAATATGTTAGTACTTTGTTTATCTTATGATCATCATTTGCAAATCGATATAATTTAATTATCTATTGATTTTTCCAAATTCAGTGATTTCCTAAATTTAAAAAATGAAAATAGAAAAATAATTTGTCAGGAAATATAAAAAACACATGCATGAGGTACGTTTTCTTGACGAAAACGATTACATATATTTAAAATTATAAATGTATGTTCTAATTAAAACTTAACGATATATATAAGAAATACAAGATAAAACTCAAAAATTGCGAGATAGTGAATTTCGACGCTATTTTACTACGATTTATATTGTAATGTTATTCATATTTCCCGGAAGTCGCGAGCTTATTTTTTACACGGAAAAATGTCAGGAGCTTATTTTGTACACAGAAAAAAGTCAGGAGCTTATTTTGTACATAGAACAAAGGACATCAAACAAAACATTAAATGTTTATGGTTTCTCTCTCGGGTCGACATAAGGGGAGCAAGAGAAAATTGCAGGATTTTAATGCCTTTCATTACGGAAAAAAGAGCTCAGTCTTCTAATCTAAATTTAACTCACACGGACGCACACATTTGGACGCACACACAAACCAATGAACAGCGTTTCTTTCGTCACACATACCATCTGTGGAACAAATTAAAATGAGTCTGTTTTCCAATCGACTACAGCATAGCCGTCTTCAAGTCAATAAATACTTGTTGAGCAATCTTCATCGAAAATTAAATCATTTTCACTAATGTATTACCTATTCCATTCACTGTTTCCAAAGATGTTTCAAAGATAAACAACGGTTGTTTGTACACCTTGTCTGTGGGAGTAGCTTCTTGGGGCCTAAGTAGTGGCAGAGTCACTACTTAAGAATAAAACTGTTACCACCCATGGTTAACTGTTGATGAAGACACTGTATCGCACGTGCTATTACGTTGTGTATAAATATATGTGTATGTATGTGTGTATGTAATTGTGTTTCTACTCATCTATCTGTTCATCCAATTGATTTCTCATTATTTTCGCCGATTCAGATAATGCTAATCTCTGCGAATTCTATGCATTTAAATTTTGTTTTTCCCAAAAAAATTCGTTATCAATTTCCGGTTTTCTTCCACAGCCCGGCACCATATCATTCCATCATTTATGTTTGTCTATTATTTACTCATTCTCTTCTCTTCTCTTTGTTTGTTGCTTTTTTTTTAAATCATCAACCTCAGCCATTGCCAAAACAGAAGAAAATCCAATTTTTGTATGAATAAACTCTTCAGCTTTATCATCTTAACTCCAAAACGAGATAAAGTTGCCCATTTTTTCTTTTCAAAAAATTAACCCAAAGCCTTCGAGTTGATTATTTGAAGTAAGCTATCCTGTCATATTTTTCTGGTTGTTCATTTTTTTTTTTTTTGGTATAAATGTTTCCATTTGCATATATGGTTTGCTTTGTCATCGAAAAACAACAGGAAAATTTATCTCTTTTTATTGTTTTTTTTTCTGAGAAAGTTGTTTCTTTATTTCGGAGTTGGTTATTATTTGTTTTACGTATGAAAAATTTTAAATCAAGATCTTATCGAGACTCGTCTAATTTCAGATATATTTTTTACATTTGAATAATGCGCTTTTAAAAAGATTACATTTCTTCCCTTGAGCAGATTTCCTCCTTTCTGTTATTTACACTAGCTATCGATAATATAAATCTCACCTGTCTATTTAAATGTATGTATGTATGTATGTATGTATGTATGTATGTATGTATGTATGACTGCCTAAAATTTTTGACAAAGGCGCCGGATTTTCACGAGTTTTGAAGCTCAATGCTTCGGACGACAAATATTGAACAATTGGCTAAAAACATTAATTCCTTCACCGTTAACTGGGAACTTTTCTACAGTCATCCCTTTTTTCGATTGATTAGCCTTAATTAAATCATTTGCCACTTCCGGTTTATCGATGGGCCCAACAGCAAAGACGTCACGTTTGTTTTTTCACGTTCTTTTCCTCCTTCGCGGTACGGGTTTAAGCTTGCCTGCCTGCCTGCCTACTACCACTTTTATTATTATTTTTTATTATTATTATTTTGCTTATCGCACACCTCCAAACACCCGGAACACCAGACTAGTATATATATATATATATATATATATATATATATATATATATATATATATATATATATATATATATATATATATATATATATATATATATACTAGCAAAAGTACCCGTCGTTTACTGAGTTAAAAAACAGCCTACAGAAAATAGACTCTGATTTATGAAAGTATGATAGGTTATGAAAAGGAAGGGTTGTAAAAATATAGCTTCGAATTTGGGGGTATCAAACGAAAGCAAAATATGATGAAAGTAAAAATAAAATAGATACACCCAATAATTTAGTATACCATACCTGTTAACACTGACACACTTATCACAATATTCTGTGGATTGTTATAAACTTTGTGACATATTTCCATTCTATGGAGGTCAGGTGCGAAAGAACACCCCATAATTTTATTATACCATATTTCTTCAAACTGAAATATAATTATCAAAGTGTACTTACGCAGATAGATGTGAAAAGTCTTTATTAAAGTCTGTGCCTATTTGCATTCTATGGAGGCGAGGCGCGAACGCAGACCCCACAATTTTATTATACCATCTCCATTTAAGTTAAAACATACTTATCAAAGGATTCTTATGTACATCTATATCAAAAACACTTGTAAACGTTTTATTTTAAATTTTTATATTTTTTATTTCCATACATTGTGGACCAGGCGCGAACGCAGACCCCACAATTTTAATAGAACCACCGTTCTGCCAGATCAAACATACCCATTCCTGTGTCTCGATGCATCTTCTATCATTATATGTAATCAGTTTTTTAAAATAGTAAACCATATACGAGCCTATTCCTGACCACACATACACACACACACGTTCAGCTTTATATATATATATATATATATATATATATATATATATACCTCCACTCGATTTTGTCTTCATTTAGATTCTCTTCTTAGGAAAGCGAACGGAATAATCGAGCAAAGTTATAGGTTTTTTAACTGATATGTATATAAAGCGTGAGAAAGTTTTTTCGGTTTTTTTTTACACAGTGGTCACCACTTATCAAGGCCCGGAAGCCACTCAGGGATAAGGGTTATTGCAAGCACATTACGTTAGTGTGGAGATTTGATAAAGTGTTTATTAAGGGGGCGGTTCATTAGGAATTTGTTAACGTTGGACTTGAACACATCCAAGTTGTAGTCAGGTGGGAAGCAGACAGACGGAACAGAGTTCCACATGCGTGCAGTTCTAAGAAAGAAGCTTTGTTCATGGAATCTACATTTTTATTTAGGCGCAGATAAAGAGTGGGGGAAATTTTTCACAGTGGATTCGGCTAGATAGGTGATTTTCGTGAAAGATTGGCGAGGGGGGGCCAGAGATTTGAGTTCAGACAAGCACCTGCCATGAAAATAACGATAAAACAAGGATAGGCTCGCAACGTCTCTTCTTCTGTGGCAGAGAGGTTGCAGGGTAGAGAAAAGGGCATCCCCACTAAGCCACGAAGTCTATTTTGTACTCTGTCAAGCAGGATAGGTTGTTTGAGCAGCTCCTGTCCAGATATGGCAGCAGTATTCCATCCTTGGACGTAGTTGGCGTTTATATAGATAGAGAATTGCATCAGTAGTGAGATATCTTCTGGAGCGGTAGAAGGATCCCACCATCTTTCCAGCGACCTTGGTAACAGACTTGATGTACGTGTTCCATTTCAGATCAGGAGTAAAGGTCAAACCCAGAAGCTTGTCAAAACACGGGGCCTCACCCAGACGAGAGCCATCCATCACAATTGATGCCAGATGGGGATCAGAGCGTTGATGATGTAAGCATAGGAGTTTGGTTTTAGATGCATTAAAGGTAACCAGCCACGTCTTCCCCCACTGAACCACACGCTCGAGATCAGAGGAGAGAGAATCAGAGTGAACCTTGTCATTTACAACCTTTGATGTGTTGCCGTAGATGGTCGTGTCATCAGCAAAGATGTGAACGAATGATTTAAGTATGTGTTTAGGGAGGTCATTGATGTAGATCAGGAAGAGAGTTGGGCCCAGGATTGAGCCCTGAGGGACTCCAGATAGAGAAATGATTTAATGATTGAGAAAACATCTCCAGTTATACTGTAGCTGGAAATATTGTGGAGTAGACCCTTATGCCATACCTTGTCGAAGGCTTTTGATATGTCAAGAGCAATTGCCCTAGAAAGGAATCCTTTGTTAAGAGATTCACTAATCCTGTGGGATATAACCGTCAGCACATCTGCGGTTGATCTTGCAGAGCGGAAACCATATTGTGTGTCACTAAGAAGGTTGATTCTGCTTAGGTGGTTTACTATTTCTCTATTAATTATGGATTCCAGCAACTTACTCATAACACACAGGAGACTTATTGGTCTGTACTGAGAGGGAGATGACTTATCACCTGAATTCTTAAATACAGGGCAAACTGATGAGGTCTTCCAGGGAGTCGGAAAGCTCTTCTCATTAAGGCAGCGCTTAAACAGTTTCGTAAGTATGGGAGCAAGTTCTGGTAAGAGCTTTTTAACACTATAATTGGGATGCCGTGAAGGCCAGTTGCTTTACTGGAATTAAGGTTCTTGATTAGCTGGCGACCTCATGCACGGATATTTGTATGTTACCTAGCGTGTTCTGTATTATAGGAGGAAATATAGGGAGTTGATGGCCTTCGTCGCATAGGGTAGAATTACCTACAAAGTTCTTTGCAAATAGTTTGGCCTTGTCTGACGCTGACGAGATGACTTTTGGTCCATTGATAATGGTTGGGATAGAACGAACACTTCTGTTCAGGATCCTATGTGTTATTTGCCAAAACTGGTGGGAACCAAGCCGCTAATCAGCTACCTTGGATTTAACAGACTGGGCATATAGCTCTCTTGCATTTTTATTAACTTTTTACAGTGGTTGCTGGCAGTCCTGAAAGCAGCTTTAGTCTCAGTGCATCTATTACGTTGGTTGCTATGAAAAAAGTGATTTCTGTGCGCGATAGCAGCAGCACATTCTGGGGAGAACAATGGCTGGCTGTTAGGTTTTTGTTGGAATTTTGTAGATGGTATGAATTGGTCTATGCCTACAATTAACCATTCGATCAGATCTGATAATATAAAGGGCACTTCCTTTTTAAACAGAGTGCAGAGGTAAATCAGATATGAATGTACGGAAGCTATCCCAGTCAGCCTTAGTGTATCGGTATACAGTATGGTGGAGGGGTACGTCTGGGGACTTATTACATTTCGTTTTTATCTTAACTGATACAACGGCGTGGTCGGAGGATCCTAGAGGAGAATGAATGGAACATGAACATAGCTCAGGGGAAGTTGAGAGAAAAAGGTCTAGGAGGCTTGCATATTGACCGGGTGTATCGGGCACACGGGTGGGTTCGCGAACAATCTGAGTGAGGTCATAAGCAATGGCAAACTCATGACAAAATCTCCCCTCATCGTCTGTCTTATTTGAATGGGTCAGCCATTCCACGTTATGGACGTTGAAGTCACCACAGATGTGGATGTTAGCCGAGGGATGTCCAGATAGGATGTGGTCTATTTTCTCAGATATGCTCTTAAAGATAGTAACTTCGCTGTTGTGGGGCCGATAGAGGGCAAATATAAATGCAGTGGTGTTAGCAAGTGGAACCTGGAAGCACACATAGGGTAAGTTAGGATCTTATCTAGAGATGTCCCTGCCACACGGGAAGCCATCTTTAATGTAGGCACATATTCCATGCTTGGGGGTCAGATTTAGCTGTGAAATTAGAGTATCCGTTAATTATGAACTCATTTAGGAAAGCGGTCGGCCCTATTCCAGTTTCGCTTAAAAATAATATGTTCGGTTTCGTCTCCTATAATTGGGTTTCAACCTCTAGAAGGTTGGAACGTAGACCCCTACGTTGGAAGATGGGGTTCTAGGTTTATTCTAGTTTTTTTTCTGGAGATATTTCATGTTGAGGTTTTGGGATTTGTGGAACAGGTTTGCATATTTGGTTAGAGCAGTACAGAGAGGGGAAGGAAGAGAGAGAAAAGGACAGGATTTTTTTTGTAGAACACGAAAAGGTAAAGCCGTAACAATTACCCACTAGTATGGCATCGAGAGGTCCCACCAGAGACTACTGCAATGTCCAGATCAACTTACCAAATGGTAATACAGCAGTCCCAGTACTTTGCGCTTGCTGATAGGACAGTAAAGTGAAAGAAGGGCGAGAATTAAACATTACATAGTAAATATCGATTTAAATAGGAATCAATTTTCTAAACAAAATGAAGCTATATATTCAGATTCAATATGATTACATTAAATAAAATATTGAATTTCAAAATTCTATCGCTATGTTGCTTTAACAGCAGTTTCAGAACTAATATCTTTTATGCATATTTCTAGAGGAGCTAAACGTTTACATTTGTAATCCAGGTACTTTTCTCTCATAATCTTGATTGATCAAAAAGTCGAAAAAGACACGCACAAAGGAAATCCAAAGACAAGCACATTAAGAGGCAATATAGACGATTGCTATTGCGAATTGTTAGACATAAAGAGACAAAGAAAAGAAAAGCAATATAAAACACGTAAGAAAATAATTTGAGTTCATTGTGAAAGATTTGAAGTATAATTCCCAACTACTTTATGAATCAAACTATAAAATTAGAAATCAATAAATACCGAATTATAAGCCTGAAATTATTTTAATTTTGCACTAAACGTTACCTACGGGATTTATGAGAAAGTTATCGTCCTCTACTACTACTAATACTACTACTAAAATTAATGATAATAATAATTATAATTACGTTGAATATTTCAGTATTTGAAAGAATTGAACTAAAATTAGAAGAAGTATGGTTATTTTATTGTAGAAGATGGATATTATTCGTCTTTTCGCTTGCTTCAAAGTTTTATAAGTCGATGTTTATTTATTTCTAATTTTATAGTTCGATTTTCCTACGTAGAACGAACATATTTGTTTATAAATTTTATTAAGAAACAAGAAAGAACTTTTAAGTTCTTGATTATAAGGTAATCTGCAATCCCTTCTGATCCATTCGGAGAGGAATAAAAACTAGGAGTCATTACTTTGGAACGCCTTGTAAGTCTATAGCAAAAGAGGTGTTACTATTAAAATACGAAATCAATCCTTAATATTCTAGGATAAAAACATTTTGTTGATATGACGTCAGTTCTTTCAGAAATGCAGTAATGTTTTTGCTGCTGTTGTCTTCAAGCGAATCGAACTTTCCAACAAAGATTACGAAAGTCATTCATCCGGATCGCCTGATCTGCATGAAGTCCTTAGCTTTCGTTATATCTGCAAAATTACAGTCCTTGGCCCCGACACGCAGATCAGCAATGCTAAGATGTTGCACACATAGTTGGGAAGGTTTTAGCTCAGAAAATACAAAGGAATCACGGGTAAACATGCTCAGAATGAAGGTTATTTTTTTTTACTCACTGGATGTGCGTTTCCGTGCCTGAAACATATTTTCTTGCCATATGTAAAATATACAACTACATAATGGTGAATCCTAATATTGACTCTTTTTGTATTTTCACCAGTCTCCTATTGGCCTAATAGCTCTTACATTGCGATATTGCCACTGCCCCCTCCACGTTGAAGAAAATCTTTTGTGTCGAGAGCATGCTCCAAATTAGGTTCAAAAACATAACTTTCTATTATGGATTTCTTTCTCGGGATATCTGATAAGCCAACATGGAATTGATTAACTGTCTTCTGTAGCCACTTGCTAATCACTACGCGCTTTGCGTGCATAATCACATCTTACTAAACCGAAGAAAAAAGGAAATCACCGCATCATCAAAAGGGTCTTTGATTTTTGGAATTAGTCTAAAACAGCCGCCCGCATATCTCAACTATTTCGAAAGTAGATCTTTTATTAGCTTGAGAAGAGAGTTCTTGCGGCATTTTTTATTCTGTTTTCAAATAAGTTTTCGTTATAATATTTTTACTTTATATATCATTTTAAAGTGTCTTTTTCGCTCTACATAATCGTTAAATTATAATCGTTGTAAAACAATTATGTCTTCTTTTCAGGACGTTGAGTACAAGATGGAAAAATAACAAATTCGCAGAATTTTCTTAATTCAATTCAAGCTAGGATGAAAACTGCTGAAACAGCTCACGACATCAACGAAGCGTTTTGCCTAGGAACCATTACTGAACTCATAGCACAATGGTGGTTTAAGAAATTTAGTAGTGGCGACGACAGTCTTGAATATCATGAGCATAGTGGTCGCCATAGGATGTCGATAACGACCAATTACGAGCCTTAGTTGAGATAATCCATGCACAACTGTTCGAGAAATTGCTTCTGAATTAGGCAATTTCAAACAACTTGAGAGTGAATGGGTGCATCAAGATTTGAACAAAATAAATTCGTCGTTATGAAGTGTCATTTTCCCTACTTTTATGCAACAAAAACGACTCGTTTCTCATCCAGGTTATGACTTGCGATGAAAAGTGCGTTCTTTACGACAACACCCGACGCTCAGCTCAGTGGTTAGACTCCTCCACAGCCAAAAGAAGGTCATACACACTGTTTGGTGGTCTGTGACTGGTCTTATCCGTTACAGTTGTTTTTAATGCAGGCGAAACTATTACAACGAGAAATTACTGTACAAAAATCGATGAAATGCACCAGAAACTTCATTTTGTACCACTCGTGCCTGCTATAGAGCATGGCGTTTTCAGCAAATATACCCATCTCAGAGACAATTTTATTAGAAAGTTCATTTATAAATATTACAAATAATAAAGGTTAAGGGATAGACCCCTGACCTACACCCGTATTTATATCATATTGTTTAGATGTACGACACTCAAGGACACCCTGGATTCCTCTCTTACTTAAGAAGGGTTTAACTGTTAAGTATTCGTCTAGTGATATCGTATGATTTGTTTTTCCCGAGAAGAATATCGTGCCAAACTCTGGCAAAAGCCTTAGATATATCTAAGGCTACTGCTCTACCCTCCCCTGTTTTGCCCAGTGCATGGTATATACGTTCAGAGATTACAGTTAGGATATCTGCTGTAAAGCAGACTTGCCTAAATCCATATTGTTGGTCAGTCAGAAGTTTAGCAGCTGTAAGGTGATGGACTAGAGCTTGGTTAATTATGGACTCAAATATTTTGGCGAAAAGCGGGAATGCGCTAATGGTGGGGATTATTTTATGGATCAGTTCTTTCGCTGGAATTCTTGTAAACTGGTACCGCAGAAGTAGTTTTCCAGCTGTCAGGAAAGCAACATTCGTTAAGGCATTTGATGAAAAGTTTGGAGAGGACTGAAGCAAGGTCAGTGAAGTATTTTTTTTAATGGCGAAGCTGGGATAAGATCGGATTCATATGTATTTGAATTGTCTAATTTTTAAAATATTTTTTATGTTATATACATGTTACATTATTACGATATTTGCCATATTTAGAAGTTTTAAATTTTAGCATATCTTTCCATTATATTTTTCTAACCATTTTTGTCTCTATCAGACTAAACTTTAATCGTAATGCTATCACGTTTCGTGGTAATTTGTCTACAACGGTTTGTAACGTTGATTTCAAGCCTTGGCTAAATGTTAAACATTTGGTCCAGAATAAAACTTTTAAACTGATAGGAGTGTATATCAAGGAAAGTAGAAAGTAGACCTTTAGTTTACTTTCGGCAGCTTAGTAATTTTCGTTTCTTTTATTTTGTCCTTTATTTTAACATTCTATGATCGATGTTTATGGCAAACAAGAAAGAATTGCTGTTTTATGAGTCGCAATCTATTCATTTAATATTTATTTTGGGATTCTTTGTAACCAGGAAGTAGTATTGTAAGCTCCTTATATCAAGTGGTTAAATACCTTGACTGTGGCGATTTCTAGAAATAGAAAATGTAAATTGAAAGATAGACATGGATATCAATTCTCATGTAAGGGTTTTGTCACGTGCAAGAAGTAAGAGTTCGTTCTCTGTTCTTTTTACTCAGCAAGGAAAGAATTGGCGTGTCGTTAAACCCACAAGGTCACACTTCCAACCAACTTGTATCACGTTTCGTGATATATTTTTCTGGCCAGGGATCATAGACATGAAAGATTAAACCCATAAGAAATGTTGTTTCTGTTAAGATCTTCTCTGCCTGATGGCAAAATAAAGATGGTGCTTATCCACAACATAGGGGAGAAAAACCGATGCAACATTGACATTGCAATCATACCATGACACAGATGTCTCAAAGGTTTCTTTTTTTACATCAATTTGTCTCATGCAACGCAAACAACTACTGAAACTTAAAGTACTGTTGTGAAGTATCCTAAGTTGAGAGTTCTAAAGCGTTAAACCTATTCACGTTACATTTTAAATTCTGTATGCTTGTTCACGTTACATTTTAAATTCTGTATGCTTGTTCACGTTACATTGTAAATTCTGTATGCTTGTTCACGTTACATTGTAAATTCTGTATGCTTGTTCACGTTACATTTTAAATTCTGTATGCTTGTTCACGTTACATTTTAAATTCTGTATGCTTGTTCACGTTACATTGTAAATTCTGTATGCTTGTACAGTGGGAGAAACAGAGAGGAGGAAGAGAATTCCAAAAGATCACGATTTGTGAAAATAAGCTTTTATAGTACACAGACATGACAGAAAAGATTAGACACTAAAATCAATATTTTTCCTAAGATTGATATATGTATATTTATATTTACAGATAAGAATCGTGTTGAAATAACGTAGAGTATCTCATTAAAATTGCATCTAACAACATTGAAACATGCTACAAACCATAGGAGCATCAAACCTATCAGAATCTATACGGTGACGGATCGTGTGTCAACATGGAGGTGGTCTTAGTCAACGCAAAATAGCAGGAAATCTTTCAATACCCTATTCTACTGTTAATAGGTTGATCGTACAATTCCCAAGCAATGACAAAGAGTGCACAAAACTACGTCCAGGTCACCATGGGTCCTCTGAAATAACCTTGCATCTGATGAAAAGAAATATTGAAGAAGATCCAAGATGCAAAGCCTCTGATATTGCTACACAATCCCAGAACAGCTGTTAGGTATCTTCACAAGCTGGGCTTCTATGGTAGAGATGCGGGAAGGAAACCTCGTTTTTTCACCTGCCAATAACAAGTGCAGAAAAGATTGGGCCCGTGACCTGATGAAGTTAGACCAATGTAACTTTCTCTAATGAGCCAGGATTTGCATATTTCTCGACATTTCTAGGGTATGGCTATGAAGGCTCCCTTAGCAAGAGTTTGACGTAAAAAGACTGCAGTCAACACTGAAACATGGGGGTTTCTCAATTATGGTATAAGGTGTAATTAAAAGTGATGGTCGGTCACACATAGTAGAGTGCGATGGAAACATCAATTCTGCTAAATATGTTTTAGTATTGCATGAAGGACTCCTACCAATATTCTCAAGTGGTAAAATGATCCAAGTTAACTCCTTATTTATGGAGGACGTAGCTCCTTGTCTCTCTGCTTGAACAAAACCACATTGCTTGAGTCAAAATGGAATTAATCAACTTCCATAGCCAAGTCAGTCCCCAGATATTGTGTCAGAAGTTATCCGGGCATATTGAGTGGAAATACATGAATAACAAGCACATAGAAACAACATTTCGGCGATTGGACAGCAGCTGGAGCGATGTAAACGATGTGATACATAGTAGATTAGAGATATTTTGGAATACAGTTCAAGAAATAGAGATTAGCGATATAAATATATAGCGTGTATTGTGTGCGCGCATTGATGTTAAGAGTCTTAATATATATATATATATATATATATATATATATATATATATATATTTATGCAAGACTCTGCGGTATGCTGGGGTACCCACTTTGCCGGTATCTGAGCGTAGAGCAAGGCCCTGACATTAACCTTTGATCTTGAACTTGAAAAATGGTGTGTACTATCACTAAGTGGGGAACCATCATCATGCCAGGTTTGGTCATGATTGGTTCACTGGTTTGGGCTGGAGGAGACAAAACGCTACTACTTATATATATATATATATATATATATATATATATATATGTGTGTGTGTGTGCGTGTGTGTGTGTGTATGTGTGTGTGTGTGTGTGTGTTTACGTGTGTGTGTATGTGCGTGTATATATACTAGCAGGAGGATTCCAAGTTGCCCGGGATCTAATAGGGATCAACGAATGTTTCACCCTCACATATATTATTGTCATCAAAATTGATGAAATTTCCTATTTTTTAATCAAATCGATTGATTGTTATCTCTACTTAGGGATTGCTCGTGATGCTTCGGGAGGAAGCTTCGTTACTTTCGGAATTGACTTAGTCTATAAGGCATTGCACTGTAGAGAACATACTGTTGATTTTATAACATTATTTTATATATAATTGCAAGAATCAAAATTTCACACGAGAAAGTACCATGCTTCAATTGTGCTCTAAACAGAAACATTCAATTATAACATGCCTTTGTCCTATCAAAGAACCTACTGTATATTTTTATATACCTTGCGTTTCTACTTGTGTGGTGATAATGGTTGGAATTAAAGTGTAAAATTCAAAAATCAAGTATGATTTTTCAGTTATGCCCTAGACAAAAATATTCATTTCGAACGCGACCCTGTCAAATAAAATAGCCTTTTTTGATTTTATACGCCGGATACATTTGTTTGTGCGATGATAAAACTTTTCAAATGCACTTGTGATGTTGGGCTGTGTAAAAGTGGTAAGTTCGATCAAAATCAAACTTTTCCAACTTTAATGTTTTATTTTTATTTTTTATTTTTTTGTTTTTAATGAATTTAGATTTGTATCGGAGTCATTCCGGTTCAAAACCGAGCTGACAACACTCTTTGATACATAAGGTATATTTGTGTACAATTTTTAAAAAAATCGGTCGAGCTTTTTATGTGAGTGTATAGGGAACGAAACCACATACAAAATTATATATATATATATACATATATATATGTATATATATATATATATTAAATTATAGATTTGTATGAGATTTTACATATTTGATTGAGGCGTGTGTTGATATAATATATATATATATATATATATATATATAGTCAACCACATACAGTATTTTTCGCTGCATCACAGCTCATCAATGCAGCTGGACTAGCACCTTTCCCAAAACAAGGGATTGAACCTAAATCATTAAATGAGAAGGTACTGCATTATATCAGGGTTATAGTGATATAAGTTTTTTTTTTTTTTTTTTATTCAATTTTCACCCCAAACAAGGCACAGTGCCACTTTGAAGCAGGGGGCTACTATTAGGGAATTAATTAGCGGGGTCATTATGAAGGGAGAAGAGTAGAAAGATGTTTGTTAACATTACACTTGAACTTCTGCATATCATTGCAGTTGGGAAAGCAGAATCCCGGAAGGGAGTTCCAAAGACCCGCAGTTCTGGGGAAGAAACTATTGGAGTAAAAGGCTTTCTTGCACCTAGGGATCTCCACTGTAAAGGGATGAGACTTAGTAGCTTGTCGGGTTTGTCGGGGGTAGTTACGTCGGGGAGGTACAAGTGTTTGCAGTTCGTCAGAGCATTCACCATTAAAGTATTTGTAGAACAGGCAGAGGGATGCAACATCTCGTCGATGGGACAGAGGTTGAAGCCCAGATGACAGTTCAGGACCTATCAGGTTTGCGACTCTTTTTTGAACCCTGTCCAGGAGCGAGAGACAAGCAGCAGATGCACCAGCCCAGATGTGACAACAGTACTCCATACATGGGCGAATGGTTGCCTTATAGAGGTATAGGATACTGGCAGGCGTAAGTAGTTTTCTAGCACGGTAGAGGGAGCCAACCTTCCTTGCAGCAGCCTTGGCAATGCTCTCAATGTATCTATTCCAGTTCATATTCCCTGTAAACGTTAGGCCGAGGAGTTTAAAAGAAGTACTTTCAGGCAATGTGTTCTTGGCCATTGCTATTGGTGGTAGAGAAGGTTTCTTGTAGTTATTGAAGGAAACAAGCTTAGTCTTAGCAGCATTGAATGTGACCAACCATTTTTGTCCCCATTCCACTACGGATTGGAGGTCATCCTCTAGTGTTTCTGCCATTTTCTTGGATATGTGTTCATTTGTTTTCCCCTCATATCTGTTATAGAGAGTGGTGTCATCGGCAAATATACCCATCTCCGAAACAATATTATCAGGGAGGTCGTTTATGAATATCAGGAACAATAGAGGTCCAAGGATAGACCCCTGAGGCACTCCCGCATTTATGTCATATTGTTTGGATGTACGTCCGTCGAGGACAACTTTGATTTTTCTATTACTTAAGAAGGATTTAATTACGTTATGAATTCTTCCAGTGATTCCATATGATCTAATTTTCCTTAGAAGACCATCGTGCCATACCCTGTCAAAAGCCTTAGATATATCAAGGGCCACCGTTCTACCCTCCCCTGTTTTATCCAATGAACGGTATATACGTTCAGAAATTACAGTTAAGATATCTGCTGTTGAACGGGCTTGCCTGAATCCATATTGTTTGTCAGTCAAGAGTTTAGCAGCTGTTAGGTGCTGGACTAGGGCTTTATTAACTAAGGACTCAAATATTTTGGCGAAAAGCGGGAGGAGGCTAATGGGGCGATAATTTAGTGGGTCAGTTCTTTCACCAGAATTCTTGAAGACTGGTACCACAGAGGCGGTTTTCCAGCAGTCGGGAAAACAAGATTCGTTAAGGCATTTATTGTAAAGTTTGGACAGAACTGGAGCAACCTCGGCAGAGCATTTTTTTAATAGCACAGCCGGGATGAGATCTGGTCCACATGCTTTAGAGGTGTCTATGTTTTTTATAATAGCATGTACCTGAGAAGGGGTGATTTTCAAGTCGTCAAGTGTGGCGTCTGTTGGCAGAGGAAAATCAGGGAGTGAGTGGTGTACCGAGTTCAGTGTGGAGTTTGAGGCAAACCGACTGGCAAGCAGATTAGCCTTGTCAGTTGCCGTGCAAGCAACCTCATGATTGTTTGTTAGTGGGGGAATAATTGACTGTCCATTATTAACTACGCTGTGGTAGATTTTCCAAAAATCCCGGGTTCCTAATTTCTGTGCTTCGATGCGCTTTCTGGTGGTTTCAGAGTAATCTGACTTAGCTGTGTCTATCACTCTCTTACAATTATTTCTAGCTTCTATAAACTTCTGTTTATTTGAGCTGGACTTATGTCGGTTGAATCTGCGGAACGCATGCTGCCTTTGACAAATGGCAGCTGCACAAGCAGAAGTAAACCATTGGGGGGAGTGGGGCTTGCTATAGTATTTCCGTGCGGGAACATGTGCTTCAATAGCAGTTTTGAACCATTCAGTTGTCTCATTTGCACACTGTTCCGCTGGAAGAGTAAAGATATTTTGCCATGGGGCATCTCTGATGAGCTCCCTGATGGCTTCCCAATCAGCCTTTTTGTAATACCTCGTTGTTTTGAGTAGTGAGTCTTCAGTTTTAGGGCGAGAATTTAGGCTGATTTCTACCATTATCACAGCGTGATCAGCATTCCCGAGTGGGCTATGGGCATTTGTTGTACAGTCATTGGGAACTGTTGTCAGAAAGAGATCTAGAAGTGAGGCATGTTGATCGTGCTGGTCTGGGAAACGTGTCGGAAATGTAACCATCTGAGATAGGGAATGAGATATAGAGAAGCTATATGTGGCGCTACCAGCTACGTCTGTGTGATTTGAGAATCCTAGCCAGTTACTGTGGTGGACATTGAAGTCACCAAATACATGTATTTGTGCGCTAGTATCGAGGGAGAGTGCTATATCTATGCTGTCTGAGACTTTGTTTATTAGGGTACAGTCTTGGTTTGAGGGAGAGCGGTAGAGAAAATATAAGTAGCTAATATTGTGTTGCATATTTAGTCTGAAGCACATAAAGGCCTGGCCCTCTGATTCTAGTTTTATTTCTCTAGTTAGGGGGAGGGTGTTTCGAATATAGACTCCAAGTCCATGCATATGTCTGTCCGAGTCCTTACGGTAGAGTGGGAGATAACCAGGCATGTTAAAGTGGTTAGAGGGTATGGAGGAGTGAAGGTTAGTTTCACTTAATGCTAAGATATCCGGGGTGTTTACAAGGAGAAATGACTCAACATCATCTAAGTTAGTTCTAAGCCCGCGGATATTAGTAAATGCAAGCCTCAAGGGAGGAGGCAGGTTGGTTTTCTTTGAGTTTGGTCCTGGTTTAAACGTAACTTTTGCTTGAGCTGTCATTTCATTTTATTTTATTTAAAAGTTTCAGTTAGGGTGGATGAGTGAGGGGGTGCTGGACAAGTAGTTGTGCAGAATACCAGACATGCAATACAAGTAGACCATCAGCTGTCCTCACCCACAGGATTGTGGCCTCAGGAAACCCCACCGGGGATGAGTGCAGGGTCCCTTTCCATGCGCGACATGGCACTACAAACATCCCGATATTTTACAACTGTTGATGGAGCAGCCGCTCTAAGCGCTACCAAAGAGTTAGGGCTCCTGTACTATCAGTCGGAAACAGCAGCCAGGAACTGTCAATCCGGTACACTCAATCCATTAGGCAAAGCCAGCCCAGTCCAACTGCACTGACATATATGGCACTGAAGCACCCCACTGTGTCCAGTTTAGGGGGATGGGATGTGGCAGGAGTGGGGAAAAGCGGCGTTCATTACCCTAGTCAGGAAACAAGGTCAACCACTGGGTGATTCAAGCGAGTCCCTGTGATAGTACCTCTACGCCTGGCCAATAGGAAAAGAAGGAGTATGAAAGCCGAGCGATAGACAGAGTCTATCTCCTCCTTAAGCAGTTTAGGTTTGCCAACCGGTGATTTGTTTGAGTCACCAGCTCTAGGAAGGTTGTCGTCCAGGACTGAAGAGACCTCCCTCCCCTAGGTTTAGTTTCAGAGTTTTCCTTCTCCTAGACGGATGGCCTGGGAAGACCTACGGGTCCATCAGCTCCGAGGGGGTTCGCCCCGCGCCTGGGTCCTAATCCAGGTATTTCTGCGACCCCGCATGGGTAGTTAATATTTATTGGTTATTTAGGTCAATATCTCCTGGAAAAATCGGGCATTTAGGTTAGCTTCTACAGAAGATTTTCACTCCTCAAGTGTGGTTTAAAAAGGGCATTATTATGCTGTCCATTTTCATTTATACTGAGAGAGGGTATACGGAAAAATTCATGCAGTGGAAGCAGTTAAATTTGCTACAGTATTGGATCGAGAGAGTCGAGTTAATGTATGGTTAGATATAGTTTTGTAAGTTTAGCAATGTATGGTTAGATATGGTTTAGTAGGTTTAGGAATGTATGGTTAGATATGGTTTAGTAGGTTTAGGATTAGGATAAAGTGTTAGAGTATGATCTACTTTCTATTAGAAATTCTGATTTGGTGCCCAAACCGGACATTTAGTAAGACTGAAAGATTAGATATGCTCAGTATAGAGACAAGAGAACATTTGATATGGAGTACATTTATACCTGATAGATATAGGTTATTGCATATTCTGTAAGTATAGTTAAAGTATAGATGGATGGATAAGTAGTATTGTATACGAATGCATGGAATTTTAGACAATTTGAGTAAGTTGCCTTTAGACTACAACTAAGGAGAATGACTTCGCCTTTCTCTTAATATCCGGAAGTTTTTATTTCAATGAGTACCGGTTTAGTTTGTGTAATAATTATTGCAATACTATCTCTTAATAAAGCGATATTAATGGTTACTGTTCATTATAGATTACTTTAAGTCAATGTATTGGACTAAGGCTAGTAAGTATTTACTTAGAAGCTTTCTTATGGGTAGGGAGTTATAATCGGGAGTATGCCTAGGAAATTTTAGGTGTTAATGGGTATCGATTTACGAGTTTGTTAAGGTCAAGGGCGGAGAGCAAGGACCCATCTAAGTTGCATAATAACGACGGTGTTGTATATAATTTGTTATATTTTGTTATTTCCCTGTCGATCACAAAATGTAGCGAAACGAATCAAAGTGAAAGACTTTGAGAGAACCAAATAGATTATCTTTGGGAAGTCTTAATTCCTTGTCAAAACGGTCATGATTGTTCACGTGAAATCTCGTAAATGTTTTACTAGGAAGAACGTGCATCTACATTTTTAAATGCATGTGCGTTCGGTTCAACTGGCGTTAACATAAACACAACTGTATACATTCCTTTTATACATTGCCTCCCGTGTTTTGGATCTACCTGTTTGTGTTTTGTTTTTGAAATGTTTATCAAGCTAATAGTAGTTAGAGCGGAGTGCGAATATTTCTTTGTAGCTTGCATGCTATAAGTATGTTTTTGTGCACGGTGGATTTAAATACTGAAACTAATACATATACACATACTATATTTTGCAATAACATAAACATATAAAATACACAACATAGAGCGAAAAAGAGAGAAAGGTGTATTCTCTTTTTCGCTTGTTTATCTTTCGTTAGAACAAGTGCGCTCGGTTCTTACATTTAGACTTTGCGAAACGGCGTCTTTTCTTGTCCTTTGATTAGAAGATTCTTGAAAAACAAATCCAGTTTCAAGCCAACCACCTAGTGGGACTAACACGGAAAAATCTGCTAACGATGCCTATTCATTTAATTGCAGCTATAGTCAATTCATTTCGAGCGGAGAGACAAAAAACATTAAGACAAATATGCGTATATTTTAGAGAGAGAGAGAGAGAGAGAGAAGAGGATATGTATAAAGAAAAGTGGTCCCCCCACATATATATATATATATATATATATATAAATATATATATCTATATATATATATATATATATATACGTGCTGGTCATTGCACTTTTATTTATATATTATTGTATACATCTCTCTCTACTTACATATATATATGGGGGAGGGTGTACAAACACCCAAGAGGCAATATATAAGCACAAATACAAACTATATATATCACCACGTATCTTATTAACATAAAACTGTGTAAAATCATATACACATTTATGGTTTAATATCTTTATATCTATTTAATATATATATATATATATATATATATATATATATATATATATACAGAAAAAGTACATGTGTAAATTAAGACTCTTCAAATTAATGCCCACAGACTGCATTTATATCATCAGATGACTTTGGAGAAATGAGTCAGTGGATAATGAATTATTGTTAACAGACAAATTCTCCTCGCCAAATATATAAGCTTTCTGGGACCAAACATATATCAAGTGACATTGTCTCATGCATTATACAGTAATACTTTAAGATACGAATTTAATTAATGTAATGAAGTATCTCCAAAAATTGTATCTCAAAATTATTATGTTTAATAAAAAAGCAGAATTAATTAATTCCAAGCGTAAGACATTTTCCCAAACCAAGTTCATATTATGCTCAAATTACACTGGATCATTAAAGAAAGTTAAATATAACAGTAATGAAACGGAAAATCATACATAATAATATATGTTTAAAAAGACAATACAAATAGAGTTGTATTTGCTGCCTGGGCGAGTGCTAGCGTACAAGACGCATGCATGGAAAAGGGTATAGAAGCAAAGCTACTACGCACGCATACACATGTTACAAGTAAGAAAACATATCTGTGTGAGAATGATATTAGGATGAGGTGAGAATCGAAACCTGTAGCCAAGTGTTAAAGATAATAATACAAAATGGAATGTTAGAAATTAAGTGCATTGTTAATTCTATTAGAAATAGGTAAATATTGTTTATGTCGGGAAAAGAGTTTCCATTCTTTTAGAAATCTGAATAGTAAATATGTCAGTTAAAAGAATGGGCAATTCAAATTAATATATTTTATTTATAATAGGTTATATATTAGAACTGAGGATACTTTTGTTTGCCAAAAGTCTGTTTTGACAAACATATGTAAAGCCACGTGAAAATTAGTCACGTTTGAAAAAACACGTCCGGCGTCATAAACGAAGGAGAGTTCTCAAAATAGTAATCTCGAGGGTTCGGAGTTAGAAGTCAAGAGTTGGTCAGTTGATGAGTTGATGAGTCAGTTGGCGAGTCCGTATTAATATGAAACCTCGAAGAATTTTCACAGTCGTCGTCATGATGTAATATATATATAAATGTCTTCCCATCAAAATTGTCATAACAATCATTATACGTTATTATATGTCCCCGTTAATGTGTCCCCAATATGAGCCACATGATATTATAATTAAAACCTGGTAAAATTATACACAATTAAAGGAGTTGAATGAACTCAATAAATTCTTTAGTATATAAATCTAAATGCTACAGAAAGGATGAATAAAAAAACACAAAATAAAATTATAACTAACATTTTATGGAAACGGGGATTAGCAGCTAACGAAGGTGAGCTATGAGAAGGAAGGGAGAGGGGGATAAGACAGTATAGCAAAGCCAACGATGCACATAGAAACACACACACACCTTCTTCGTTATTTACGTTTAATGTGTGTGTGTGTTTTTGTTTTTGTTTTTGATTTTTTTTGTTTTGTTTTGCTTTCTTTATTTTTTGTATTATTTGGGTGAGATGATTTTCTTTTTTTTCATTTCTTGGCGTCACGTGATTTTTTAAATCGCATCTCAAATCAAGTTCTCGTATATTCGTGTGAAAATATGCATTCAATATACTGTCGTATAAAAATGTCTTTGTGCGTTCGGTCAAAGTATTACTGTATTGGAGTGTGTCCTTTTAAACTAGTTACTATATTAAGTATAAAATATCTAGTCTTTTATACTATTCAATCTGTACATTGAGTTTAAGATCTGGAGTTATGTATTTGTTTTTTAAAGTGAAAGTGATTCAACAGTCGGTCACAAAATAATAGTGTATGTCGGCAACCGCAGTACGATAATTAGTGCTTTATTACTGTGGTGTGCCAGACAAACGATATTAGTAGTTGGCGATTGATTTAACTAATGAATTTAACAGCAATAAACTGTGTGTGTCTCTTTGCCGAAAGGTCACGCCGCTGGATTGGAAATATTTAAAGTAAATCAATTGCCCGTTCGAAACTCCAGAGCTTCTTTTTTTCTTGTTGCTTTTAATGTTTAAAATATTAAAACAAACAGCAATGTATAATTATTTCCCTCTCTTTTATTATTCGTTATTTCATATAATGTATTCAAGTTACGCTTTTATTTTACATGATTTGGATGTTTAGTTATTTCAAATACTGTCGCAATATTTATAAATTTGAAAAATAATGCCAATCCTATTTTTATTTGAATTTATGTTGGTTTGATCTTCCTGATTGAATCTATCAAAACAATCGCATGGATGTTTTTAACAACGTCATCATTTTGCTTTCGATTCTGGTTGTCTTCCTTACAGAAAGAATTATGATTAATATTATTACGAAGCAAACATGAAAGTACAAATATTCGCGGGCATTGCTGGTTCGTCTAAATAAATGTAACTTAGCATCATACTATTGTTGAACATTGTCTGAATGATGTTGAATATTTTATGTTAAAAACTCTGCTGTTTTAGATCGGTCCTCTCCCGATTAAAACATAATAACGTCATGCACGTGGATATATCTACAATAAAGGGTTGGGAGTTCATAGTTAGTCTGTTTGTTTGAGGTGTTTGAGTTGAGGGATACAAGTACACTGTTTGTCAGAATAGGTTCCATGGGAATAATTAAAAACAAGCACATGAATGCAATACTACAACGATAGAATGAAACAATGCTGGTTCATATATAGAATTTTGACAAATGTGAAAATCTTTCTACTATTACAACGTTTTGAAGCACACTTTGCAATATGTTCTTCGTATATATTCCAATTTATGTTTCCTGTAAATGTCAGGCCGACGGGTTTGAACATTAGACTATCGGAAAGAATGCTGTCGAACATGACATTCGGTTGTTTGAAAGGTTCCACATAGTTGATAAAGAAGAGTTGCTTTGTATTTATAGCTTTAAATGTAACCATTTTAATTTGACCTTATTCTACTACTTGAGCTCATTTTGGAGTGATTTAGCCATCATGTTGCTTGTGTTCACGTTTGATTTGTCCTCCTGTAGTGATTGAAAGGCGTTCCCATTAGCAGATACGCCCATCTCAAACGCGATTGCATAAATTGTATTATTATTATTAATTTGACAAGATACGTCCTCTCTTGTTTGTTTATACTTTATCACAAAATCTATATAGAATTATGTTTTTGTAATTCACAGCCACCTGGAAATTAATGCCTTAAAGAATTGAAATAATTGAGTATACACACACAGGGCGTTTTCTCTTAAGTTTGTTTGTCAAGGATCAGGAAACAGGTAGATTGCATACATCAACACACACTGCATGTACCCTTTAACGAAATTCGCAGATAAATCTATGTGTACACATGCATTAATATATATGTATTTCCTTCAAGATTTGTATTGCTCTAGCAGCTCATTATGATTGATAAGAGGAAATTATAATAATAATAATAATAATAATAATAATAATAATAATAATAATAATAATAATAATAATAATAAGTAGAGTTTTTGAATTCAAATATGTAAGTCTTCTTCAGAATAAAAAGCCTTTTTAAAAATTGAAACTTTCACGTGATCCTTTGGAAATTTTAACATTGAAACTATCACCATCTGAAACAACGCCCGGACTTCACATATAGATCCATGAGTTTATATAAAAATATTTATACATATATATATATATGCGTGTGTGTGTGTGTGTGTGTGTGTGTGTGTGTGTGTGTGTGTGTGTGTGTGTGTGTTTGACTGCTTGCCATATAAAAAGATGACAACAAAGAAAAACAAAAGGAAAATTTCTGATGACGGTGTGATATCAAGTGAAAGTTAAATAACAAGCAAATAGACGTTTATTAAAATAAAAACTGCGTCGCACTGGCTTTTACAAATTTATTCAGATTAAAAATGCTTAATAGAAGGGAAAAGTCGTCAGTCAGTCATATATATATATATATATATATATATATATATATGATATATATATATCATATATATATATATATATATATATATATATATATATATATGATTGTTGAGCTGGATTAAATCTGACGATATGAAATAAAATGGAGGTGGAAGGACCTGGATACTCAACGTTTCGCCCGATTTATGCGGGCTTCTTCAAGAGGGACGGTCATTGACGAGAGAGTCGGAGGATTTGGGCTATATATAATGATGGGGGAGAGCAGCATGTTTTCCTTATGTAAATTAGATGTCATATATACATGGATATACATTTTAGTTTACTCTAATCTAGTTTTTCTCTCATAAAATGTATATCCATGTATATATGACATCTAATTTACATAAGGAAAACATGCTGCTCTCCCCCATCATTATATATAGCCCCAATCCTCCGACTCTCTCGTCAATGACCGTCCCTCTTGAAGAAGCCCTCATAAATCGGGCGAAACGTTGAGTATCCAGGTCCTTCCACCTCCATTTTATTTCATATATATATATATATATATATTTCAACCAACGTTGCTAAAAATAACGGAGAGCTTCTCTTAAATGATTCCTTTATATTTTTTTCGGTTTTGCTTGCCATCTTTTCTGCGTGAAAATCGATATATATATATATATATATATATATATATATATATATATATATATATATAAACATGTATATATATATAACTACTTAATTCACTCACATAAAATTAATATACGAAAGTATAGATTTATGCAGAAACTTTAAGTATATACTTCAAAAGTGCTCAATACGTAGGTAGAGCTAAGTAGTAATTTATAACATATATATGGCGATTAAGCTACACTGAATATTCGGGGTTTCATCCACTCTAGGACTCCTCAGGCTTATGCACATAAACCTGAGTAGTCCTAGAGTGGATGAAACGCCGAATATTTAGTGTAGCTTAATCGGCATATATATTTTATAAATTATTATATATATATATATATATATATATATATATATATATATATATATACATATATATATATATATATTCTTCAGTGGTGAAAAAACCGGAGAGAGTGCTCAATGTGTAGCCAGAGCAGTATATAAGAAATTTATTGCTGTGAGTCCAGAATGAATTTACATTTTCTTTCCGCTAGGAAGATATCCTCTGAAGATCAGGAGAGATCCGACCAGCTTCGTCAGAATTCATAGATCGACTGAGCTTTAACCCCAAT
The DNA here is from genome assembly GCF_053919585.1 of Euprymna scolopes. Classification (NCBI taxonomy): domain Eukaryota; kingdom Metazoa; phylum Mollusca; class Cephalopoda; order Sepiida; family Sepiolidae; genus Euprymna; species Euprymna scolopes. Next base: position 48,212,462 of record NC_136483.1, read on the forward strand.
AAGAATGGGGAAAAAATTGGTATTAAAGCTCAGTCCATCTATGAATTCTGACGAAGCTGGTCGGATCTCTCCTGATCTTCAGAGGATATCTTCCTAACGGAAACAAAATGTAAATTCATTCTGGACTCACAGCAATAAATTTCCTATATATATATATATATATATATATATATATATATATATATATATATATATATATATATATATATATAGTAGTGTTCGCGTGTGTGTATGTGTGTACACCGCTCCTACAGCCTACACCAATTGACCGATCATGACAAAACTGGTACTCCACCTAGGAATGGTGCACACGATCGATCTCTCTCTCTCTAATTATCTCTCTCTCTCTCTCTCTCTCTCTCTCTGTATGTATATATATAGATATATGCTATTCCTCTGTGTGTGTGCGTGTGTGTATGTGTGTTTGTGTATGTATGTGTGTGTGGGTGTGTGTGTGTGTGTGTGTGTGTAAAACTCTCATACTCCACTGAACTGATCATGACCAAATCTGGCATGATGATGGTCCTCCACCAAGTGATGGTGCACACCATAGTTCAAGGTAAGTTCAAGATAAACGCCAAAGTCACACTCTATGCATAGATACTCATCTAACTCCCACACCATTGGACTGATAATGGTCAAACCTGACATGATGATGGTCCCCACCTAGAGATATATCACAGTATTTTCTTTGGTAAAAGTCAAGCTATATAGTAGCGTTCGCATCCAAAATCCACAACACTTGACCGATCATGGCCAAACCTGACATAATAATGGTCTCCGATCTAAGGATGGTGCACAACATTTTTCCAGGGCAAGGTAAAATTTAAGGTCATATTTGGTGCGGTTTTTTACAGCATCCAATTACTGCAATGGTGCCAGCGAAGCGAGTACCTGAGCGTACAGCAAAGTCCCCCGCAAAGCGCATGTATGTTTGCTCGTATATATTGGTTGATATATGAGTTCAAGTAGAAAGTGAATGGAAACCTAAATAGATAAAGAGAGATATATGAATCCTATCTTTTACTTTATCCCTGAATTGATATTCATAATGACCTGAACTGTGTGTTCGCCGAATGAACCCTGTCATTTGATCCAACGTTTCTCATCCAACGCACGACAATGGAACTTTTTTTGTCTTTTCCTTCTCCGAAGGGTTTCAGTCTTTAAATGAGCTTATTTCTATTCCATTAGAAATAATAAGTCCACCTTACCTTCCCCTCTTCTCCCATAAAAAAATCATCCAACTTTAAAAATGAAATAAGGGAAACAAACTCCGTATTTTTCACCACCTGTGGTAAAACCTTTTCGGAATAAAAACTCAACGCCAAAAACACGTGAGTAAATAAATAAATAAAGGCCACAATGGAATCGTTTTTTTTTTTTTTTTAAGGTTCGCATATTGATGAAATAAAAGCTGATTAACTATGGAATACTAGTGACATAAGAAAAACAAACACATAATCCATTTGAATATGCGTTCCGGTTCTCTCTCTCTCTCTCTCTCTCTCTCTCTCTCTCTCTCTCTCTCTCTCTCTCTTTCTCTCTCTCTCTCTTTCTCTCTCTCCCTCACACCCACACGCGCACAGACACTCTTTCTCTCTCACTCTCACTCTCTCACACACACACACATTTGTCTGTCTGTCTCTCACACCCCACTTCTGCGGTAAGAATAGAACACGCAATATTAATATATATATATATATATATATATATATATATATATATATACACACAATATATGTTAAAATTTACAAAATAGAAACACACGGCATAAGTTTCAGCATACATACACACACATCTGTGTGTGCGCAAAAATATTTTAAATATATAACACGATACTATATATATATATGTGTGTGTGTGTGTGTGTGTGTGTGTGTGTGTGTGTGTGTGTGTGTGTGTGTGTGTGTGTGTGTATTGGTTATTTGCATGCGAATGAATAAAGAAAATCAGTTCTCAATATTAATGTGTATGTATTTATTTTTATTTCGGTGAATTCATAAATTTACCGTCTTTTGCGCGTTCGCAGCCAATAACGAAAATCATTGCCTTTATTCTATTTGGCGGTTCGGCAGGGACTGAAAAATATTGGGTAAAAACCGCTACAGTGTCCTAGATTAAATAAAATGGAGAAAAGCGATTAAGATAGAGGATAGTAACATAAAGTCAAGAAAATGTAAACCCTACCTTAAATTTATGTAATCAGAAAACACTTATTAAAGACACTTGATATCACGGTAGAAGGTTCTGAATCTGCCATCCTATGTTTTAACTCATAGATGTGAATACTGTCGATCTTTGCAGATATTTTATCATCTCTGAAATGCACCAAATGATGATTGTGGACTAATTCTTATTCTTGGTTATAAGCAGTAGGTATTCTCTGAAGCTGAGAAACAACTTCATTGAGCATGATATTTTAAAGGATATATATATTAATATATATTTTTTATATAAACCCAGGATATATACATATATATATATATATATATATATATATATATATATATATATATATATATATATATATATATATATACAGTGATGATCATATTTATTGGCACGGTAAAATAAAAGTTAAATTTTGTCTAATAAATTCTAAAAAAGGGATTAAATTAAAGAAAATAACAAAGTATATTATGTATTTTTAACTGGCCTTTCCGATGCAGCAATCGGATTTTAGAAAAAATAAATAACAAAGGAACAACAAACATAATTGCAAAAAACCCTTGTTCAAAATTATTGGCACGATTTATTTAATAATCAATTGTATAGCCTTTGGCCTTTATTACCTTCCTCAGTCGCTTTTCATAGTTTACAACCAAGTTGTTGCACTCTTCAGTAGTAATTTTAGCCCACTCTTCCTGACAATAATCCTCCAATTGAATAAGATTCTTAGGCTTCCTTTGCATTAACCTCAATTTTAATGTTCTCCATAAATTTTCAATTGGATTAAGGTCTGGGCTTTGTGATGGCCACTCCAAAACATTAATATGATTGTCCTCAAGCCATTTCTTAGTCAGTTTAGCCGAATGCTTTGGGTCATTATCTTGCATGAACCACCAACGACGACCAAGTGAGAGCTCTTTAGCAGAGTCTTTCAGGTTTTCGTCGAATATTTTAACATAATCTTCCTTTTTTATGCTACCTGTGACCTTAACAAGTCGCCCTGGTCCAGAGGCAGCAAAGGATCCCCAAAACATCAAACTGCCTCCACCGTGCTTCACTGTGGGTATGGTGTTCTTAGGCAGGAAAGCTTCGCCAGATTTTCTGTAAATATAAGACACTTTATTATGGCCAAATAACTCTATTTTCGTTTCGTCAGTCCATAGAACACGTTTCCAGAATGCAACATCTTTATCAATATGACGTTTTGCAAAGACTAGCCTTGCTTTCAGGTGCATAGGCTTCAATAAGGGAGTCTTTCTCGGACGACATGCTTTTAAACCAGCTCTCTTCAAAACTCTACCAACTGTATGTCGAGATACATTCACTCCAGAGGTGCTCTGTTCATCAACAATCTCCCCAACAGAGATCCTTGGGTTTTGTTTTACTTGTCGAACAATTTTCCGTTCATCTCTTGGGGAAAGAATCCTTTTTCTCCCTCTACCCTCTAAACTCATAACGTGGCCTTGCGATTTGAACTTGTTTATTATGGCTCTAACAGTGGATTTGGGAAGGTTTAGCTTCTTTAAAATCTAATCATAGCCCTCCCCATTGGTATGGCCTGCTACAACAAGCTTCCTGACGTCTTCGCTGTGTTCCTTAGTTTTAACCATGGCCATTGAAAGTTATAATTTAGTCACGTATAATAGTTTAAATAAATCGCTATCTAAAAATTATCTGAAAAAAATTATTCACTGAATTAGCGTTAAACAAGCATAATATGGCTATAAAAAAGTTCAGAAAGCACGTAAACCGGAAATTGATTGATATTATACTGATACTAAAAGAAAAACAAAGCCGTGCCAATAATTTTGAACAAGGGTTTTTTGCAATTATGTGTGTTGTTCCTTTGTTATTTATTTTTTTCTAAAATCCGATTGCTGCATCGGAAAGGCCAGTTAAAAATACATAATATACTTTGTTATTTTCTTTAATTTAATCCCTTTTTTAGAATTTATTAGACAAAATTTAACTTTTATTTTACCGTGCCAATAAATATGATCATCATTGTATATATATATATATATATATATATATATATATATATATATATATATATATATATATATATATATATATATAAATGAAAATTACAATTGAATTTACCAAAATGATCCAAGATGGTAAAATTAAAGTAAATTATAAATATTACAGAATTAATATTTATAAAAATATATCAGCCAGATATAAAAGCTCGATAAAACAATATAGGAAATAGAGCTTATAATATGAGCAAACAGTTAATAAAATATGTTAAAAAACACTTTGAAATGAGTTAAAAACATATTTAATCTGAAAAGGAAACACTAGATAAATGGATATCTAGTGTTTCCGTTTCAGATTAAATATTTTAAACTCATTTCAAAGTGCTTTTAACATATTTTATTAACTGTTTGCTCATATATATATATATATATATATATATATATATATATATATGTATAATCTTTATATATAATGAATGAATGACAAAAGTCTATAATCCAAAGTTCATGATGTTGACCCTCTTACAATTTATTCTTTTAATTCAGTTGAAATTTACAATTCTTGACAGTATCTGTTTCGCAGCACAAGATCAATTAATTATTATATCAGTAAGTGAATCTATTTTACCCTTTTCTCATCAGAAGAAATAGCAACAATCACTCCATCAAAAAGAAATAAAGTGCGTTTTGACATGATTAAAAATCATTTTACTATTATTTCCGACACTAAAAGTTTTCAAATTTCTCATTTAAATTTCATTCAAAATATGTGCCTTCTTAAAGTGTGTGACCATGTTTTACTTTCATTCTCCCTCAAAACTAAAGCCAAACGTACGCGGAGCCAAGGGAATAACACGTACACTTCTCTTCTCTTCTACTCTGAGGCATAATCTCATTCTTAACACCAAAAGGAAGAATAAAAATAATTACGTACTGGACTTCCTAACCTAATGAAGCTATTTACAGCGAAATATATCGGATCTGCAACAACAATAAAAGTAAATAAAATGATATTATCATTACGAAAGGCATGCAATAAGTAATGCCCCTGACCCACTTCCCATAGAAGTAGAGCAACGAAACTTGGCATAGTTATTAGTCTTTCTCTACATAGGAACCACCCAGAGATATGCATTTCTCCCATCGTTTGATGCAGCTATGAAGACCGTTTTGGTAGAACACCCCAGGTTGGTCCTCTAACCACGACGTGACTTCAGAAATAAAGGCTGCATCATCTGGGAAACGCTTTCTTTTCAAAAACAACTTCATGGCTAGGAAGAAGTGAAAGTCAGAAGGTGCAAGGTAAGGAGAGTAGGGAGGATGGGGTAGGATTTCATAACAACACGCCCGTGTTTCTGATCTGGCGACATGCGAGTTGTGGACCGGAGTGTTGCCCTGCAGGAGGAGGGTATCTTTGCTGATCTTGCCCCGCCTCTTGATTTTCATAGCTTCCCTTAATTTCCTCAAAATGAAGCATAATAGTCTCCTGTAATCGTGGTACCCGTTGCCAGGAAATCTGTCATCACTACTCTGTCCTGGTCCCAGAAGACTGTGAGCATGACCTTGCCAGCGGAGGGCTGCACCCTTGCCTCCTTTTAAGGTGGTGGGTCCAAGTGCTTCCACTTCATTGACGGGGCTTTGGTCTCTGGATTATGGTAATAGATCCAGGCTTCATCCTATGTAATCAGTCTTTTGAAAAACTTTGACTCATCTTCTTGGCATATCTCCAAATTCATCCTCGAACACTCGCTTCTGGAATAGTGTGAGCAACCTAGGAATCCATCTGTCAGACACCTTATGGATATGCAAATGTTCATTAATGATAGTTTCCACAGACCCTGTACTAATCTGGATATCTTGGGCTATTTGGTGAATAGTAATGCGCCGATCTTCCAAAATGGCAGCCTCAACTTGACGGACAGATGCCTCACTAATGGCATAGGGGGCGACCACGTCTTGGAGCTGTTACCACAGACTTTCGGCCATGTTTGAATTCACGATGCCAGCGTTTTACAAGGTCATATGATGGGGTATTATCATCATAAGTTTCTTTTATTTCATCAAAAGTCTCCTGTGGTGTGCGTCATTTCAAATACAAAAACCGGATCACTGCTCGACATTCAACAGGCTCCATTTTACACCTGACTCAGTTAAACACCTGTAAAACAGAAACCACAATTAGTTCAGAGCTATAATTTGCCACATAACCCGTAGAGATATAAATCATTGCACATGCAACATTTCTGTTAGATCAGACAACTGGAAGTGGGCCAGGGCCATTACTTATTGCACGCGCCTTGTATTTACGACACTGTAAAGTTTTCTAATTTCTCATTTAAATTTATATATATATATTTCTCATTTACATATATATATGTGTGTGTATGTGTGTGTGTGTATGTATATATATATATATATATATATATAATCATAAGATTGCTTCAGAGAATCTTTGTTTATATAAGAATGTTCAATTATTAATAGAGCTATTTATGTAACTAAAGTTTTATTTATACAAACATTAATTCCATATTGTGGCACGTTATTAATTCTGTAGATACATCTAAGAAGAAAGAATTAATTATCGCGTCTACATCCAGTTCAATTGGCCAGACTAAATTATATTCCCGCCACGAATAAACTATCCAAGTTACAAATCCATTCATTTATATATTGGTATTTTTCTAACTTTCACTCCTATTATGGCCCGTTAAAATTTATTGTTTTGGGCTCAACTCAATTTATTAAGTTAGATCCATGTCTAAGGAACCTATATCTAAAATTTCAAGTGCTTATACCAAAAATGGGCGGAGGTGTTTGGTATAGTTCTTAAATGTCAAATCGTTGAACTTTGACCCCTTTAACAGGCAAATTTCTGGGCGAAAATTGATTAAAAAATCTTCCCAAATCTCAGTACCCTGTATATCAAATCTCGAGTCTGTAAACTTAATATTGGCAGAGATATTGTGTAGGGAAATGTACGCAGACAGACACAAAGACAGACAGATATGCACTTTCACTTTAATAGATATATAGACTAGCAATTCAGCCCGGCGTTGCCCGGGTGTTTGGAGGTATATATTGAGCAAATAAAAAAAGTGGTACTAGGAAGACAAGCTCGAACCCGTATCGCAAAGGAGAAAAAGAACGGGAAAAAACCCTGACGTCTTTGCGCTTACGACCACCGTCAAAGCAGAAGTGTCTTATGTTTACACTAAGGCTAGACAATCAAAAGGACAGTATATATTTCAAAACTATCGGCGAGGAAAACGACCCCCCTGTAGAAAAGTGCCTAGTTGAAGGTGAAGATATCAATGTTTTTAACCAATTTTTCGATATTTGTCGTATGAAAGATAGTACTTTAAAACGCTACTGATCTTGGTAAAATCCGTCTCTTCTGTCGAAAGTTTTAGGCAGATATGCGAACATATATACATATATACATACATACATACTTACATTTATATATTGGTAACTAAAGATTTTCGACCCAAACCGATGAAAATCTATCTCTGAACACCCTTTATGTAAAATTTCAAATGTTTAGACCAGAAATTGTCTGAGTAATTGGTAAGAGGCCGCAGAGGACATTTTTTTAAACTTTGACCCGTTAAAATTTACTGTTTTGGGCTCAAATCCATTTATTAAGTTAGATCCATGTCCAAGGAACCTATATCTAAAATTTCAAGTGTTTAGACCCAAAATTGTCGGAGGAGTTTGGTAGAGTTTTCAAAAGTCAAATTGTTGAACTGTGACCCCTTTACAGACAAATTTCTGGCCGAAAACCGATCGCATAGATTTTCCCAAATGTCAGTACCGTATATATCAAATTTCGAGTTTGTAGACTTAAAATTGACAGTGTTATGTCGTTAGGAAATGTACACAGACACACAGACAGCCACAAAGACACGTTCACTTAGATAGATAGATAGATAGATAGATAGATAGATAGATAGATAGATAGATAGACTAATAGATTAAACAAAAAAAATACGTATACATAAATATATATGAAAAGAATTTTTGTTTACTCTAAAGATTCTACGCAAATATTATGCAAGTATAAATCATGTAGAATATCTGCAGGAATATAATTACACGCAATAGTTTACTCTAGATAATCATCCTATTAGAAAACCGAAAAAACTAATAGGAATTAATTAAAATGAATGTTTAAAAGAATATGCAAATTAGCTAGATTTGTTGCTAGTGAATGCATTTCAACAACCCATGTATAAGATTTTTTTTCTTTTTAATAGAAAAGATGGTTTTTAATATTAATATCAATACACACAAAAGAAAAACGAATTTATAGGAGTATATATATATATATATATATATATATATATATATATATATATATATATATATGTATATATATATATATATATATATATATATATATATATATATATATATATATATATATATATATATATTAGTGGTCTGGCAAGGCCACAGGGAAGACAACAAAACAAAACAAAACCCGAAGCAAAATTCATCCATAAGCAGCGAAACTGAAGCTGGCTTGCTAGGACACTATATATATATATACAAATGTAGGTAAATTTGAATATTTTATTGGTTTGAAAATTATGTTCTATTTAACAATTGTCATAAAATTTTAACCATAGAATAGCGTTATAATTTTCAAAAAGCCATCAATTTTAATGTAGTTTCCTTCCATAAGACCAAAGATATAAGAATGTCAATATTCAATTTGACTACGAGTATATATATATATATATATATATATATATATATATAGAGAGAGAGAGAGAGAGAGAGAGAGAGAGAGAGCTAGAGAGAGAGACTTGTTTTTAATATACTGAATTATACTGAATTCATATAATTCAGTAAATTTTCATATACCAAATTATATATATAAGCAGTTTAAAGAACTCGTTTCTTATTGTTAAGCAAGTTGAAGTTTAAGGTCGGTCACTTAAGTTTACATGCGCAGATCATAATCATTAGATCACTATCGTCATCTTTACATTCAAAAGTAAATGTTTAAATTTTAACTGCATTTCTCGCGGGTAACGGTGGCCGTGTGGACTTGTTTATTGCTAATGGAGTCAGATATGGCTTTGTAGCCGGGTTAGAATCTCCCGACCAGCAGTAATCGTGACACCGTGCACTGATGAGTTTCGAAAGGATGAAACACTAGTGCTTGTAGGTATAAAAATAATTATATATATATACATATATATATATGTATATATATACTTCAGAATAATGAAATAAAATATATCTACTTGTCTGCAAATCCAGTGAGAAATCTTACAAAACATTATTAGATGTAATACATTATATATAAGACAATCCCAGCTAAATAAAATTGCTCAATGGTCAAGATAGAGCAAATGAATAGAAATTTAGATATTTAAATTTTATGATTTGAAAAGGTTAATCTTCAAATTTAGAATTTTTTAATGTTTGAAAACAAAGAATACAATTGAATAAATCTATTTCCATACCACATGAGATTTTGGTGCTTATTCATTTTCTCAAAGAAAAAATATTAGCAAATGTTTTTATTGTTTTGCACCTTATTTGCTAAAGGCAATAAACATATAAAATAAAGGTTTTAAAGTTTTTAACACAATTTAGGTACGTATGAATATATTTGTTAAGAAAGATCCCCTGCAAATATTAAGAGTATCATTGTAAATAACAATGTTTTCAAATGTTTTTATTTCAGCACAGCCTCCTTATATTAGAAGAAAGTCAGCATGAGATCAGTCATAGTTTGATGTGTTCCAAATCGATTTTCGTGAAAATTTGATATTTTACATTTCTTAAATGCGATAATCACGGTGGTATAATTATTTTGACCGGAGAATAAATGTTTAACTGTTGGTACCCCTAAAAAAAACAAACGAACTTGGAAACTGCGTCCCCCACAAAAAAAAAATGAAAAGAAAAGAACTATGTCAAACATTCCAGAACGCGCGGAAAAATGTAAACAGAAAAAAAGAAGAATTGAACGTAAAAAAAGCAATAAAACGGAAATGAATTAGTAAATAGTACCGAAAAAATGGAAGAAATAACGATGTCAAACTGTTCACAAAGATCGAAAAAACGGAAACAGAACAATAATAATCTTAGGGAACGAAACAAAACGAAATAAAACGGAAACAATATAATGTATGGTTTATAAAAAAAATGGAAAGAGTGTGAAACTGCGAAAAAAAAGTAATCGATATATTTGTCTTAGTGTAAAAATGTGACCTACGTAAAACTAAGCACGGTTTTAGGTGTAAAATTGATATTTTAGATTACGAAATGCGATAATTACGATGGTATAATTAATTTGACCGGAAAAGTAATATCTAACTGTGGGAGCAGAAAGAAAAAAAACATAAAAAACAAAAGAAAAGAACGCTGTCAAACTTACCAGAAAGTTCGTAAGAACGTAAACAGAAAAAAGAAAAATCGAACTGGACGAAACCAAATAAAATGGAAGTAAATATCTAAAAAAAAAAACGATGTCAAACTTTCCAGAAAGATAGGAAAAATGCAAACAGAAAAATAGCGAAATCATGTAATATATGGTTTCCAGAATAAATAAAGAAATAAAAAAAAATAAAATGGAAAGAATGTGTTTGTAATTTGTTTGTATAAGTGTAAAAATGTGGAAAACGTGTAAGTAATGTATTTATATTCTCTAGTGTATAAATGTGAACAACGTATAAATATTCCATGTAATTTATTTGTGTTTTTTTTTTTGTAGTGTTAAAAAAATCCGGCTATATTACAAAGAAAGAAACGATATTAAAGTTACGGAATGAAGAGGAAAAAGAGACAAAGAGAAGAAAGAAATAAACAAAATATAAAGTTCGTAGAAACAGAAACAGAGGATAGTTTATAAAATTTAAAATAAATAAATAAACAAAAATAAAAAGAAACGATGGTGAACTTGGCGAAAAAGAGAAAAAGGGTTGTGTTCAAGTCTAAAGTAAATAAGTTCTTGATGAGCCGTTCCATATAAGTTATTAAATTTACCAAATTTTCATTACTAATGATTACTATATTGACCAATTTCTACTGTACACTCTTTAACCCTTATCCTTGAGTGGCCTCTGGGCCTTGATAATGTGGTGATGCCTTTGTAAAAAAAAAAAAAAAAAAAAAAAAAAAAACGGAAAGAGACAAGAAATAAATTTGAGAAAGGTAAAGATAGGGAAAACGAAAAACAAGGAAGATACATGGACCCCCTCCCCACAAAAAAACAAGCCAAGAAAACGATGTTGTAATTGCTGAAGAATGCGAAATAAAACGGAATTGAAGTATCATAAGTTTTTATGCACTGTAAGGAAATGTAAAGTTTTTTTGGTTTGTGTTTTTTTTCATTTTTAACCAACGTAAAAGTTAGCGTGGTGCGTTTCACCTTAAATACAGTCCAGTTTTTATGAAAACCTAAACCGGCATTCGTCCTTATTTGTGTCCTGTGAATGGTCACGAACGATGTAAATGAGTGGGGGTGGAAGTATGAATTTTTTTAGAGAGAGATGACATTTCTACTTCCATTGATAGTAACTGGTTTTGGCAGTGAAATCTCACCAGATATTTTTTTTTTAATTAAATTTTCACCCCAAACAAGGCCCAGTGCCACTTTGAAGCAGGGGGCTACTATTAGGGAATTAATTAGCGGGGTCATTATGAAGGGAGAAGAGTAGAAAGATGTTTGTTACCATTACACTTGAACTTCTGCATATCATTGCAGTTGGGAAAGCAGAATCCCGGAAGGGAGTTCCAAAGACCCGCAGTTCTGGGGAAGAAACTATTGGAGTAAAAGGCTTTCTTGCACCTAGGGATCTCCACTGTAAAGGGATGAGACTTAGTAGCTTGTCGGGTTTGTCGGAGGTAGTTACGTCGGGGAGGTACAAGTGTTTGCAGTTCGTCAGAGCATTCACCATTAAAGTATTTGTAGAACAGGCAGAGGGATGCAACATCTCGTCGATGGGACAGAGGTTGAAGCCTAGATGACAGTTCAGGACCTATCAGGTTGGCGACTCTTTTTTGAACCCTGTCCAGGAGCGAGAGACAAGCAGCAGATGCACCAGCCCAAATGTCACAACAGTACTCCATACATGGGCGAATGGTTGCCTTATAGAGGTATAGGATACTGGCAGGCGTAAGTAGTTTTCTAGCACGGTAGAGGGAGCCAACCTTCCTTGCAGCAGCCTTGGCAATGCTCTCAATGTATCTATTCCAGTTCATATTCCCTGTAAACGTTAGGCCGAGGAGTTTAAAAGAAGTACTTTCAGGCAATGTGTTCTTGGCCATTGCTATTGGTGGTATATAATATAGGAAGCTCCGGTCTGCGAGTAAGTGGATAGCTAATATGCCTATAACACACCTCAGATATCGTGATGCAGTTTGTGCATGATACATCTGCATAAAATGTCTAGATTCTTAATCCTATTACGGTCAAAGTCAGACGGGAAAAATTAGTTCATTTTATATATAAATATATATATAGAGAGAGACAGAGACAGACAGAGAGAGAGAGAATAGAAGAAAAGATAGAAAGAATAGAAGAGAAGTATATATATATACATATATATATACATATACATATACACATATATATATATACATATATATACATATATATATATATACTTTATACATACATATATATCTATAATATAAAGCTGAATGTATGTGTGTTTGTTTCTGGTCACCAATAGGCTCCTATATGGTTGACTATTTTAAAGAACTGATTACATATAATGATAGAAGATGTATCGAGACATAGGAATGGGTACGTTTGATCTGGCAGAATGGTGGTTCTATAAAAATTGTGGGGTCTGCGTTCGCGCCTGGTCCACAAAATATGGAAATAAAAAAATTAAAAATTAAAAAAATAACGTTTACATGTGTTTTTGATATAGATGCACATAAGAATACTTTGATAAGTATGTTTTAACTTAAATAGGGATGTTATAATAAAATTGTGGGGTCTGCGTTCGCGCCTGGCCTCCGTAGAATGGATATGGGGGCAAACTTTTATAATGACTTTTCATATCTATCTGTGTAAGTATATTTTTATAATTATGTTTTAGTTTGAAGAAATATGGTATAATAAAATTATGGTGTGTTCATTCGCACCTGACCTCCATAGAATGTAAATATGTCACAAAGTTTAACAGGGTTTTTTAATATAGATCCACAGAATATTGTGATAAGTGTTTCAGTGTGAACAGGTATGACATAAAAAATTATGGGGTTTATCTATTTTATTTGTAGTTTCATCATATTTTGCTTTGGTTTTGATACCCCCAAATTCGAAGCTATCTCTTTACAGCCCTTTCATAAACTAGAGTCCATTTTCTGTAGGCTGTTTTCGAACCCAGTCAACGACGGGTACTTTTGCTAGTACATATATATATATATATATATATATATATATATACATATATATAAATATATATACATATATGTATGTACATATATACATATATATACATATATATATACATATGTATATATGCATATATATACATATACATATGCATATATATACACACACATATGTATATATATATATATATATATATATATATATATATTACTTTAAGCTATTTTATTTACTCGAAGTCATGAACACATGATAGTAGATACACTCAGCCACCATTTATCAATGGGATTATGTAGAGAGAAGCGACTTTGTTATTGAAGGGATTATAAGCTAAAAAAAACTACCCATTTCCTGATTTGTGATATAATAGTCGCCCTCTGTGATCGCTGCAGTATCAAACACATACCTGGACCTCCGCACAAAAATAAAACTTTCTCTATATACTTATCTTTAAAATTGTATAACTAATGTGTTCAGATAGAAATTCTATATTATTCTTTTTTTTATTTTTATTTTCTAAATATTTATAAAATCCAAGGACAAGATTATAATTCACGAATTAGAAAATAATAAAGGAAAAATAATTTTAAAAGGGCGGGTGAATAGAGTTTTGTATACACACTAAGACAATAAGAAGGAAAACATAATTACTTAAAATTATTAAAACGTCAATTTTGTATTTTTTTTTTTTTTTACTTTTATCCAAAATAAAATATACTGTAAGTGAAACGTACGTTAAGAAACTTTTATGCATTAATGATTTCTAAAGACTATTTGGACAATGAAACGAAATCTTGAAAATTCATAACGATGGGTGAAACAGGACAGAATTTGGGTTTCCCAGATGACGTTTCAATCAGAATTCTGTACATTGGTCAAGAAAAAAAAACATATTGTTATCAGTTTGGAAGAGGCCCAGTGATATTGTGTGTCACTGAGAGGCAGTAATTTGAAATAAACTTTACTTGAGGAAGTTGGGAGCAGTTTAAGGTATACAAAGAGAGAATGGAAAATTACAGTATTTGTAATTAGACGATTTCCTGTGAATGTTTTACGGGTTAATATGAATTTGAATAAAGTCGAGCACCCTCCACCCAGGGAAATAAAGGTAGAGTAAAAAATATACTAGCAACCTTTCTTCTGTGTGAAAGAGGTTGTATGGAAGAGAAAGATGACATCGTCACTAGATTTTGGAGTTGAATTTGCATTCTGTTAAGGCAGTAGCGCCTGTCCTGAGCAGCATCTCCCAGGTGTATCAGCAGTACTTTATCTTAGGACGTATTTTAATTTTATAAAAGTAGAGGACTGTGATCCTATATCAATAGTGCCTCCTAAGTGGAGAGTTATGCTGCTTGGTGTTTATAGACATTAGATTTAAATGTCTGTATGTTGGTCTAGTCAGGGAAACAGGAAGCAAAGACGGACTTTTATGGACAAGCGATCCGAATAGAGAAGCTATTTGAATACAAAGTTTCATAGCATCTGTGATCCCAGACAATAGAGAGTTGAGTTTTATAGTTTCAGTCATAATGGAGGGCATCGCATACAAAATAAGGATACCTGAGTATGATTTAACACAAAACAAATTGTATATTGGTGCCCCACTAATTAGATCTGGACTTTTTCGTGTCCTTTTGAATACAATGAAATAATTAGTTTTTGTGCTTGAACATCTTTCACTGCTTGGAATATTTTTAGCATCTGAAACCGACATTTCTTGAGAATAAATTTGGATAGGGAATCTTCATTTTGTTTCAGACACTTATCTACATCGAAGTCTGACTTTTTAACCTTTACACAAAATTATCCAGAAACAATATATAACAGATCAAGTACAATATCTACCCGGAATTTTCGCGGGTTACAGAAAAACATTAACGACAAAACAGAAATTATATTTTTGGAACCGATAGGGGTTATCTTAGTATTATTAACAGTTGGTTGAGTAATAGTGTAACGTAGTTGTCTTTTCCTCCTTAACGGACCCAACGCGTTGTATGTAGACTCAGTCGCAAAGGAAAATGATAACGTTGTCACAACTTTTCTTGGTGGAGGAAAATTTTGTCATTCCACGAAACTAAAATAGTTACTCTTTATCAGTAGAGGATATAAGTTTTAAAATGTTTGACTTTTCTTCGGATTAGGGAGAGAGATCAGATTTTCTCGTTCGCCGATCATCACTGGCCAGCTTGCAAGCAGCGGTTTCCTTTTCCATTTCTTTTTTCTCTCTATTTTGCCTCCTTTTTCCGCTCCCGCCTTTTCTCAATATGCATCTCTATGTATACGCATGCTACCATGTTTACGCCACACTATAATGCTAATGCGATTCTCTTTCAATAGCACAGTAGAAGAAACGAAATATGCGTTTTAAAAAGATTTATATTGTTACATTATTAAAAAATAGACATATTCGATTCATTTAACTCATACTGACAATCATTTTACTACGTAAAAAACAGCAATTCTTTATACTACTTAAACATACATTTATTATTTCAAACTTTCCTAGCAAAAACATTGTTCTAAGGCCCCATTTTGATTGTGCTCCATTATATCTTTATTATATAGGAAGCATTAAATAATATTAAATGCCGCAAAGTCAAAGCTCATTTGTTAAAATAAATATAAATGTTTACACCATAAATGCGTTTGCATTGAAAATACGTACATTATATTTTTTCCTACGAAATAAGTTTGTTGGGTAAAAGGCGAAAAAAAAAATGAACGAGAAAGTGCAAAGAAAATGGTGGAAATAAAATACGTCAAAAAGAAGAAAGATTGATAAGTGGGGAAAAAAGTGTTAACTAAACTGAGGAGAAAGAAATGAGTGAAATGTAGGAAAAATTGATGAGAAATAAGAAGGGGAAATATCTTAAAAATGAAATTGGATTATGATTGTTTATGTTCATTATATTTCGTCATTGACCTTCTACGTGTTTGCGATAGAATCGAAGAGGAGCATTGTAAGTGGCATCATTATAACAGCACACAATTACTCCTACTAATACTACTAATACTATATAATGATAATAATGATAATAATAATTATAATAATAATAATAATAATAATAATAATAGTAAGTAGAAAATGATAAAGAAAGAAAAACATTATTATGAGAAACGGAAGGATAACGAGAGGAAGCAGAGAACGTTACGATGAGAAAACTTCATGATGAGAAAAAAGGCCATTTTGATAATCAGAAATGATTAAGATGTAAATAAACTTTAGAAATTCCGATGGGAGAACATACAAGGATTATAAGGATGATAAGGAATCCGACGACGTCATGATGAAAATAAGATATTAAGATGACAAGAAGAGGGAGAAATCGTTAAGATGATAAGATGTAATTATTAAGTGAAAGAGGAATAAAAACGATATTACAATGAGAACAATAATACGATGACAGAAGAAATCATTATGATATATTACGATGAGAGAACGGTATGATAAGGAAAAAACGCGAGAAATTACAACTAATTAAGATAAGAAAAAGAATGAAGAGGACGCCATTGTGATTAGAAATATGAGGATAAAATAAAGTTTTCTTATTATTTTAGAACAACGGAAATTAACGATCGTCAAATGCCTTATGAACATGTACAAGACGTTGGTAAACATTTTTATTCACTTTTTGTATAAAAATATCGAGAACACATTTACGTAAAAAGCGTGAAATTGAAATAAACTGTGTTTTAACTAAAAATCAATGTTCTAAGAAATGATAACATAACACATTATTATATAAAAATTGATAGAATATTAACAAATTCAAATATATTCTCTGAAATATATTTTCGAATTTAAAGACAATAATGTTTTGTTCTATGCCGGAAAAACTTATATTGAGATTTGTAACTGTGTAAAATGGTAATATTTTTAAATGTAACACACACACACACGCACACACACACACACACACACACACACACACACACATATATATATATATATATATATATATATATATATATATATATATATATATATATATATATATATATATATATATATATATATATATATATACTTCCGAATTGATTTATCCAACAATCCGCTGTTATGGAGACCTGTGAATATAAGATTTTGCAAAATATTACTGGTCGTAATATTCTACGTATTATCCCATCTAAATAGGAAGTGCTCAATATACAGGATAGAGCAAATAAAGCAAATTATAGTGATTCAATGAAATTTGAAAAACCTTTATTCTAACCGAAGAATTTTTATTATTCCAAGTAAGGCAAAGAATACTTTTGAAGTTTTATCTCCTTATCTTATAGGGTTTCGATGCCTACCATCTCTTCAGAGGAGAAAATATTAGCAAATAGATATAACGGTATTCTCCCTATTTGCTAAAATCAGACATCGAAAATCATAATCAAAAATTGATTAAAACAGAAGTCATATAGCGGGGGAAATTGAAGAAAATGATATAAATGTTTAGTTCCAAATCGCCCGGTAAAATCCAAGGTAACTTCTTTTAAAGCAGTGAGGTAATGAGATACAAGCTGTATATTGTGTAATCCACATCATAAAGTAGACATCCAAGTTGAGCATATTTCTGGAGTAATTCTTCTTCATGGGCCGGTGAAAAGATTTTTATGGTCTGATTGGAATTTTTTTTTATTATTGTTGTTGTTAAAGACCTTGGTATTACTGGAATTAAACGTTAGTGAGATAGGATAGGTAGAAAGGAATAGTGGAGGGGATAGAAATTTAAAATGAAGAGATGGATGTAGGGGGGAGAAGACATATATATGTATGTATGTATATATATATATATATATATATATATATATATAGCAGAGAGTGACCTTTACAGACAAGTTCAAAAACGCTATAAAAAGCTATAAAAATGTTGCGTAGCCATTTTGGTAGGTCAAGTTAGTCTTGGGTATAGAAAAAGGGTAGAAAAAGAAAAAAATGGCAGAGAAAAGAAAAGAAAATGAAAGAAAGTAAGAGGAAGAAGAAGCAAATGAAATTTTGCGTTTTTCAATCTAAAATCAACCTTTAAACTAATTAACCTAATTACCACTTAAATTCTTTACTCTATTTAAATCTATTAAGTCCAGTCCACTCAATCAATTAAATGATAAGGTGTTCTTTTGTTAATTTTATACTGATTGATAATATCCTTTAAATAAGGGAATTAAACTGGAGATATCGAATAATATCAGTAAGTAAAATGTACAACTAAAACTAAGCGTATTTGATAGTTTGTTATTTTAATTTTATAATACTAATGATGATCATTTACTGTTGAATCGAAGATAATACTTCCTTACTGGGAGGTATCAAAATTCGGTAATAATAATTATTATAATATTTAAAAATATTTAACTGGAAGAAGTTTATACATTCATATATATTCATATATATATATATATATATATATATATATATATATATATATATGTATACACACATGCATATACATATACATAGATATATATATATACATACATATATTTTCCCATACACATACCTATACATATATACATACATACTCACATACATATATACAGTCCCACACACATACATACACAATTATATCTATACATACATCCACACATCCACACATACATACATACATGATGATTGCAACGTCTTGTCAGACGAGTTCTTCTCCCTCAGACATTTAAAATCCATGAGCCCAAATGCCTGAGGGAGTATCTATACAAAGATGATGTTACTGAGTCTTAGCTTTGTACGACAGCTACGTCTCTCTCTCGGTTCAAAATGTTGAGATCCAGCAACAAGCAAGAGCAAGATAGCCAGCAACAAATTAAACTGCAGACCAGCTTAATGCGGGTACTGGTCTCCCGCTTTATGTTTTTTTTAAATCAGAGATTTGCTTCTCCTAGAAAGGTTGCCTTCACCACGGCTTACGGGAGCCCTCTCCACCCCAATACACATATACACACACACACAAATATACACGGTGCTAGTTGGCCGTTGACCCAGAAAAAGAGTTCATTCGCATACATACATACATACATACTTACATACATACATACATACATACTTACTTACTTTAAAGATTATAAATTTAAATACAAAAGAGTATAAAACTAGTCATAATATTAATAATAATCAATGCTCGTAATAAAACTAATCATAATAAAAACAAATTGGCTCCTATACTGCTAATTAACATTCAGAAAATTAGTGTATTGGGTTATGTAACTAAGGCACTAGAGTTGGGTCACACTAATACCAACAAGGATGGCGCATTATTGAGTATTATGCGTCCATATTTATATGTGTGGATCCGGAAATTTCTTTGCAATGTGGAATGATTAACACGATTTGTGGGTAGTAAAAGGGGACGAATTATAAAGCTCGTTAATTGAGAAGTTACATATTAGTTTGGAGTAGTATTCTAACAAGATCCCAGAAGTTCCAATTAGGTGTTAGAATTTTAAATTGTATTATGTTAATGTGTGAATGGTGAGTCTTTACTTAAAATGTAAATTAACAATAAGAAGGTATCATTATATAGGTTAGATGAGATGTTTGAGAACTTATTTTTAAAAAAACATTTTTTAATTCGCAAAGTTTTACCTTAGATTTTATTCACAAGCGATATGCATTTAGTATTATGTTTTTACCCATTTGCCTGTATATATAAAGTGTATGTTATTTTATTTTAAGTTGGCTGTATTTAAATTTTTTCTTGTGTTTACATCTAGACACTAGTTAATTCTTGGCATTTATTATGGGTTTATTGAAGGTGATAATGTTAACTGCTTCGGATATACAAAGATTGCAAAATTTGTCTCCTGGGGTATATGATCTAGATTTATTCAGTATATTCCATTTAATTGAATAGGGAATTTTCTTGTCTTCCAGGCTATTGATTAATGTAGTTAAGGATGTGCTATTATTATCATTGTTTTAAGATCTTTCATTTCTGAAAGAGTGCAAGTGGTTTGAAATTCTTACTTTAATTAAGTTAGAGGATGCGCCTATGTAAGTGAATGCTTTCCTTGTTTTATTATTGTTTATTGGTTCATGTATCCTAGTGTTAGGGAGTCTTATATTGGAGAGCTGAGTTGCAAGGGGCCTGAAGATGTATAACGCAGGTGCTGTTTAATCCTATTCTGGTTTTCATTGGGAATTATATTATTGGATGCGTTAATCTGGTTTTGGTTTTTGTTATTGTTATTTTAGAACCCAGATCATATGTTTCCCTATATATACTTGTGTCCTGGGTACTTCAATTATTTTCATCATTTCCCCCATTAGATTTGCTGTTTACATGTTTTGGTAATTGCGTGACTGTGCAAGCGTATACCACGTCTTTGTGTATGCAATCGTTATTGAGAGGGCATCCATTTTTATTTTGGCAGTTACATTTGTAACTAGGTACTAGATCAACTGGGATCTTCTGCTCTTGTTTAATTTTCTGTTATTAGTCGAAATGAATGTCTGTGCTAGATTAAGCATTGTAGAGTATGAAATTTTTATAGAGTTTTTGTTTAATATAGTGTTATACTTATGCAGGTATTTAAAGTATTTTTCCAAAATTTGAAAGAATTATTTTGGTATGTCAGTTTTTACATTGGAGCTGAAAGGAGGATTGAACTAAATGGCCTTTTTACGTCTTACTTTTCTATTTTTATTAAATTGTTTTTGGTTTGCGATTGTATAGGGGGCTGTATCATTGGTGTGGAGGTTAATATTGTTAGGAGTATTTTGAATTATTTTATTGTTGTTCCTTTTTATTGTCATATTGTGGGTAATCACTGAATTTAGCTTTCTCACTAAAGGATTTTTTGTTATATTCTATGCGTTCTTTATATCCTGAGTTTTTAAAGCATTATTGTAGAATGTCGATACTTGGTCAAAGGCTTTTTTGTCCACTGATAAATTTGATATTCTTTTGGAGATAGATGTAACTATTGACTTGATTATTGACTTTGGTACCATAAACCAAATCTAAACCTATTTTATGTACATAAACAGTTTAATCATCCAAAGTTAATAATCAAGCCAATAGTACTTCTTCTTCCTCTTCCTTTCTTTCATTTTATTTTATTTTGTCATCCATTTTTTTCCACCCTTTCTCTATACCCAAGACTAACTTGACTTACCAAAATGGCTACTCAACATTTTTATAGCTTTTTATTGCGTGTTCGAACTTGTCTATAGAGGTAACTCTCTTCTATATATATATATATATATATATATATATATATATATATATATATAGATGTATATGTCTTCTCCCCCCTCCATCCACCTCTTCATTTTAAATTTCTACCCCCTCCACTATCCGTTTCTACCTATTCTATCTCTCTAACGTTTAATTCCAGTAATACCAAACCAAGGTCTTTAACGACAATAATAATAAAAAAAAATTCCGATCAGACCTTAAAAATCTTGTCACCGGCCCATGAAGAAGAATTACTCCAGAAATATGCTCAACTTGGATGTCTACTTTATGATGTGGATTACACCATATACAGCTTGGATCTCATTACCTCACTGCTTTAAAAGAAAGATTTTACCGGGCAATTTGGAACTAAACATTTATATCCTTTTCTTCAATTTCCCCCGCTATGTGACTTCTATTTTAATCAATGTTTATTATAATTCTCCATGTCTAACTGGCCTTAGCAAATAGGGTGAATACTGTTATATCTATTTGCTAATATTTTCTCCTCTGAAGAGATGGTAGGCATCAAAACCCTATAGGACAATGAAAATACAATTTCGAACGTATTCTTTGTATTATTTGGAATAATAAAAATCCTTGAATCGAATAAAGGTTTTTTTTATTTTAATTTTATTGAATCGCCATAATTTGCTATATATATATATATATATATATATATATATATATATATATATATATATATATTCCTAGTATTACACGTCTACGAAAATTCAGCACTAATCTTGTTCCTGGAATTCTGTCTACGCATGGTTTGATTCGTAGATGACTTTTGTTTATTTTCGTAAAACGTTTTATGATCGCAATTTGCTTTCTCCGTAGACAATCAATCATCTTTGGGTCCTACAATTGGAGGAATACGTCGTTACAATGGATAAAAAAACGAAAAGTGTACTGAAATTAAGCGGAATGTACAATAAGAACATAGTACGATGTGTAAAACAAGAAATGAATGATGAGATGCTGAAAATACGAAAGGGATATTCCGAATATACGAAATTGCAATGAAAGGAACACTAGGAAAAAAGAAAAGGCGTGAATATGTAGAGAAAAAGAACATGTTACAGGTTGAATAGGGTAATGTGCAGTGTGATTGGAAGAGAGTGTTGCGATGAGAAGACATAATTCATAAATAAAAATATATTCCGATGTGAAAACTATCTTTAAAAATTGTCACAACAAGCATATCACTCCGGTAATAAGATACTGATAATCATCAAACAATAAAAAAAAATAAAAATGAGAATATAAGTTATCATCTTCGTTATCATTATTATAGTGGTTATAATTATAAGAAAATCCACATTTTCAAAGAAATGAGGAAAATATGTAGAAATGTAAGTCCTAATAATTATTTATTTATTTATATTTTAGATATTTTAGTCCAATATAAATTTCACAATATTATTATTGATAACAGATGTAGCATCCCACTGATTATTTCTGCTTCTCACGTGGCGAAAACTGTCAGAGAAGTTTAAATGGCAAACATTATATGGTTTGCAGAAAAATTATATCTTTAGTTTACAACTTAGAATTAAAACATCAGATTTAAAATTTCAACGTCAAAAGCAAACCACAAAAATTTACGGTGCTAGTGCATTTATTGATCACCGTTATTTTGAAATAGTATTTTCAAGTTTAATTAAAATTTTATGATATCTACTTTTATTAAATTGTAAGATTAAAATACACAATGGTTACCAAACACCTTTTCCTCTTATGTTAAGAATGGCTTTCTAAATAATAACATTATTATTTTAGCACGGATGAAGAAGTACACTAGTACCAAAATAACTATAAGCACACAAATATGGCATTTGTTTCTTTAACACAACTTACAGAATTATTTGACCGAGGTATATTTTTACATACCCGATATTGTAATGCAACGACAAGCGCAGCGACTTTCAACCATAAATTGATACTAAGTTCGTGAAATATTCTTATCGCTGGACCGTGCCTGGTCGACATAGATAACAAGGAACTCACCCAAATTTTTCACAGTGCCATTTTGTTGCCGGTTGGCAGAAACTAAGTAGTCGTCCATGTCCATTGCTTACTCGGTCTTCAAGTAAGGTGACCGGCTCATCTCTTCTCTGACTTGTTGGCCGAGGAGACTTACTGTGGTTTGTCTCAGATAAGATAGTGGGTTTGAAAAGTAAGCTGCGTTCATTAGATGAAAAGAATATTTAATACTTTTTCAGTTTTTGACTCATGCTGAATAATAAAACTATTATTTAAAAAAAACATTTTAATAAGGGGGGGCTTTGTTTACAATTATGTACATTCAGCTAACAGAGTAATAAACAAAAGATGTCATAAAAATTGAATTTAACGTGGTAAACCGAACACGTGCCGAATGCTTAAATAAACAAACAGACGGACAACCCCAAAGTTGAATACCACGAAATCGTTGTCATAGAATGTAGAACATTACGTTAAGATTTTACGCGACGCCATAAATCCATCCATTAAACTGTTCAAAAGATATAATTTTAGAATAAATTGGACGTTTTTAACTCAAATCTATCTTTTGCAAATTAGTGAAGTAAAGTTTCTTTTTTCATCTGCGTAAGTCCATAATTCCAAATAGATGGGATCAAATTATAACGGCTTTACTTACTTAGGACCAAGGTTTTTATTATAAAGATTTTAGAATATAACAAATATTAGTTTCAAAAGTAAGGCCACATGTATATGTTATTTACTTATAGATTGTACCATGTTCTTTCCGAATGCAATCAAAATGAATGCATGACAACTATACGCCACTACCTGTACAAGAATTCGCAGGTTATAATAGCATGCTTCTTATTCGATAGAATAATTGTCTGGGTATTAGTTTCGAGGACCAGCATAATCAATGGCAATTCCAATAATTAATGCTAATTTGTTTGACATAAGTTTTAAGCACTATAATACTAAATGTTTCATCTCTCTGTTGAATATATTGACGGCACAAATCTTTAAAAAAAGATCATAAACGTGCATCAGAAACAAAGTTGCGTCATTAAATTCCTAAAAAAACGTGAATTTAGAATGACGGTGACAATGTAGAAAAATAAATTCTCCAGCACAACAGGTCGCTTGTTTAAATGGAATCACACCCGTCTGCATAGCTCTTCAACATATTGAGTTAAATAGAAGCCTTTACTTTTGGAAAGATCCTGGTAATTTCCTTTATTTTCAGTTTGTTAGTCCAAATGGTAACACACGTGATACCGCTGGTCCCAGTTGGAAGTGACCTGTTGTTCAACTACTGAATATTGAGGTTGATGTGTTTGCTATGCCTAGTCACACTGATGAGTCGAGAAACCACAAAACAGTTGTGTAAACGATTCTATAATTTATTTATTTTCACATTTCACAAACTTATGCTGAAAGATAAATAAAATTTTGTTTGTAAAATAGATAACTTTTTATATTTGTCAATGACAAATATTAGTTATTCCCCTTATGAATTTTGATTTTAAGTCATAAGTAAAATTCAGCATTACCAGTTTACCAGGAGGAACTAACATATGTGTATGTGTGTGTTGTGATAAATTGTAATCAAGAACTGTATTATAGTGCCAATAAAACTATAACAATAAAAAAGTTAGATATAGCTGATGGAAAGTAGTGTAATATGTCAGTTTAAATATTATTTAAATCTAACTTTATATCTTAGATAAGAACTTTATATCTTAGATAAGAACTTTATATCTTAGATAATTTAAGAGTTTCGTTCCGACATAGAAAGCTTATGATTTGTTTCGGTTGTAGTTATAGAGAAAATATTACATTAAATTTATATAGAAAACTGACTTTTACCTCCATACTATAAATCTAACGAGTCGGTTAGAACGTTAGCATTTTAAACGCTCTTTCCAACTATATTATGGCCTAATACTAAACTAATAGATACACTTGTATAAGGTGTTCGCCTGTCTTCCACTTTGAAATTCATTTTTCCAAGTAATTTCATTGTTTTTGTTGTTGTTTTTTCTGCCTATCAACCTCCCCAATCTAAACTACTACTGAATATATGTTTATTAATTTACGATTTTGAAGTGGTGTGACGTTACTTACGGGTCGCCATTATTCACAGGTCCGCGTTCATTCGTTATTTTAGTAGTAGCAATAATAGTAGCAGCAGTACTTCTGCGACTCCCGTTTATGGGTTAAATTGGTTTCTATCCTGGACATTATACGAAACTGCATCCGCTTGTAAGGCTCCAAATTGAGGATTGTAAACTTGCAATTTAATTGTCATTAATCATAAAGCTATACTGGTACTGAGTCGTTTCTTGTAATGTTTTATACTAAACAGTCATCAGTTACAAATACCAAAGACAACTCGATAATAAGAGCAATACTACGAAAGGCTTGTAAACAATGAATTGAATAGATAACATTTGATTACTCAAGATGACGTCTTGACAAGTATTTGTTACGGCAGACGTGAAAACGGCCGTGTTGTACTGTATAGAGAATCTGTCTTGCAGTAATGTGTTCTATAGAAAGTTCTTCCAGTGAAATTCTGTTCATGGAAATTTGATTTTTGTTTTTGCTGTGAATTGTACAGGGGAAAACATAGATTGGTATTCAGCCGAAAATCTTCGATAGCATAAGAATCGATTTCAGAATATATATGTTCCATAGTGTTTATTTACAAAATATATTTTGAGAAAGCAAAATAATAGATAAATATTTCAGGATATAAAGAACTTGAAGCATCGTAACATCCAAATAACTGAATGCGGCATTACATGACCTACGACATTATCTTTGTCTGTCTTTTCTTTACTAATGATAAGTATTAAAACCGTCATGTGTGAACTATCTTTTAACGGATGCAGCCTCGCCCTTGGCAAATTACGTTCGTGATAAAAGAAGTTGGGTAAGGCCTGGCATTTCAAATGCAACAAGCAATGGCACGTGAAATAGTCTTTCATTCCGCTTCCATCACAAGACAATACTTTTATTACATCATACACACCTACAAACTGATATAATAGCATTAGTTTCTTACAATTCTATCAGATGGTAAATTAAGACGGGATGCATAAGGACGCTTTAAGAAGAATATGAGATTAGGGATGCAAAGATGTCGGGTAGGAATTAAAAGATAAGACTTTTAAGGAATGTTCGACGAATATCGCGATGCAGGAGAATCTTATATTGTATAAGATTATATAGTTTACCGTTTAGTCAGAAAAGTCCTCGTAAGCTGTTTTTTTTTCTTTATATTTTGTAGAGATGGATGCTTTCCACATTAAAACACTCTGATATCGAACTTTCCCTCATGGGGATTTAAGTAAATTGCGACGTTTGATTTACAAAATATTTTTAGATGTTACAAACTTGAAGCACTAAAACGTTTGTCATAATGACTGAATTAGGCATTAAATTATTTTTTAAAAAAGAGTTATATACTGTAAAAGTAAAAACAATCAAAATGTTGCTAGGATACAAATATGTGCTACTGTTGTATGCAATCTGTTAGACGGATAATTTGTTGTTGATGAAAATTTAGCGATAAAATTTGTTAAATTTTTATTTTATCCACATTTCAAACTATCAAAAATAATGAGGATATGTGCTAACTTAACTGGATGATGAAAAAGATTAGCAGGCCTTAGTTATTATTTTATTGTGCTATAATGTAGCGGCAATCGACTTCACTTTATTATATAGATGAATAGAATATTGTTACAAAACGATATGTTCTATATGAGGTTAAATTAATTGTTGTATTGTCGTGGGTATATGTAAACCAGTGTATATCATTTATATATAGTGTCCAAAATCATGTATCGTTTAGTCGAATCAAATGTTCTTCTAATGAATGTGTGAATACAGTTTGTATATACGTGTCAGAATCATCTCTGTGATGTGTGTAAATAATTGTGTTTGTCTATGACCGTCTAGCATTGTGATCGTCTAATTTAAGGTTCGTTACGTGTGAATATTCATTTAATTACAGTGTATGACTTATTAAGAATATACATAACTACATTTACAACACAAAATACGGATAACGCTAATTTGGGGGTTTAGACATCTTGCCAAACGTGAACATATCTGGTACATTCCTGGTCTTGTTTGACGGAAAGCTGCAATTCTTCCCAAGAAAATGACAGAACCTCAGGTTTTATCTTCGGCAACTTTCTATTCCAGAGTGTTTTCCCCCTTTTGGAAACCTTCAACGCCGATTCTGATCATAGCCATTTCTGACCCCTCTATTTGGAGCCGTCTTAAATCTGAGGACCGTTTCTATCCCTCTATTGGCTCCGACTGCCCGTCTCCCTCCGTATATCTCCTAACTCTCTTGTATATATTCAAATTAATCCTTGCTATGACGTAATTCAACTCATCTTTTAATATGTGACTTTTTTAATCATGCTTTACTTTCTGTTAGAAACATTTTGTTTATCACTGCATTCTTTCCTTGATTGGTCAAAGTAAACCAAAATATTTGACTAAATATTCCTTTGTTTCAATAACGTTATCTCTGCATACCTTTTACTACATTGCAGTTAAAACACAATAATAATGTTCATTATCTAATTTTTTACTTTTTTAATAATAATAGTCAATGTTCTACATCGACTATCAACAAGGTCAGTCGATGTTGTTCTGGCATAATCCAACGTAATAAAACGGGAAATTGTTCAGGTGTTCTTTGATATTACTTTAATGTAATGTTTTGTGGTAAAATGTGCCAAATACATTAAATGAGAACAACATGGTGATTAATTTCAATATATTTACACAAACAACATTTAACATAAATAAAAAACAAAAAAAAAATTACTTAAGATAACAACAGAAGTCAGAAAATCGAAAATTTTTAATTTGTGCTATTTTTGTCAGAGAAATGTTTCGAAGGAAGTTATCTTTTGTTAAGAGAAGGTTTTAGAAATGAGTCTTTTGGATGGATTCATAACTCTGGAAAAACGCAGGGGCAAAGGTTAAATTGATCATGCCAACAATCAAACAACATCAGGGTTACCGTGAAAACGTTTTATAGAGATCACTACCTAGTGTGAAAGTATTGTAGAAACCTCGCTATCTTACTCGAAGGTTCCGGAAAATTCTGAGACCTTTTGGACTCTTCTAAATCATTCTATTTCCTTTGCTCTCTTATTGGATATGTTTGCGAAAATAAATACCGATAAAACCTTTCTGTTTTAATCTCCTTCTCTCTTTTTTCATATGTATACATATACACACACACACACATATATATATATATATATATATATATATATATATATATATATATATAAAGTAAGATGATTGATAATTTATAATTAAAATTAAAAATTAAAAATCTGTTTCATAAGGAAGAACAAACAAAATCAATAAATTGTACGATTGTTTCGGAAACGATGTTTTTATTGTGAGAGATAGTGAGTTTTGGACAATAATTTTATTATATAGTTTTCTGAAACAAAGTCTCCTCATCAGCAAAAATATTGGGTGTTTTTTTAAAGACACAAAGAATAAATCTAGCATTTATTTAAGTAAGGCAGATGTATGATTATATTATCTGCCATTTTATCATTATTTTCTATTTTATTTTATTTCATTATCTATTTCATTTGTATTTATATGTTACTATTGTTATTAATATAAGTTCTATGAATTATATATAAATTATATTTACTAATTTAAAAAAAATATTATTTCATTTAATTACTACTTATAAGATGCATTTATCAAAAAAAAAATTCAATTATTAACTAATTAGTGGTTATCTCCCTTTGAACGTTTAAATCTTTCATTCTTCTATTTGAGTAAAATTATTTCCCTTTGTTTTGGAAATATCTCAGCTGATTTAAAATTTAACGCCAGTAACCATTTTAACTGTTACTATTTCGATTGGCGTCTCCTTTAAAGTTTGTATTTATCAACATTTTAAAGCATTCATAACATACATTTACCAAAATGAATGCATCGGCGATGACGCGTACAACTTTTAGGAGACGAACCATTACAAGTTATTTATTTTTTGTTAAAAATATTTAAAATTTATACTCTTAACCTTAACTTTCGACGCGATTTTATCTTATTTTATTTTTATTTTATCTTACTTTGTTTATGAACATCAAAAAACTAACTATTTTCCTTTATATTTCAAATATTTTCCAGATACATCTGCCTTACTAAAAATGCTAGGATTATTTTTGGTGTCTTTAAAAAAAACAACTAATATTTTTGCTGATGAGAAGACTTTGTTTAAAAAAAACTATATCATAAAATTATTGTCCAAGACTTACGGTATATCACAATAAAAACATCGTTTCCGAAACGATCGTACAATTTATTGATTTTGTTTGTTCTTCCTTATGAAACAGATTTTTAATTTTTAATTTTAATTTTAAATTATCAATCATTTTACTAAATATTAAAATAGCTCTAGGACATTATGCCTATCGAGCTTATTATATATCTACATTACAACAAGCACTGTTTTCTTTTCTTTTATTTTAATTGTATTAAGAAATTTACTAATACATTAAAATATACTCTGATCTTTAGACTCTTGCTTTAATTCCGTATATAGGGAAGATACATAAAGCTCTTATAACAATAGACATTTATATAATCTCCAAAATTAAAGGCATTATGCAATTTCTATAAACTATTCCCAAACTATATCTTCTATGTAAAATTATAACTTATTTCTTTTTTTATTACAGCGATGATGTTGTTAATATGTTTACTAATTCTGATAATCATTTTGTTTTAATGGATCGAAGAATTTTTAGTGTAACCCCGACTTTTGTGGATAATACTGCAAATAAAAAAAAAGTTTTTAGTAAAAGGTAAGTACATCTCTTTACTTAAAATAGGGCCAGAAAACCAATATTTATCTTTAAAGAAATTTAATACATAATTTTTTAAGATTTTTAATTTCACTAAATTTTGATATTTTAGCTGACATGAAACTAAAACTTAAAAATGTTTTACTCCAAATGTACTTTTACACATAAAATTACAGTTTGGGATTAATTTTTTATCTTTATTTTTGAAACGCAGTTTAACAAAACGAATAAACAAATATTTAATAAATTCTTTTAACGGTATCACAACGCCCACTATTGCACATTTTTATTAGTAAGTATATAGCTGTTGTTTATTGTGCAAGTATGAGCAGTTCATGTTGGGTGCATTTGTCTCCTAAAAATGTTACTGATTATCTGATGTGGATAATGTTAAAACTGTTGAATGAGAATGTATTAATGGGAGGTTGGATTTCTTTCTTATATAGGTGTGAAAACTCTTCGAGCTGTTTAACGTATTTTAGTAGATTTTTAATGCGTCTGATGGCTCTATTATTACATCTTCTCATTGACTAAAAATATACGCTCTCATTTATTTTATTTTAATTTAATTCGAAACTATTTTTATAAAATCTATGCATTATTTTTTGTTACAATGTTCCAGCTGATTTCTCGTGTTGTTAAAGAACAGCCGCCTGTTCTTGAGAGTAAATATGAAATAGAATAGTCGAGGATTCGAACTTGCGAAGCTAGATTTGGAATTGAAAATTCCGATCATAAGTTAAAATAAATGATACAGAATGTTATTAAAAATGGAATGTAGAATTACCATTGTTTAGTTCACATGAAATAGTTAGATATCTGTTTATTGCAAAAGGAATGTAATGATGTAATTTTGTTTCCGTTAAAGAAATGAAATTAAAATAAGGAATTTAAAAACGGACAATAGAAAATATTTGTATCGTAGGTTAATCAAAAATTAGGTTAGAGAGTTGGCTTTGTGGAAACGCGACATATCTGCACACTAACACGAACACACAACAACAAAGATATAATATACGTCCTTTTCTAATAAGAACTATGCAATAGTGTTGCAATCATGGAAAATACTTTTATACGAAAAATGTCTTTTTTCATCTTAGTCAAAAGTAGATCTATACAAATCCGAGTAAAATCCAAAAATCGTTAGAGGAAAAAATAAATAATTCCAATTCCTTTGCTCCAAAAATAACAAGATCCATTCATACGAGAGGAAAAATTCATTTTCATGGTTGCCCAATTAATTTCAATTGTTCGTTGTTTTAATATTGTATTTGTCTTTTGTTCTTTCTTTTTGTATTCTTATTGTCAATTCGTTAAACGTTTTTCGTATGTTCTACAATTGAACATTCCCCAAAGCTGTGATAACCAAATCCTGGAGTAACACATAATACATGAATACACATACCACAAACGTTATCATTCGATACCTTCTCACCATTTATTAAGAAATAACATATCTTCCTTTTACATTCACGACTTTTTAACGTTATCACATTTTCTCCCTTGTTATTATGTCTTAGGTTTTATAACTGTTCGTTATTATGTTAATATATTAGAGTGCTATTCCGTTAAGCACGTATGCCGTTATTGATTATCTCTAATTTGGTTCATAAGATTTTCTGAGAATCCGGCAGGAAGTTATACGTTCATGAACACAGAAGAATGACTGAAACAGCTTTCTCACGCGTATAAGTAAATGTGATATGACCTCGGTTTAGTCGTGTCTCTTGCCATAGTAACCATAAAATTATATATTTCATTTATTTCAATATTTTTGTGATTCGTACTTTTCTCATATCGTGTTTCATATTTTTATTTGTCTTTCTACATTTATTTATTCATATATAAACTGTTCCTTACTTTCGTTCACTATTTTATCGGTATAGAAATATGTTTATACCGCCTCTTTTGGCGATATTGGTATCTGAATATGTCAAATTCCATCCCTACCCAGATTTTAATGCGGGGGAAATTTTTGTACCATTTCGAAGATAAACAGAGGCCACTTAATTTTTGCAGTAGAGAGCAACTATCGTGAATATATTGGCGTATTTTTGTTGATAAAATTAGTAGAAATGACATTTGAAATGATAAATAATATCAAACTCCTTAAAATACTATAATGTTTTTATGGCATATAGATAGTTGCACTCAATACCGATAGGCCCCGATCTTTATTTGTTTCTACGTATGTCAGTAACCTTCCTTTTTTATTCTTCATAGACCTCTTGCCGTTTCTTTTCTCTATCATTCTTACCAAATCCGATATATATATATATATATATATATATATATATATATATATATATATATATATATATATATATATATATATATAACCATCACTTTCTTTCTTTCCTACTTTTTATGTTCATGCTCTAATTCTTTCTTTCTTGTATAGCCTGGGGCTACAATTTTAAAAGTACGCACTGAAGATAAGTAGCGATGATATTAAGAAAAAACGAGTTAGTTTATTATCGTCTATAAAAACAACTGATATAATCGAAATAACTGTAATGAGTCAAATATCATGTTTTTTTTTGTTTTGCTTTCCTTTTTGTTTTCAAATAAAAACATTTGTAAAGTATCTTAAAGAAGAAAGATACAGATAAGCTGTAAATGGTTGAAAAAAACTATGTTGGAAGGGAAAATTAGAAAGAATCAATGATAGAATCTTAAAGATTGTGATGTTTTGGTGCTGATGGAAGCAGGTGCAATACGATAGAGGAAAAGGGGCGATGAATAAAGTTTTGTAGAATGGCATTGATATATCGGGAAAACTTGCATTTCTCGTGGTAATATGGAATACATTAAACAAGGTATAATAATAATAAAGGAAAAACTCAAACAAGCTCATCAGTTTATAAACAAAGTTGAATGACAATCTGGTAACCGGAACTCAGTTACCGGAAACGCTATACATGTGTTATAAGAAGCAGATGAACCGCAATTGACACAAAGCGTATGTTGGCATTACACTATACTTTTCTTTCTGCTCCTTACTGTTGTTTTATAACGTGTTCTTTCATTCTCCCTTACGTGATAGTGTTGTTAGAGTTTCTGTTAACCATAAACGAAAGATATATTTACGCGCTAAGCACTTGCAACAAGGTAAAAGATTAATTCAGTTCAACGTTAAAGAAAAAGAGCATCTTCGAGGGAGTCCAATGTGGAAGTTTTTAAAGAAATGAAATCGAACACGTCGGAATTCTCAGCAAGGAGAATATCATGCAACTCACAACGAATCAATCTCTCTCCCAAAAAAAAAACGGTAATGACTGAGACTCTAATCCCATACCTTCGAACCTAAGCACGCTTCATTCAAACAAAAAGGTTTGATCTCGGATTAAGCTAGTGCTTAGCATTATAATGTGCCAGAATTTTCATCCGTGCAACCGTTACGTTCATTAGTTTTGTACGAAGGTAAACTTCTGCCTCATCTATGATATAAATATATACGCACTACTAGCGCATACTTTCTGCTATTCTAGAGTATAAACTGGTGTAATCTTATCAAGTAGTTTTCAACATGCAATATACTTGAGATGTCGGGGATGTCAAGAAATGTAAACATGATCTACAACAGTGTAGTAAATAATGGGCAATCAACGATTCCCCCACTAACCAACAATCTCGAGGTTCTTTGCTCAGCAACCGAGAAGGCTAACATGCTTGCCAGTCGGTTTGCCTCCAACTCTACACTGGACCCTTTAAACCACCCCCTACCTGACTTTCCTCTGCGGACAGACGCCAAGCTAGACGATCTGGAAATCACCCCTGCTCAGGTGCATGCTATCATAAAAAACCTTGACACTTCCAAAGCATGTGGACCCGACCTCATCCCAGCTGTGCTATTAAAAAAGTGCTCAGCCGAAGTAGCTCCAGTTCTCTCCAAACTCTACAACAAATGCCTTAATGAATCTTGCTTTCCGAGCTGCTGGAAAACTGCTTCTGTGGTACCAGTATTCAAGAATTCTGGCGAAAGAACTGACCCATTAAATTATCGCCCTATTAGCCTCCTCCCACTTTTTGCCAAAATATTTGAGACCTTAATTAACCATGCTCTAGTCCAGCACCTTACAGATGCTAAACTTCTGACCGACCATCAATATGGATTTAGACAAGCCCGTTCCACGGCAGACATCCTCACTGTAATCTCTGAACGCATATACCATTCACTGGACAAAGCGGGAGAGGGCAGAGCGGTAGCTCTAGATATATCTAAGGCTTTTGACAGGGTATGGCATGAGGGTCTCCTCAGGAAGATTAGATCTTACGGTATCACTGGTAGAATACTTAACATAATTAAATCCTTCTTAGATAAGAGAAAAATCCAGGTTGTCCTCGACGGTCGTACGTCTAAACAATATAATATAAATGCCGGAGTGCCCCAGGGATCTATCCTTGGTCCTCTGCTGTTCCTGATATTCATAAATGACCTCCCCGATAAAATTGCCTCTGAGATGGGTATATATGCTGATGACACCACACTCTATAGCAGGCACGACAGGAAAACAAATGAACATATATCTAAAGTAATGGCAGAAACACTAGAGGATGACCTCAAATCAGTAGTGGAATGGGGACAAAAATGGATGGTAACGTTCAATGCCACCAAGACAAAACTGGTTTCATTCAATAATTACAGGAAACCTTCTCTACCACCTATAGCAATGGCCAACAACTCTTTAGCTGAGAGTACGCCTTTCAAGCTCCTTGGCCTAACGTTCACAGGAAACATGAGCTGGAACAATTACATCGAGGGCATTGCCAGGGTCGCTGCGAGGAAGGTGGGCTCTCTCTACCGTGCTAGAAAACTTCTAACACCCGAAAGTATCCTGTACCTCTATAAGGCCACTATTCGCCCATGTATGGAGTATTGCTGTCATATTTGGGCCGGTGCATCGGCTACTAGTCTCTCTCTCCTTGACAGGGTTCAAAAGAGAGTCGCAAATCTGATAGGCCCTAAACTGGCATCAAAACTTCAGCCTCTGTCCCATCGTCGAAACGTTGCATCCCTCTGCCTGTTCTACAAGTATTATAATGGTGAATGCTCTGAAGAACTGCAAGCACTTGTGCCCCCACGACGTGAACACCCTCGACAGACCCGACAAGCTGCAAAATCCCACCCCACACTGTAGAGATCCCTAGATGTAAAAGATCGTTCTACTCCAGTAGTTTCTTCCCCAGACCTGCTAGACTTTGGAATTCCATTCCAGGTCACTGCTTCCCCAACTGTACTGACATGCATAAGTTCAAGTGCAACGTGAACCAACATCTCGCTGCCCTAATCCCTACATAGTGCCCCAGTAGATGTTTCCCCTGATAGTAGCCCCCTACACCAAAGTGGCAATGTGCCTTGTTTGGGGTGAAAATATAATAAAAAAATAAAAATAAAAAATAAAAAATGATAATATTACTAATGCTATTATTAAAGGTAGCAGTAATACCATTTCTGCTGTTAAAACCAATATTTATATCCTCCAAAATACTTGGCAGAATTGCACAAGGTTTCGAATAAGGCACCTTAATTATGTCAGATATGTCATGTAGAGAAGCGCAATATTACGATGTTGATACTGTTTGTACTGATTGACACTTTGGTTATAAACTTTTAGTTAAAATCCCAACAAATTTTGCATGAAGATTTCTTGTCATAACAGCTGAGTAATAGGAAAGCCAAACACTCAACATTGTATTATCATTATATCGTTATGATATTACCGATATTAATACAAATCTTTAAACATCAATTAAGGAAAGCATACTAAGGATAATGGTCATGATACTGACGGACAATATAAGAGTTAGGGAACTCTATAAGGAAACAGATTTAAAATATAAGATATCTGGGATACAGTAAGAAAAGAGACGACAAAATTGATAAATGTAACTGTTTTAAAATCACTGTTCGGCCGATACCGTTTGATAGCACGTAACTTCCGTACAATCTTCGACGTGAATATCTTACGAAAAACATCAACCTTTATCCTTATTCTTCGAACAGATCTTAATGCTCAGCTCATTGACACGGTTAGAGATCTAAGATGCCGGGGAAAGATCATAGAAAACATTCCAACAAGCCTGTATATGTGAAGTTCTTTAAAAAGCGATCGTTGAATCTTTCTGACAATGATAGTATAAACATCTGGACGAAATAAGTTTAAGTAAACCGTTATACAGACGTGACTAATCTCAAATGAAACTCAAATGTAAAAGGTGTTTTTCTCCGGCGCCATCCTGTGTAGAATTTTCTTTTGTTTCCGAGAAATGCACACCTATACAAATCGGTTCGCATTATTTGATTGTATTAAACCGTATTTTTCCCTAAATCCATAGGGGGTTAACCACATATAGGCGTCTGCAAAATTTATCAAATGCTTTGACGTTATGCCTCTTCTTACAGTTATTTATCATGGAGCACGTATCTTGGTTTAGGGTAGCATGAGACTGAAAAGAAGCATTTACTTAACTTCTTACGCTTGTGGAATTTTTTCCTTTCCAGAAAAAGAGGTTCACAAATGAGGACTTGAAAACACAAAATGATCTCTCATTGCAAGCATGTATATTTGGTATAAAATCGACATTACCTTACTACCACACACATCGAAGCGAGCATACGTTCACTATCTTCGCTCTCCTGTTTTTCGATTCTTGATTTCTTCCTAAATTCTGCATATTTTCTGGCACTCTTAATTCCATACAACAAATAACAAGTATTTATGCTTTAAAACAGTCATTACCTCATTATGTGTCAAACTACCGTATACATTTCAAAAACGTAATTCGAATCACACTTCAGTATTAGCCTATTGTCTCAACTAATCTCTCATCATTGTAATAGATATTACGAATTATAATTATTTTAATCAGCACTACTGTGACTTGTTAGTATCTCACCAGATGTAATCTCGTTACATTACTGCAATATGCATAAATAAAGATGCGGAAGTCTTCTGCAGGAATTACGCTATTTCAAACACTTTGAGCACCTTACCGCTCTCTTTAGTATAGCTGATTGAAATGCGCAACAAACTTCATGATCCTGAGATTTTACCCTATTGATACACTTATTCATTGAGAAAAACAGTAAATTAAGTAAAGTTAAGTACGGTTCTTTTATACAACAGTGGCTTATTCATTAAGTAATTTTTCTATTTGGTTTTAAAATAGTAATACATTATGTGAATTACCAATTGTATTCTATTCATGAATTTAAATCTTTTGAATCACTTTCTAATTTTGAAATGCAAACAAGTAAACCAATATTTGCTTGGTATTTAATATAAAATTTACAATGGCTGACGTGTTTACTGCTAAGAATTTGAAGTAAGTTTGGACGCCTTAAGACTATCAGCTATAAAATAATTTCTGGCTTGAATTTAAGTGTGAGAACACCGGACGCTTAATATGCTTATATATTTTAAAGGTAACATTGATGATCAAGAGGGAATCATACCTTACATTATACTAACGAATACAAAACAAATAAATCTGCCTATTTTTTTTATTTTTATTCTCCCTGACTTAAAATTCGGAAATTGTATTTCAGAATGTTTTTCTCGGGGGTCGAAAAAATAGATTTCATGTGTTCCCCTTTTTTGACAATACCATAATACCCAATTAACTGATCATAATATGCGTATTCGTCCGTATCTATTGATAAATCGCTAGAGGCCTTGTTGTAGATTGGCAAAAACTCCCAGCGTTTGTAAAGTAATTCAATGTCCTCATGTCTAACAAATCCCTTTTCTAGTCTGTGAAATTGTTGAGTTTCTTCGGAACAGCTTTCCCTACCTGGCTGTTAATTGGTTGGGTTGCAGAATGTTTGTGGTTAGGAATTTGTAATGAAGGAAAGAACAAATCTAAATAGGTAAAAATATTAAAGAAGAAATAATCTTGTTTGTTCATAAAGGAAGAGAGGCATAAAAAATAGGAGCGCGATAGAAAATGACAGGAAAGAATAAACAAAAATGATTGGAAGGTAACAATAAAGACAACGAGAAGAAGCGATGAAAAGAAAAATGATACAGAAAGCGAGTGGAAAAAGAAAATGAAAGAAAGTTGGAACTAAAGAGAGAAAAAAGAAAGAAATCAAAAGGACTAATTCAAAAACGCGTGTGCAGAACGTATTAAGGAAACATTATTAAAGGGAATAAAATATAAAACATAGGGAGGGGAGGAAACGTGACTAGAAACAGGAAGGAATAACGAAATGTAAGAGTTGGAAAACCTACATAGAAAACAAACGAGAGGCGTTAAATAAATATAAAAGAAAAAAGGTTTAAAAAAACAGAAAGAAAGAAATTAGACGAACGGTAACATTTAAAATAAAGATATAAATAATTTTACTAGGAAAGAAAAAAATTGAAAAAAACTGAATTAGGGAAAAAGAATAAGAAAGAAAGAGAAAAATACGGACATTAAATAAGTAATGAAAAGAAAGAATGGAATAAAAAACGATGAAAAAGTCATGGATATACTACTGAGCTCCAAATTCTGGAGTCTCCTCGTAAGACATTCACTGCAAGAACCTTCCTATTACAAATGAAAATAATGTTCCTTTTTTTCCTTTGTATGCTTAACATTAAACAGACCTTAAAATTTCGTATTTAGTAAACACATTAATATGGGACTGATTATTTTCAAACTACAACATGGTTATCTTCAAAACTAATATAAAAAAATACCTGTAATACATAGTAGAGATAAATCATCAAACTGCTCATTTTGTATCCTATCATTATATAAACCTCATGCACCAACTGGCACACTTTTATCCTTGAGTGGCTTTAAACTTTGATATGGAGTGATTATTAGGAAAATGTATGGCAGAAATGGAAATTGTTAGAAAAAAGACAGAATGGGCAGATAAGAGTGATAAGACGAAAGCACATCTACTAAACATTCATTGAAAGAGAAATTAAAAGAAAGAAAAAAATTAAGAGAATCTGAAGTTGT
The DNA here is from genome assembly GCF_053919585.1 of Euprymna scolopes. Classification (NCBI taxonomy): domain Eukaryota; kingdom Metazoa; phylum Mollusca; class Cephalopoda; order Sepiida; family Sepiolidae; genus Euprymna; species Euprymna scolopes. Next base: position 48,251,949 of record NC_136483.1, read on the forward strand.
TTGCTTTGCATTTGCTCTTTTTTATTTCTCTTCGCAAATAAATAGAGAAATACTAATAACGCAAAAGCGAATAATGAATGAATGAAAAAGAGGAAGGAAACATGAGAAAGAAACAAACAAACTAAAAAAGGAACGCGAGAGAACAGAAAATTAAAGCAACTGGTCAAAAGAAAACTTAAAATATGGAACACAGAAAGTAACAGGAGGATAGAGGAAATCTATAGGAGGGAATAAAGTAAAGATGAAGAAGAAAAGAAGAACACGGAACAAAACGAAAACGAGAAATATGTAAATCCTCATTTTAAAATCAGTTTAATGTATTTTTTAAAAACTAGATCTTGTTTTAAGATAAATGCGTAAAGCAGCCAATGTGGTGCGGATGCTTGGATCATAAAACACGTAGTAAATTCTTCCGGAACGCAAATCAGACTGGACAGATTAATGTTCCAGCATTAGCAGGCTTGAGTCCACCGATAGAACTTAGGAATTGTGTGCACCTTACATTAACTAAGCCGTAGTTCTTACAGTAGTGATCTCTAAACAGAGGAACCGAGGTGCATGAAATCTATAAAAGGCTTGGCTTCAAAGCAGAGCGCATTCTCTCCTACTAACTGCTGTTAGTTACTCGGTATGCGAGGATATCTACGGCTTGCATTTTAACGAGTTGAATATAATATCTAGACACAAGACATAGTTGAGCTGGGACTATATTTCTGGAAATGGTGCCATTGCTAAACATCTGGCTAATCACGATTCCTGTCTCTGGCTAGAATTAAGAAAACTATTAGTCGACAAAACGTCTATTCTCGAACACGCTACTAATAATCATGAACTCGAAATATTAGAAGCATTATTAATTTATATAAATAAAATAAGATCTCTATGTGTGTATATCTTATTCTGTGAAAATATTTAACCAATTAACTCTTAAACTACTGCTAACATAACACTGAAATTAACAGGAAATAGTAATCATACACCAAGAATGGTTTATAACGAGTAAAATCTTTGCTTGGATGCATGGAAATATGTTGGCAAATAGAAATGTAAAATATTTATTTCAACTTGCCGACATCTTTTTATTACTTTTGTGCATGCGCAAATTCATTCATAGTTTGAAGTGGTTAAATTTTTAATCTTTCTTATCTATCAGTCAAGAGCTCCAATGATAAGGAATGCAGTTGGAGCGCTAAATGTTTTGGCCTCAATTTTAGCTGATGGCACTCACTTAAGTTTTTAAAACTTTTGAAAGCAGAAAGATGTATATATATATATATATATATATATATATATATATATATATATATATATATATATATTAGGTACAATAGAATATTCAATAGAAAATTGATTCTGTGGGAATAAATACGAAATCTGTATGAATTAAAATATATTTTCAATCGTAATTTACGACGTGGCAAGTGCGGGCAAGTCCGAGCGCCCTCCTCCCACTCGCTAGTTAAACCAAAAAACCGAATTTCAATAAAATAAAGTTTAATAACAGTAATTATATCCTAAAATGATGGTAATAGTGAGAAAATGATTTTATTTATTTAATAACAAGTGAATTGCTAACAGTATATACGAATTAAAAAATATAACGAACACACTTCTATAAATAATCCAAAATCAGTTCAGTTAATCATCCCTCATGATGAATCAGGACAGATTCGAAAATATTGGAACTTACAGTAACTATAGCAACTACATAAGTTAGTTCTTACCAGAAGCAAGAAAATTAATTAGAAGGTTCGAAATGATGTAAACCAAAAAAAAAAGATGACATGAATTGTCGATGTTATCCAACGAAATATGACTTTTAAAAAGATGATGCCTACATATATGAGTGTTAGAGATGAAGATCAAACTGCTTACTCTCTTTAAATAGTGATTATGAGAGTATTAATATGTGTATAAATAGTGTATTTTGCCGTCTGAAGAGTAGTTATTTTGGAATATTATTAAATGATATAATAAATAATTTGTCCAAATGATTGTGAAACAATTGTAACACATCAGAAAATACAAAATATGGTGTTCCCATTGTATATTTTGTTGTCTTGATTGTTGCGAAAATATTATATATATATATGCATATATATATATATATACTAGCAAAATCCTGACTGACCTTTGAAGGTAACGATGAAAAGTAGTGTGCCCCATCCTTATATATATATATATATATATATATATATATATATATATATATATATTTATATGTATATGTATATATATGTATATATATACATATATATATATATTCACCTGTACAGCCTTTTCTCAGACTTATTGAAGAAAAAACACTTTAAAAACAAAACATTATGGAAACCATTTCCCTTATAAGGAAAAGAAAACAAGCGAAAACATTTTACTTATATCTCATCCTCGCAATGTATTTTTTTTAAAGATTTATATATTTATTTTCGTATCTCCATTTAAAAAAATATTTTCAAACAAAATATCGTACAATGTTACCACTAATTACCTATGTCCATTTAATATGTTTTATTAATACTATTCATTGATTTCTAAAATCAAATTTCTTTATTCCTTTATTTTAATTTTTTTTCTAATCTAGACTAATAAACTGAATTATATTGTTGCGATTCTATGTTAGTTTCGTATCTGGAATTTGCTTTGTTTATTTACAAAAATAATCGCCTAACCTATTTATGCGATTTAAGAAAAGTTTTTGTTTAAAACTTATTGAATTAGGAAAGAAAGTTTAGCATTACTTTATACTTAGTTCATTCTCATTCTTCATTTAAAATTAAGGATCTCAATCTATTTTTTTATTTTGTTTCGTTCTTTCCTATTAAGATTTACGATTATCAGATATTTTAGATGTAGAAAGGGAGGTGACTCTGTTTGTTTGAAATTTTAAAGGTTTAGTTTGATTATAAGTTCCCAAAATCCTAATATGTATCCATAACGATGAAAGGGAAGTTACTCAAGCCGTTCGATCATTCTAGGTTTAGTAAATTATTAATATGCATTTATGATTTATTTATTAATTAAACAAATACAATTAAAACTAGACTAACCGCCTCAAAATATGAGTTTGTAATGCATATTTTAGCCATGATACTAATTTTATTACCAAAGATTTAATCTACGTTATCCATCCAACCATAATTTTCTCAGGTTATGCGTGGCTTTAATACAAAATAACAATTCGGGAATTAAGTTCTTAAATACTTATCTAATAATAATACATATCCCATTAATAAGTATTCTAATAATAAATATATCCTTTAGCACCATGTACGTTTTACTCCAATGAAAGTGGGGGTTCACCTTGTTTTTTCTTTCTGGGTTTAATCGTTTAGAACAAGAGTATTATTTATAAAGCTAGGATCTTTCAAGTTTTCCTGATCTAAAAAAAGTATCAATTAATCCCATTCTTTAATTAGTAATATTTTCTTGTTGAATTTATATTGCTAATTTTTGTTAAGCTATTTGATTGATCTAGAAACGTTATCAACTATTTCACCATCATATGACTAAAATTGCGTTCCTAGTTTTGGAACAATATTGCTAATCTTTGTTAATCTAAATTTCTTATCTAATAATCCATTGTCTTTACTTCTAAAAATGTGTTTCTAGTGTAGAATATTAGAATGCAAATTTGCTTACTAAATTTGAATCAATCATCACATTTGATTTACATGTTTTTTTCTCTCAGCTACATTAAAGACGTGATAGCAAAAACATATTCCTATGAAGACATCCCTGTATAACAACCAGCCTTTTATTTAATATTTCCTCTTAAGAATTCACTATGTAAAAGGCTCCCAATAAACACAGATTGCACCTTTTTGATTTCCCATGTCTATACTTATTACCTTTATTTACTATTTACCATTTCAATTCAAAATATTTTTTGTTTCTATGAAGTTCCCTGACCCAATCATCTAATGCAGCTGTGTTCCTCTTTTTATTTCTAATGTTGATTCTTGTACCATTCCCTCTTCTATCATTAACACATGCTCTATTAGTTTCGATCCCCGGTTCATTTTTGAAGGATACAACATGGTTTCTGTATCTTTCCGTAAAAACGCCTCCCGTGGCTCCAAGATATACCTTCTTAATATTATCGTCCTTAATCTAACATTTGTACATTATTTCTGGGGTTAAGCATTTGCCACCCAACGGACAATTGCCAGGTATTCTGCAGTTAAATTTTCTCTCTAAAACACGTTATCATTATCCCTTATTTTGCTTATTCTCCTGTTATTAGGGCTTATTATAGTGTTGGCTAAGTTAGCAGAGGTGGAGAAAGATTGTTTTACTGAGTTCCTATTAATTATTTTGCTTAATCTATTCTCAGGTGGGAAATTTTTATCAATTATTCTGTAAAATTCCATAGGTATATTGTTTTGGATATGCTCGATAAACGGCGGATTAAACCAAACCTGTTTCTTGCGTCTGTTTCTCTTATTCTTAGTACCCACCTCATCATTTTCTGTTTCACTGCTATGTTTTCATTCCTTTGATCCTTATTAATGTATCCTTTATTAATCTCCGGTTCTATCTTGCTCTCATTGCCATGTTGTACGATAGAATATTTTTGGTTGGGTTTGTGATACGGTTCATAAGTGTTATCATTTAGATTAAGAGTAATGTCTAGAAATATGTTTTTAAATGGAAATACGAAAATAGGTAAATATATAAATCTTGAAAAAATACTTTGCGAGAATAAGATATAGGTAAAATATTTCCACTTGTTTTCTTTTACTTGATGTTTTATTGTTAAAGTGTTTTTATTCAATAAGTCTGAGTAAAGGCTGTTCAGGTGAAAATTTTCAAGCGACTTAATGTTTGAATTTGTCCGAATAGTCTTGGAACAATTGTAACTAATGATGAAATACACTATTTGTTGATATCAACCTATTCTTTGAAGTCTTGGCTTTTGTTAAAACAATATATGAATGCTAAATTATGAAATATGATAATTTTGTAGCGTACAGTTTAAGTCATCTCTTTTCGGCTTAAAATTTATTGGTATATGAACGATTACTGAATTATATAAACTCAGTAAAATTCGGAATACTACATATATATATATATATATATATATATATATATATATATATATATATATATATATATATTGCAATCATTTGTTGACTGAAGAAATATCTTGCAGATTCAAACAAGTTCACAATCTTGCAAGTAAATATGCTTTCTTACACCGTCAAATCTGCTAGATAATAATTATGATTGTCAGATCGGTGAAGTTGACGGAGATATAGAAAAAGATGCATTCTTTGCCGAAAGAAAGAGATTACAGTATTTTGCGAAAGCTTCAGGAAAAGATAAAATCAATGGACCTCTTGAACTTTCGAACTTTATACAGAGATGCCACCTTCGGGATTCCGTTCCTAATAATGTGACCTTGCTATCCATTTTCCTTATCCGAGCTATTGGCGTTGCCAGCTGTGAGCGCTCATTCTCGAAACTGAAGCTCATAAAGAATTAGCCTCGATCAAAAATAAGCTAGACAAGGGTTACAGACTTGGCAATCCTCCATAGAGATTGAACTTGTTCATAGAGTGAATTTTGTATAGAGTTATTGATAACCTTGCCGAAAAAAGCGAAAAGTATGTTTTTAAATCTTCAACCGACTTGATGCCTTGCGATAGTTCTCTCACAAAAAATAAATTCATAGCCTTATTTTCAATTCATAAATACATTCATTAAAAAAAGTTTTTTTTAAATATTTTAAAAGGATTGAAACATTCTTAACAATAATAAATTTCTTAAATTTCGCGCTTAAACCGGGCGATTACACACGCGGATTTCAAAAAGCACGGATACGAGACGTGTTCTCCTCTTCAGGAAGCTCGATCTCTTAATAATGACATTATGAGGAAAAAGAAAAGAAAACTACAGCAGACTATCCTCTTTTTGATACAACTATGTTTTTTGTGAAAATTTGGAAATAACAACAACAAAAAGTAAATAAAAATGATTTTATAATTTCTTAACCTTGTCATGTTTTCAAATATTCTCATTTAAATTTATTAAAATAATGCTTTGTAAAATGTCTGACTTTCCACTTTTTAAATTTTGCGCTTAAATCGAGCGATTACACACAAGGATTTCAAAAAGCGCCGATACAAGACATTTTTTCTCTTCGAGAGGATCGACCTATAAATCATAACATCATGAAGAAAAAGAAAAGAAAGCTACATCGGACTATCTTCTTTTTGATACAGCCATGTTATTTGGCAAAAATTCGGACTTAAAAAACAACAAACAAGTAAATAAAAATGATTGTATCATTTCATAACATTTGCAGGTGTCCAAATGTTCTCATTTAAATTTATTATTATATTTGTTTGTGTAGCCAATTAATTTAATTTAACATTTTTTTATAATTTGAATTATACGTTTTTGTTTAAATATTTGGTTTATTTTGTTTCATATTAACGTTTACATAATTCCCTTCAGATTAATGTTTACATACTTATTGTTATTCTAATTATTGAAAAGAAATTGTAAAATTAAATTAAAATTAAAAAAGGGGGATTTGTGTAAACATTAATCTGAAGGTAATTGTGTAAACATTAGTTCAATAAAAATAAATATTTTGAGGGCTCTTTGGTATTTTAGAAGTTTTAACAGGTTGTCATATTCCAGCAGTGAGGGGGGGCGACAAAACAGGTAATCATATGCCACCGGGGGGGGGAAGCAGGTAATCATATGACAGCGGGGTGGGGACAAAACATGTAATTATATATCAGCGGGAGGGGGCAAAACAGGTAATTATATGCCATCGGGGAAGGGGGCAAATTTTACGACCACCCCGGGCGGCAAAACTGATGCTACGCCATTGCCTACTACCACATTTTTGCATTTATTTGAAACCATTATTATTATTTTAGTTGTAAAACAAAACCGAAAACGTCTAGTGCATTTTATTTTATTGTAGGTATAACATTATTTTATGTAACACCAGAAACAAAAACTATGCATTTTTGGTTATTTATTACTTCACCTTTGTACATCTCTCAGTAAAATGTACTACTTTCTTTGTATTACCTTTTGTAAGACACATTTCCCTTATCTGGTTTCAATATGGTATACTTAGCAAGATAGAATGATTTTTACCAAATTCCTCCTCTGTTTCCAAGCAACTAAAAAGGCTTCTGTGAGTTTTTCAACCAGACAACACCGGACAGTTTTGGCTATTTGTAATTAACGCCACTCACCAGTGTTGCACCTGAAATGTTAATAGAGAACAAGATTCTTGGAAACGTTCCCATGGAGTCTCGAAGTCACAAAGAAAATGTCTGGCTTAATCTCACACTTTTCCGAAACAGAACTTCATTGAAATAGAAACACAATTTCATCGGTAGATTCGTTTTCTTCTTTGGCTGACCAAAATATCCTGCCAAATTCAGCAGGTCTGGAGGAAACGATAAACGGTAAAAGGTGTGACAAGCTGGCACCATTGTGAATTCTGGACTTCCTCTTCAGAATGTTTAGCATACGCAACCAAAGCTTAGTTCTTTAAATGCTCGACTCTTCACCTTTAGAAAAATAGTTTTTAAAACACGATGAAACTCTTCTCTCTCTCTCTCTCTCTCTCTCTCTCTCTCTCTCTCTCTCTCTCTCTCTCTCTCTCTACATTATATATATATATGTGTGTGCGCGCGCGCGCGTGTGTGTGTGTGTAAATGTATTTATGTGTATATAAGATAATATTAAACGAATTACGGATCATTAAGAACTTTAGAGCATATATATTATATACTACATGACGAAAAACAAAGAGACATCTTATTTTTATTGCAATATTTGTGTGCGTGCGGGCACACACACACACACACACACACACACATATATATATATATATATATATATGCACTAGTAAAAGTTAAAATGATACACTCCTAAATTAATGAACCGATCATTATCAATTTCAAACTAGATATTCTCAACAATTATGGTAACTAACATGGACACATTCTGTGTTTTTGCATAGTTTACTAATAAAGCGGTGGTATATGTAAGTTATATTCAAAATATTTAATAGACAAAACACTGTACTAAAGGAAATTTTGCGTTGTATGAAATAATATACCTGCAAAAAAGATCAGTGCATCAATAAGTGCTTGGTTATATCCTAAACTATTGAACTTATTATTTTGTATCTGAATTTAAGACAACAGCTTATGTAACATGGGAAAGTCATTATTTGGTAAACTAGTACTATATTTATTGCTTATTCTCGTCATAGGACCGGTATTCAACGACTACAAACATACACATACATAATATATATATATATATATATATATATATATATATATATACTAGTTTCGTGACGAATAGATTAACTTCCGTCTTGCTTTGAAAAGGAGTTTTGATAAATGTGGAAAACTAAAAGAACCATTGAAATACTTAACAATCCAAATATGAAAAAGGCCAAAGAAAACTGAAATAAATTTAGCATGTATATTTATCATCATATACGTGGTCGATCTATTCGTAAATATACAATTTAATACATATTAATATCGACATATTATTTTCTATTAAAGAAGGTTTCCTGTTTGGATTGAATGTGAAATCAAACTGCAAGCTGATATCATTCATAAATGAAATTCTGAAATGCCGTCGGATTACAGTTTGTATAATACTGTCAACCTACGGTTCATATAAATATTAGTATGAATATTTATGACAACCCCAACCAAATGAATAAAGCTCAATACACGGAATAGAGTAGTAATATAAATAGGAATTTTTAATTAAATCATGTAAATTCGCAACAAAAATGTTTGTTTGACACGGAATACAATAATTAATCCATGAATTGTCAAAAAATGGCTCATATAATCGGAGGAAATGTTAGTAGCAAAATAGACCTAGTAATTATAAATTAAGTTTATAAGCACATAGATTGAATGCATGATCTTGAACTATTTTCTTTAAATCTAGAATGTACACAAAAAATTACAATTCGGTATAGAATTTACCAGAATTCATTGCTTTGGATTTTAAAACTGTTCGTGTATCTTGATGGGTTGGAATAAATCCCCTTAAATAAATAAATAAATAAAAAGAAATACACTACCAAATAATGTAAAATAAACTTTGCTTATTTTCGTTAGAAGAAAAGTTGCTGTTTAGTGTGCGCCAAGGTGGCAGTCTGTATGAAAGAAGAAAGGAAGAAAGAATGTGAAGACTGGAGAAAGTGAGAAAACAAGTCCGACTATGTGTTGTGGCGAAGTGAGAGAAAGGGAGAGTCAACCAATGTTCTTTAACGTGAGAGAAAAGCTGTCATTTCAGCTACTGAATTTTACTTGGCAAGCGTTGCTGTTGGTGTCGGTTTCCCTTTCACTGACGACAGAAGCTCTCCGTGTCTTTTATATTTCGTTAGTGTCTCCCAGAGGCTTGCAAAAATATGTTGTTTGTCTTAATCGATCCCTAATTCGTCAAAAATTCATATTTTTGACAAAAAAAAAATCGTGCTTTCAGCAATGTCTACCATTTCTCAAGCGTCCAGCCTTTTGACCCAAGAGGTTTGGTTTCGGTGAATACTGTAATTCCCACGCAAATTAATTTATAAATTTCAATTTGTGTGCGTGTCTTAGAAAAATAACATAAGAAACAGCGCAATCATCATTCATTTAATCATGAAATATCCTTTTCATACAAACATTTTAAATTTAATTTTCAATTTATGTGCTAATAAGCAAAATTTATAATTACCTACATCTATTTTGCTAATAATATTTCCTGCGATCAGATGGAACGTACATTGAAAATACATGAATTTATAGGTTGGTGTTTGTGTTTATAACAGCATAAGAAAAGCATTAAATATGATTCATTTAACACAAAACAAACTATAAGCGCTTAATGTTTCAATAAATTTTATCAACAAAAGACTAAATTGAGTGCGCTTATTCTAAAAGATTTGATTTTATGTGTCGTCAGCTTTTAAAATAATACAAAATTTGCCGTAAGAATAAACGGAGAAAAGAATGTCTCTAAAAGGGTTATTCCTCTTTTTGGTTGGTTTAGTAGAGGTCATAAAGCAGAGTGTTCGCTTGCTTTTAACATCGACTGCACTTTTATATTTATGGTGTCTTTCCCCCTTCTCTTTCGTTTACAAAGATGCTAGGTTTTTATCCATCTTTAACCGGCTCCCAGGGAGACGTTGGTTGTTAAATTTATTTTTAGCGGACCCTGCTTCCATTGACTAATTAGTTTTATCATTTTGCTGTTTTTGAGATGGGTGCGTCGAGCCTATGCGCAGTGATGCGCTTACACACTTTGTCTGTGACAGCCGACAGGTAAACATTCGGTTAGGAGTTTATGAATCTCCACAGATTGAGGAAATAACTCTAATTTTTTGTATTTCTTTTCAAACAATAAATTTGTTGCGAATTGACATGATTTAAATACAAAATTTAAATTTATATTTATATTTATGTGTGTGTCTGCATAATTTAGATTACATCTAGGGTTATGCCTATAAAGCATTTTGCATGGTAATTCTTTTATAGATTTACATTTAATCCATAGAAAAAAATAATCATAAAGCAAGACTTGTAGCTTTTCTATGGAATTCATGAGCTATGGTTTAAATACACAGAACTACAATGGATTCTTGAATTTCTATGCTAAAACTCTGTAGACTGTGAACGTTTATACATTAATCTTTTCGATTGTGGAAATGATGGTGAATAATTAAAAGGCAAATGATGAATGGCATGGTGAAAAAAATGGGAAGATGTCAATGAGCAAAAATAGAGTGGTAAAAATATCAACGAGAGAACGAAAGCTTATGCAAAGTAACAACAGGTCAGATCTTGAGAGGCAGAGTGCGTTGCACATATATTAAAGTGCATATTGCAGTATCACTTTGTGAACATTGCATGCGATAAAAATTGGTATATATATATATATATATATATACATGCGCTCTTTGCAGTGAAAATATATACTGCTTCCGAACGCATATTTTTGCTAGGCTGTGTGGGTAATATAATTGTTTACGAACTATATACACTGAATTCCCAAAGGAGAATGCGTGACCATATTGAGGAGCGATACTGCTCCCCATTGGGGAGGTTACAATCCCCTAAAACTCTGAGTAAGACCGGGTATACATGCTGAGATTAGCTGTTAAACGTTGATTAAATACCGGAGAGCGTCAGGTGACCTATAAAAAGAGATGGTTTTATTGCACTTGTAAAAAAACACCCATCTATTTTATTGTTTAAACCAATGAAAGAAATGTCAGAATAATGTAGAAACGAGATCATGTACTTGTTGGCCTAAGGGACACCTACTCAAACGTGATAAGGGGTAACCTTTCTGGGCGTGTGAGACGAATCGAGTTTTGATCCCAAATACACAGGCTGTCGCAAACCTGGCAGAAATGATTTGATTTCAAGCAGAATCGACACAGAGCTGAGACGCTGAGAATCTTTGTGAAGGCCTCCCGGAGGATAGACGATCAAGATCAACAGTTATGATGAGGTCAGAGGTCAATTGCTGACCTGAGCGGGAGATCCTTTACAAAGGTACTAATTGAGAAGTGAATATTCTGACAACATAAGTATGGTCTCCGTTCTGCTAGATCTACAGCAGATGCGCTAACGGTTATATCTCATAGGATTAGCGAATCTCTCGAGAAAGGCATTTCTAAGGCAATTGCTCTCGACATATCAAAGGCCTTCGATAAGGTTTGGCATAAAGGCCTACTACACAAGATTTCCAGCGGCGGTATAACTGGAAATGTTTTTTCGGTCATTAAATCATTTCTCTTTTATAGGCTTATAAGATTAGTGGCTGATGGGCAGAAATCAAAGGCCCTCAGTATTAATGCTGGTGTCCATCAGGGGTCCATACTGCTCCCAACTCTTTTCCTGATCTACATCAATGATCTCCCAAAACATATACTAAAATCCTTCGTTGACATCTATGCTGATGACACGACCATCTATGGCATCACATCAAAGGCCATAAATGATGATGTTCTCTCTGATTTTCTCTCCTCTGATCTTGAGTACGTGGTACAGTGGGGAAAGAGGTGGCTGGTTACCTTTAATGCATTTAAGACCAAGCTCCTATCTCTACATAAACGGTCTGATCCCAATCTGGCATCAATTGAAATGGTTGGCTCTCGTCTAGGGGAGGCTCCATGTTTTGATAAGCTTCTGGGTTTGACCTTTACTCCTGATCTTAAATGGAACAAATACATCAAGTCTGTGGCGAAGGTCGCTGGGAAAATGGTGGGATCCTTCTACCGCTCCAGAAGATATCTCACTAATGATGCAATTCTCTATCTATATAAGAGCCAAGTACGTCCAAAGATGTAGTACTGCTGCCACATTTAGGCAGGAACTGCTAAAACGGCCTATCCTGCCTTGACAGAGTAAGAAATTCGTGGCTTGATGGGGGATGCCCTTTTCTCTTCCATGCAACCTCTTTCCCACAGAAGAGACGTAGCGAGCCTGTCTTTGTTCTATCGTTATTTCCATGGTAAGTGCTCGTCTGAGCTCCATTCTCTGGTCCCCCCTCGCCAATCCTTTTCAAAAAACACCCGACTAGCTGAAACCACCGTAAATAATTTTCCCCACTCCTTATCTGTGCCTAAATCAAAACGTATACTCCACGAAAAAAACTTCTTTCTTAGAAGTGCACGCCTGTGGAACTCTGTTCCGCTTGCCTGTTTTCCTCCCGACTTCAACCTGGATGTCTTCAAGTCCAATACAAACAAATTCCTGATGAACCGCCCCCTAATTAATGACACCTTATCAATTCTCCAATACTATTGCTACACTATCCCATTGAGTACTGTACACCCCGAGTGGCCATTGGGCCTTGATAAGTGGTAAACTCCATGTAAAAAAAACTACCGTCCACTACCTAAAAGGGATTAAGTAATCCTTTGAGAATTGTATTGCGGGGAATACACATATACTATACCAAAAGGAATTAATGCATCTTAAGAATTAATTATAATAAATAAATAAAATATACGAAAGGGCACGTTGGATTATACACTAAACAGTGTATTCCTAATTTTTAACCAAACCATATTACAGAATCGAATGAGAAACGTTGAATTCAGTAAGGAAAATCTATATTTGAACTTTATAAAAGTACATAAATTATTCTGGAATTTTTTTAGCTAAATTCAACGTGTCTAATTACCCTCTGCCATTCTGATCTACAAAATAATTTATTCATCGATTAGATATATAATTTAAATGTAAACTTGGTGGCAACTTTCCCCTAACTTTGTGCTGATTAAGAGGTTATATATTAATAAAGTTGACATCTTCTTGCAAATGATCGCACACTATTCTTATTGCTTTACATTCTTGTAACATATGTAAATGATCTTGTATTAATCTAGTTACTCTTTCTCTCTCACTCTCTCTCTCTCTCTCTTTCTCTCTCAAATATATATTAGAATTTTAAAAATGCGAAAGATCATATAATTATTTCCACTCAATCAACGTCGAAGCATACGCAAGCGATGAAAGCCAAGAAACCGAAAGTCTAAGACTCGAGTTTTGTCCTCATTTGGGACGATTAGTTAAATACATCCGAACTCGGGATTCGAAAGCTGAATCTCTTGCATGTGAGGCGAGTACTCTGCCACCTTAGCAACGTCTCAACTAAAAGGTGTGGTCATCCAACCATTGAGAACCCAAGTCGATGTATCACAATAGGCGTTTTATACTCGCTAAGGCGATGTTTGTCCTCCTTTATTGCTATTGCCGTCACTGTCCTTGCCTTTTGTCCACTTTATTAGTTGTACGATCGATTGGCACTTGCAAATTTTTCAGCTCTCTGCAACAATCCGATCTTGATGTTCAGTGTTGTCGAATTCTCAAAGTCAGACCGAATAGCAATCTATCAGATTTCTGTATTTGATTTGATTAATTTGTTTTACTAGAAGTGTTTTTTTCATTGTGCTACGAGTGTGATATATATATATATATATATATATATATATATATATATATATATATATACTGAACGAAATATATATATATATATATATATATATATATATATTTCGTTTCAGTGTTTTCTTAGATTCCTAATTACAGCTTGATAATACTTTGAGTCATAGCAAATTATAGAAATTTACCGTCTGTTACAGCAAAGACGTTTCACTATGCTCAAGAAAACAGTAATTTGAACTTAATGAAATAAGTACTTCTTTTCTAATTTCATTTTTTCAATATTCGGTGTGTCTACAGAATCTAGGTCCATGTGTGACGATCCAAGATCGTTATCACCTAAAATAAATGACAATGAACGACCATCGGTTCCGAATAGAATCATGATAATGATCTTAAGTTAACTAGTAATAACAGTGGAGCATTTTCAATGGCGTTATATTACATTATAACCTCATAACTAGGGAGCCAAGTGGCCAATCAGATTGGATTAAAAATCAAACCAACTCCAAAAAATAAAAAATAACCTTTATTCTGGGCATTCTTTAGTCAGTTGCTGTTAAGGTCCAATCCGGTCCAGACCTACTAACCAATCTTTTGACCCCGTTATCAACAAGTGGTAACATAAGACACTAAAAATAGAGAAAAGAATGAAAAGATTTTTTCTAAATACAACAGAAAATCGATGCTAATATGAATTTAGTGATCAGGACAACAGCGATAATTACCGGATCAAAAAGAATTGAAAACCATGAATTTCTGAACAGAAGTAAATGCGAGATAGAATTGGTGAGTGCAAGTATTTTACATAAGAACCTCCTCAGGAAATTCTTCATCTTTGTTCTTTGAAATGAAGTTTATTAAGGGAAGATAGAGTTATAACGAATTGTATGATAAAAAAAACGCAAAAATAACTAATTAACAATTACGCCTTGTTTGAAGGTAAGTTTTGTTTATGATAAAATCTCATGATTTATTCGTGTTAAATATAAACCATTGAAGTGAGGCGTAATAAAATGTGTATTACGGTTTTAGGACCTTCAATCTTTTTCTGGGAACAAAGTATCTTATCTCGAATCGATTGGAAAATAAGAGAAATAAATAAATAAAAATGACACTTTGATTATAATCATTCTTGATCCAAAGCAAAAATAAATTAATTTCATAATTGGAAATTTGTTAAGTCATAGAGATATATTATCAACTGTTAAAAATAACCAGGAACGGCGATTGCAATTAAATCTCTGTTTGAAACTTTTGTACTCAAGGAATCGAAGCCTATCTTAAGGGCCATTTTTTTATTGGCAACGATGGAAAGAAAATAATAAATCAAAGAAAACAAACGAAAGATATGGTTGAATTATTACATTTGAATTTAAAACAAAAAAAGGGAAAGTGAAATTAAGAATGTTCTTGAATACATCGACTTTATTGTCTTCGTAACATCCATATTACATGAACTCTTTTTGAACAAAATTTTCAACGGATTCATTTTTTGTTGCTTGACTTTGCAATTTAAATTATCTTCGACTTTTCTAAATTATAATTTTTCAAATAAAAAAAGATTTTTTAATTAAAAAAAGATTATGCTAACATTTTTATAACCAAATTCTCGTCTTTGTATTTCTTTATTCAGACATTCTAGTGCGAACTCTGCTCTATTTCTAACCCAATACAGGAATTAAGGAAAAAAAAGCATAATCTAACAACGGTCAACCCGAGCTTACACTCTGTGTAACTGTGCCTTTAATTTACATGACAACTTCCAAACGTATAGAAATCATTTCAAAGTCTAAATTGTTATAACTTATATATTATTTAAATTTTGACGGTGAAGGATTTCGAAATGTTGTCTAGTGTATGCTCCTGTCGTTGACCCTCTCTCGACATATGGACTATTTCTAACAGAATATCCTTAAATATTTAGAAATATGACCCAAAGGTGTTTGTTACACATGGTTAAATCATATTTGTTTAAAAAATATTCAATTCTAGTGTTGTTAAATATTTTAACATGATTTCCGAAAGGTTTTAATCATCGCGAATTTAATAAAAAAACATCCTGTTTCTCTAAACTTCAAAACCATTTTACCTTTGCACCATGAATACATACACAAACAAAATATTTTAATGCCAACAAATAGACTATTATTTTGAGTGTACAACTCCAGGTGTTCTTGTTTAAATACTTACAAGTTGCACGTTCTCCAGATGAAAATGTACTACTTACGTTGAATTTCTTCATTTTTACATACACTATACTAAAAAAAAGATTAATTTTTTAAATAAGCTTGAAAAGCTTCGTATTTATCGACTCATTACATAGGCGGATTGCCTTTACTAAAAAATGCATATAGAAACAAACCAGTAATATCATAACAAAAATAAATATCGCATTCGTCTTCATTTCATTAACAACCACGTTATCGTTAGCTTAAAAATAAATACATTATTTTAATTTAGTATTTTTATCATTTAATTAATAGTAAAAATGTTAATCTTTTGTTTGTTTCACTTTTTTTTCATTTATCCGAACTTTTCTGTTACTACTTGGGTAACCATGTATAGACGCTAACAGTCATGTGAGGATATGGGTTAATGATCGTTACTTGAGAGATGAGGAACACTATAGATGTAATAACATTAGCAAAAAATATGAACTGCATTTGATTTGTGTATTACGCGTTTAATAACAGTTATTGCATTTGGATTTGACGACGATTAAAATGTAATCAAAAGGGAAGTAGTCGTTCAGTAATGTGTTCCACAAGCGGAGGATCCATAAAAAGAAGGTAAACATGTTTATTTGATTGAGATTGTCGGACTGACTTCCTCATCTTGTTTGTTATCGTCACAACGTTTCTGCCGTTTTGCCCTCCGGCCTTCATCAGGTGTTTGTATCGAACTGGGGAACCGTTTGTTAGGAGTCTCGAAGTTAAATACAAAACACCTGATGAAGGCCGGAGGGCAAAACGGCCGAAACGTTGTGACGATAACAACCAAGATGAGGAAGTCAGTTCGACAATCTCAATCAATGAAAACACCTCATCTCAAAAATACAGACAATTACTATGTTTATTTGTTGATTACGGTTGCTTGGTGATTTGCAGCAAATTAATCAGCATTTAAATTCACTTTTAGCTTGTATATTTATTTATAATTCCATTCCTCACATACTTTATCCACCCTTGTGTTAAGTTTATTAAATACATTTTGTATGTAGCGATTACTTAAATTTTAATTACGGGCACACATACAACTTTCTGTCAGTAGTAACGTAAATTTAACAAAACTTTCTTCCATGTCTTTTTCTTTTAATAATTCTGCATACGTTTACATTAGTCCGGTGCAAGATATCGTACTCATATCGTCTCTTAGAGAAGAGAAATGTGGACGTTACAGTCCTTTAGGGCCTCTGTAAAGCTCTCTGCGACACTCACACTATTAACCGAAAATTGTTTGGTTCAAATATGTTTGTCCATACACGATACGTTTTTTATGCGATGTCTACGTTCAGTCTCAAGGGACGAGGGAACTCTCTGTTAGGGTAGCTGCGCGTGTAATTGTGAAACAAGGATTACGCAATCTCAACCACGCCTCTCCTAAATCAGGACAGGTTGGGTCTAGTGACAAGAGATGCCCAAGATTGACTGGAAATAATGCGAAGAAACTCGCAGAGTACATACAGCACCTGGAATTTTCAAATCGTCACTCATTCTAGTACTGGCCAGGCTTGACGTTGCTAAATTTTGGTGGTCTGACGGGAACCGGTGTGTCAACATGATTATTGCATATTATGACGTTTTTATACAGGCTAATTAAAGTATCCAGTGAAGGATCTCGATAGAGGAACAAGAGACAGTCACAGATTACTAAATAACGCTCCGTGAATGACACACTATTCATCAATCGATGTACACAAGTCCATAAATGTATACACACTCTCATTCAATATGCCGTACAATAAATGCATCCGTACACGAAAACATGAACGCACACACTCTCTCACTAACAAAAACAAGGATACGCTATTTATACAAAGGTAAACACACATACAGTCATAATGTACACACGTACATACTTTCCCTGAGAAAAGGCACGCTGATACACACACACATCTCCCTGCCTTTTCATTTAGACACGTATAAAAACATACAGCATGCCTGCTGAAACAAACATGTTTACTCAGTTTCTTGTTACAGCTCCTTTTTCTCGAGAACATTTTCAGACTCATTGAAACTTTCAATCTTCACGAATTTTCTACTTCATTGTCTTAAGATGTTTGTTAAATAAAAATAATTTTGCGTGAATAGATTTTATCTTTTTAATATTTCATAGCGCTTTTCCCTCTACATACTAAAGAATTCATTACGGACGCACGTATGGGTACACAATGAATGTCTTTTGTGTTTTCATATTGCTTTAATATTTATTCCATTGAAGTTTAACGCACAAAAACATAACAATAGTCAAATGTATACTATATTTCGCTGATGGTGATTTGGATGAAAGAATTATGACTTATTACTGTGAAGTATATGTTCCTACATTCGCGCTGAAATTATTATAAGTAAACTCGGGGGGAACGGGTTTACGGATGAAATATAGAAAATGACGCATTCGAACCAATTCGATTTGAAAATAGAGGGAGAAACGTATCAATAATCGATTAAATGTTTTGTTTACTGAACTAGACTAGTTAATGTAATAGAGAAAAATGTGTTTTACTTTTGTATAATGAATACTAGCTGGATCCGTGTGCGGCCATTGCCTGGGAAAATCGAAGAACCAAAGAGGCTCATATTCTCACCTCTGAACCCCATATAAATCTTCGATGCGACTTACCTATATCAATTTTTATTATGTGTATTAGGGAGGTGTAATTTTGTCTACACCCAAATACTGGAAGGAAGGTAATATTTGATATGAATGAAAAAGATTATGCTGGATTATGCCGTTATTCGCATATCGTTAACCATAAGTACAAGAGGTTCTACGAACGAAGGAAAATACGAAAACGACGCGCCCAGTGGGCATAAGAAAACAGGTAAAATCAATTTTTAGTCTAAGAGGGCATTAAAAGTCAATTTTGCTACGAGAATATCCCAATCGATTCTGTTGGTACTTCTGCATGGATGAGAATACATCAGGTGACAGTCAATAAACCTATCTACCTTTTAAAAGTGAAATACCACCTGGGTGAATAGCCTCTGCTGCAGTTGTGGTTAATTCTAAATAACACAAAACCGTCGTTTTGCTGTATCCTAACAGTCGAGGTGGAACTACGAAATAACACCTGCAGTGAACGTAATCATGCTGTAGAATAATACTCTATTGTATAAGGCACCGATAAAAGTCAATATTGCCTGAGAATTCCGATATAAATTGAAACATTTTCTATGGTTTTGTTCACTCACCATACATCAATTATTTTCATCGTATTCTCAAAATGGGTTAATTAATTATTTCCGAGATTGTTCATGAAGTCTTATGATCAGGACAACTGACCGAACAAGAATCTTTGGAAAAAAATGTGTCTCCCATAGTACAAAATCACTTCACCTAGTCAAAAATGTATATCCATACTTGAAAATATCTCAAGTTAATTAGATTTTTGGCCAACATCTACTAAAAATTAAAATTAATGATTATGCCATACGAGGTGCTTTCAGTAAGTTTCCAGTCTTTTTTCGTATAGGCAATTTTATTGATAGTACACACATGAATTTCAAGTCCTCTTCGAAGTAATCTCCTCCGGCTGCAATGAACTTGTAGTACCATTCAAACAATGTATGGAAAGCCCGATGGAAATCATCCTCTGTGAGCATGTCAATGACCCTCGTAACAGCCTCTTTCATCTCCCCAATCGTCTCATCAAGTCACCCTCTAGTATTCCTTGTTGATTGTCCGTCCAGTGGGAACCCAATGCATGTAGATCATGCCCGCGCTGTACAAAAAGGAGGTCATCCTAAGTTTCTGAGTGTATTTGCTCTGTCTGACCTTCTTGGGTCTGGGAGAGTTAGCATGCTTTTACTGAGAACCCTGTCTCTTGGTCTTTGGTTCATGGCAGCTTTCATCGCAGGTTACCAGACTATCAAAAACTGCGGTATCTGAATTGATCAAATCGACCATCTTCCTGCTGCAATAACAACGTCTTTCTTTCGGATCTTTTCTGAGTAACCTTAGGACAAACTTCGCGCAAATCTTCCGAATCTACAGTTCTTTGCAAATAATCATGTGTGCAGTTCCTACACTGGCATACAATTGTGAACTTATTGTCTCTATAGACACAGGATTCTCCTGATACCATGAAATTCTTTATTTGCCAATAAACTCTGGTGTTCTGTCTTCCTTACTCCTCCCAAATATCTTATCGCACCTTACAGACCCCTGCCTTTCTTTTATCTATGCCACCCACGAACAGATGCTCAATTCCTGCAAGGTAGTCTAAAAGTAGTCTGAAGCATTCCATACATTTTTGTGGCATTTATTTCAAGTTTTATATAGAATTTTATAGGATGTCGTTCTTCTAAAATGTTCTCGCGTCCAGATTGTAGTTTTGAAATTCAACAATTGTGACAATCAAGATTTAGAAGGGTATATTTGAAATCTTGCTGTAACTGTTTATTTGTACCTAAAATCATAATGCTCAGTAATCTAATAAGATGTAGAGCAATTACATATTGAATTTTCAAGAGTCTATGAGAATTTTTAATGCGTGAACAAAAAAGTCTAGAAATTTATTTACGGCACCTTATATAACAAAAACAAATGGTCAGACAAAATTGTTGGTTAGCTTCATACAAAGACAAAAATTCTGAAAACTTAACTTTTTAGAAATATTCAGAAATACATTATTCAAATATTGAATAAAAATTGTAATACACACACACACACACACACATATATATATTTAAAATATAATTATCCACTGACACGTGTTTCGTCGTCCACGACTCATCAGAGTGGTTGAATCTAGCGAGATTCGAAAACCGCACCTCGTGATAAGAAGCCTAAACCTCTACCACGGTGCTAACCTCGCCGGACTACTAAATGTATCACTTTTACGTAGATGTTTTTTATTTGTTTTTGTTAGCGATACTTTCTTGAATGAATTCAAGTATTTATACGAAAGTGCATTTTTACCTAAATGCTTGTTGGGAATAATTTTCCCATTGATCAATCTGGTTCACCCTTTTAATGGGGTGCGACATATATATTATTTTTAAAATATAATTATCCACTGACACGTGTTTCGTCGTCCACGACTCATCAGAGTGGCTGAATCTAGCGAGATTCGAAAGCGGCACCTCGTGATAAGAAGCCTAAACCTCTTGCACGGTGCTAACCTCGCCGGACTACTAAATGTATCACTTTTACGTAGATGCTCCCTATCTTAGGTTGCGCATTTGGGAAGTGGTATACAAATTACCATTAGCGTATGAAGCGATGCTTTGTGGAAACAAATTGAGCTTAGATATTTTGGACAATGACAAAACATTGTTAATCCACGGCCCGCATAGCAGCAGCCGAATAGCGCAACGGTTAGAAGCTCCGACCTCGTTTGGGCGATCGGGTTTCGATCCTAGCTTGAGGTAATTGCTTGTCTAGCTGTGATGATGAGCTGTGAAACAGCGAAAGAGTACTGCGTGTGGATGACAATATATATATATATATATAGATATATATATATATATATATATATAAATTACAAAAATAAGCAGAAGGAGACAACTGATGTTTTACGTGTGTTGTGTTAAAACCCAATCTCTTCGATCCAACTAACCTGATCACGTGACTCACACGCAATACGATTTGTTGACCCTTGCTTCCGGTCAACGTGTCTACAATATAATTTAGATACCTCCCCCTTTCTTTCTCGATCAATTCTCTAACACGTGTTCATGTTAGAGTCATTTTTAAACCCATGCTTTCTTTAACTTCTGGTGTATTTTCTTTCTCTATTATTATTCTTCAACTTTATGCTTATTTTTTTTCACCTTTCAGTCTTTTTAACGTGTTCATCTTTCTTACTTTCCTCCATTTTCACCATTTCCCCCTTCCCCAACAAAAGCAGTGTGGACCTGTAAATTTACCTTTGTCTGTTGGTCCGTTGATCTGTCCGTACTTTTTCAATAACTATGCCTTGGAATTTTTTGAAATTTTGCACAAACATTAAACATGATATGAATAAATTTAAAAAAAGTAACAGACCGAATTTTTCTGGAAAACTCCGGTTGCCCCACCCCCCGCCAGGAGTGCCTTTCGGGTTAAAATGGCTAAAATTGACACTTTTGTGCTTATTAAAAAAAACGTGATGGCTTGGATTTCTGAAAAGTTGTAACTAACTGATTTTTATATAATTTTGTTTCTCTATACTTCGCGATAACTCTTGTGTGTGCCCTAAAGGTTCTTTTAGGGCGAATAAAAACAACCCATTTTTGGAAGTATTTTACCATATTTGTCCAAAATTTGCTGTGTATGTCTATTTAGCAGTTTTGTATGGCTCCGAACTCAAATTTAAATATGTTAAGGCCTTCGGGATGTAGGGGCTAAATTGGGAGGGAGCAAATGATGGACTTAATCATTTCTCTTTTTTCTTTTTTTTTTTTTTTGCAATGTGCAGAACTCAAATTTACATATGTTAAGGCCTATATCTGCACCGTTTGTTCATTTTCATCAGGATTTGACATACCCCTGGAGACTTTTGGGGCTAAATGAGGGGGGTGGCGAATGCTGAACTTAGTCATTTTATTTATGCCTCGCTCACTGTGCATTAACAGGGAGGGCATGTATGCTTCACTTGTTTTTATTTTTCTATTTGATGTTTTTTTTTTATTTCTTTTCATTTTTTATGTTGTTTATTTTACAGATTTTTCTCTTCGATTCTTGTTTTTTTTTTCTTCTACATTTTGTTCTTTACTGTTTGTATTCTTTTCTGGCTTTTTTCTGGTCTTCATTCTTATTTTCCCTTTGCGTTCTTTGTGTACCTCTTTTTTATTTCTATT
Organism: Euprymna scolopes; assembly: GCF_053919585.1. Classification (NCBI taxonomy): domain Eukaryota; kingdom Metazoa; phylum Mollusca; class Cephalopoda; order Sepiida; family Sepiolidae; genus Euprymna; species Euprymna scolopes. The sequence goes on from NC_136483.1 coordinate 48,274,906, forward strand.
CTCACCTTTATAGTTTTTTCTATTCTTTCTACTCTTCTTTGTCTGCTTTTTATTTTTCATTTGTCTTCAATTTTATTTGTCAATATTTTTCTTTCATTTTCGTCCTTCTTTTCTATTTTTTCGTTTTAATTTTTCTTTATATTCTATTTTTCATTATTATTATTAGTATTATTATTATTATTATTATTATTATTATTATTATTATTATTATCTTGAATTTTTCGTTCCTCCATCCTTTTCCTCATCTTTATCACTCTCATTTTTCGCCTTCCTTCTAATTTATTATTTTTATTTGATTTATTTCTTCTTTGATCGTTTTATTTTATTCATTTTCTCTTCTCGTCCAACAACTCTTCCATATCTTCTTTGACGTTTCTTTTCTTTTTATTCATGCATTCCCCATTCCTTTTATTTTATTTTTATTCTTTTTAATATTTCATTGAGATAAAATAACATTTAAATAATCATAAAACAAAACAAATATAACGTTTTAATCAATGCATAATTATTTTCTTATGTTATGGAATGAAAGGGCGGATAGATAAATTTATCAATTATATTTGGGGAGTTCTACAGAAAGACTGAATTTTGAGACGCTCTGCCACACGCAATATTGATGCTAAGAAGTCAATAGATATGAAGTAATCTGGCCAATTGCCACAATGATCTAAATTGGCTCCTCGTCTTCATGGGGGAGGGCATGCAGTGCGCTATTTCGGAAACTAACTTGCTTTACCAAACATGGTAATCTGCCAGATAACGCGTCAAAAAGTCATGCTCCAAAAATACCAGATTAAAAAAGAAGCCATGTTTGAAGTCTGGATTCGCTTTTAAGAACCGGCTCGGATTTGATCCGAACGAAAAGCTAAAGTCAGATAATAGAACTTCTCACGGAAGAGAAAACGACTTTGCACAGATTATTTTCAGACTTGGTCAGAGAATTCTTGGACTGTGAGGAAACTAAGCAATATATAGGAATAAAATCTGAAAGAAATACATAATTAGGAAGCAACAAAATAACTTGGAAGGTTCATGTGGAAGTCTATCAATATCTTTTTCCTTTGCAGACGTTGCAACTCTTAATGCTATAAAAGAAATAATTCTGTATATGTGGGTGCGAAATTATCGACGTTTGGTTTATGCTTATATACAATGTACTGAGATGGATGCATAACTTTTCGTGTGTTTTGATCAATCTGACTATCGTGAAAGAACTGATATCTGCCAAATCGGTTTTTCATTAAAAATGTCGGATTTCTCACTAAACTTTGCAATATACATAAATATTTTCAAGTTTGTTTTCTTTGTATATAACTATTAAAGATATAAATAAGGTAGGAGCAAGAGGTGTAAACTGTTATTTATTAAATTAATTTGCTTTGAAAACTTAAATTTATACATCGTATATTTCTTTCTAATAAACTATTTTCAAGAAAGTAGAAAGTAATCGATTAATAATGTTCATGTTTTATTAATCATGATTATTTGTATTCATACACATGCTCGAATATTTAAATATATATATATATGTGTGTGTGTATGTGTATGTGTATGTGTATGTGTGTGTATTTGTTTTTTTGTTACTAATTGATAATCTAAAAACTACTATAGCAATTTCTTTGAATTTGGCTATAATATTTCAATCGGATGCATTCGTGTTTTATAGATTTAATATAAAAAATATTACAATATTAAAAAATTTTTCGAAGTCGATCTTTCTCGAGACCGACCGATTTACAGCGAACGCGACATGTTTTAGAGATTTAAAACATTAATAACAATAAAATAACAGCAGTGAATGTTCTTTTTTGCTTTTCCCAGTCAAATTTACGATTTTACATTACAGAACAAAATCCACACATACATAAATAAAACAGAAAAAAATCTACGATAATTGAAGAATTTTCATTTTCATTTAGCAAAACATTCGAGGAATTGTAATGAAACAAAAGGCGACTACTTTTCTTCACAACAAAATAGTTTTTCAACTGCTTCATTTGTTGTAACAAAGATTATAATATTAATTAAAAAACAGTAAACTTTAAATTTACAAAAAAAAGGAAAACGCGATGATACTTGCATAAGAAGAAGTAAATAGGAAAATGTTTTAGACACATTTTAAAAAGTTATTAATAATGCAGAATATCTGTAAATTGTTTTTTTTATAAATATGTTTACTTAGTGTTGTGAATGTATCGCATATAATTTATTTTCTAAATAGATATGTTCATTTAAATCTTTTCATATGAATCATACTAGCGTAAGTAGGGCACATTAGAAATTATTTGACATTATAAATGTAAACATTAATTTGATGAAAATAATATACTGTGTCTGTTAACTGATGACGTGTGTTTTAGAATTAGGTGACTTGGAGTTATCTCCTCTTTGGCTGTTTTTATATAAAGACTCGTATGCGACGTAACCTTTCTCTTTCGTGTAAATATTTAAAATAAACAGACGTGTCTTTTTGTATCTCTGCGTGTGTCATTGTAAATATATTATCCACTATGAAGTCATTTAATGAAGAAAAAGTGCGTTTTCTTTATTTCACAATTAACTTAAAGGTTATTGATCAACCCAACATTCTATTGTCAGACTGAATGAGGTCATTGGCCGATTTGGTTACCTCACGTGACCTGATTTCCGTAGGCTTCTCAGGCCTGTTTCCACCCTTTACTCTCCGTACTTCTACGAACAATTTAGCCCATCTGCGGGCATTTATGGGTTGAAATCTGCAAAAGAAATTAAATCTATGTGAAAAAAAAAGGTAAAACTTTTTTTATGTAAGCTTAAATACATTAGATGTTCTTATACCAAAATATTCGCCTGATTGATTGGAAACTCAGATAATTACCGACCAAATCTTTTTAATTAATAACAAAAAATATGAACATTTTTTACATAGAAGTAAGGTAGATAATAGTTTATAGAGCCCTTCGGCACGATAAGAATGTTTTTTAAATAGTAACATCATTATGTAGACACTTATTCTTAATATGGGGACGAGTTTTGTAAATTATTCCGTTCCTGCTGATTTGTTATTTTACATACCAATCGTAGATTCTTTTTAATTCACCATTAAAATTTCAAACAGCATTAACCGCGAACAATTGCAAATTAGGTTTGGTTCAAAATAAAACCCTTATCCTAAAATTTTCAAGCAATTACAAGGGAAATATTCGAAAAATATATTTAGAAGGATCTACTTTTGTAATATACACTCCCATCCTAAATGAATTTTTTTTTACGTTTTGCAAAATATATGCGACTATTACATAGAGATATAACAGTCATTCAAAAAAAAAGCTTCAAATGTTTAATTAAAAATTTAGAAGTTTACAAGAATCGAAACCGATACTAGTATCGCAATCATGAATTTTAAATAGAATCGATAATTGAATTAGAATTGGAAACATTTTGGATTCGTCTAATTACTAATATATAAAATGCGACTTCCCCTGTAAGGACCGGAATAGCTTTATGATCAAACCTTCGGGCTAAGATCAAAATGTAGTATCTGTTTTTATGCTACACTTCAATATTTTGTTCTCGGTTAGTGGAGGAGAAATCCTTCACAACTGAGACTTTTTTGTTCCTTTCTCGACATTCAAAAAACGACCTTGGTGTCTAACTCTGCCTTCGTGGGGAGGCAAAGTAAATAGAATAAAAATAAATTGTTTCCTTATTCATTTACACATTAAATTGGTCAGTGTCATAAGCAAAACAGAAAGAAATGATTTTTGTTCTCATTAATCTGCTTCACTCTTGGTCCGGATCATAACTATATTTTTTATTTTATATCAAGTAAAAAAACGAGTCAAATTTTTCATTCTCAAATGAAGATGTGTTGCTGCCGCTACCAATTACACTGGACTTTTTTTATTTACTAAATTATATAATTTTCACAATATTGATCGTAAACAATACTGATGTGCATTAAGGTAATAGTTTTTTTTTTCACATTTCCTAATACGCATTACGTATATTACATTAATATGCATTAAATATATTTCATATTATATCCTGTATTTCAGCTGTATTGAGGGCTTCAATTTATTTTGCCAGAGTAATAAAATGTTATATATTAGCAAATATCTTTTCTCTAATTGTATTTTCGTCAGTCGTTTTTCCATACTCAGTCGCTTTAATAGCATCAACATAACTTGGCTTCTTTTGCAACAATTAATTGACTTATCTCGAATATTCATTTTGTCATTTAGTTCACTTCATTATGATTAGCTTCTCTTATAACCCGATTTTCATATATTTCACTCGTATGCATATTTCATTATAACTCTTATCTCTAATCCCCATTTCGTTTGTTTCTATAACCGATCGCTTTTACTTATCTCGAATGCTCATTATGCCATTTTGATATTCATTTGCTTTCCAGGCATTAGATTGCCTTACATTACTCACTCAAAATCTAACACTCATTAACTAGAGTTTATAATCTACGGTGTTTCAGCCCGGCTTTTTCTAATCATAGACGTGTTTCATTGCTTTGTTCGATTCTCATGTATTGGTCTACTTTCGGTCAGAAATCGATTCTAACCTGCTTAGTCTTTTTCTCTCATATAATCTTTCTTATCATTCACATATTAGATCCATTGCTCTTTCTACTTCTTCTAAAATCGGTTCTACGGCACTGAACACTTTCACGCCCCTGAAAATCTACGCTACAAATCTATTATGAGATTATGCATGAAGTAATGTAATTTAAGGGGTGGTGAATCTCTGTCCTATGTGGAGATTCTTGCTAAGGTGCAAAAACCTACCTGTTATTTGAATAGCCCATCCTTTCTTCTTCTTTGAACCTCTTTCTCACAGACGTGATGTTGTTAGTGTTTTTATAAACTATTTTGGCATTTGTTCCCTGTTCACTTCCTTTGTTCATACTCATTAGTCTATTGGTCTATTGGTCTATCAATTCACTGTTTTAATACCTCATTGTAATGCAACTTCCTATATCAGTAGCTTCTTTCCAAGAACTGCAAGCTTGTGGAATTATTTTCCTGTTGACTGCTTTCATCTTAGCTAGAGCATTAGTCTTTTTAATGCCATGGTTAATAAATATATTATCTTTACGATAATCTTCTTTCGTTCTTGTTAGCTCCTTACATACTGTGGTTTCATGACTTGTTGGGAGCGATTTTTTTGAATCGGTTGTTCACCTTCATTAAGACTCTTCTAATGCTATATTTAGGACTGCAGAGTAAATTATTTCTTCAACATTACCCAAAACTTCATTTTTTGGGGGTTGTTCAGAAGTTCTGCTATATTGATGATTCCAAAGTAAAGGGTTCACAGGGAGGATCAGGTGCTAATGTGATTACAAGGTGATTGAGTATATTCAGGGAACTTCTACCATTTCCAACGAGCAATACGTTATGACTAAATTGTTGTCGATTAAAAGAAGAGTCTATAAGGGATGTGTATGCAATTTGATGATTAGGTTGTTGGGTGTTTTTTGTTTTACGGCATATCAACCCTTTTCAAGTTATTTAATGCCGAATCCAGTGATTTTGAAGAAAAGTTTTTGATAGAATATATTTGTTTTTCTTTCAAGTCGGTTTATATTTAACTCATACCTAACAGATACTACTACTCCGGGTCAGAGTGGACCTGGGAGTAATGGTAATTAAGGGGTTGCTCCACACTCCCCAAAGCCCGCGAGCTGGGGCCTCACCATCGGGTATAGTTTAAGGTCATATCCAGGACCGTGTGAAGATTAGGGCTAGAACAAAAGAGTATATTGTTTTGAGTCTAAAGTATATATCTGACATAGTTAATCGATAGAGAATCACATCGCTATATAAAAACATAAGATATCTATAGGCATACCCATGAGAGTCAAAACAATAAAAAGAACATCCTATTTTCCTATCTTTAATTATGATATATGACAGTGAAACCTGGTTAGTGAAGGTTAAGGACATACGTTGCATAAATAGAAATAAAATGAAAATGATACTATGCTTGTGTAATGTGAGTTTTAAAGACAGGCATGGTCATGTTAAAAGAATCGATGATGGGATGGTAAATGTAGAACAGTTGAGGTAGCAGACTGATTCGTCAACGGAAACCAAAACAAAGCCCTGAACGAAATATCAATGATGGCTTGAGTTAAGAAGGGATAAATCAACATATGGAAACATATAGGTTAGTTTGAAGTTAATTTCTAAAACCCGTCGAAACCGATGCTGATGATGATGATGATGATCATGAGGAGGAGGAGGAGGAGGAGGAGGAAGAATGATGACTGCTTTGAGAACTCCTAGCACCAAGTAGGCCTTACATAAATGAGATCTAAAAGACCGTGCTTCCTTCAGCACGACTTACATCGTTAAGGAAGAGATTGTAACTAAAATATACCATTAACAATAACGAACCATTTCTAGCTCAATTCTCTGTTTGAGATCCGCATAGCATAATGTGTAAGACAATGTATTCATTTTAATAATGATAAAATAATGATAATAAAAAAAATAATAATTGAAAATGCAAGGAGAACATGCAGACTGGAACTGAAAGCTAATGGACAACACATAACAGAAATTAACATACAAAGAGGGATCTACCAAGAAGATTCACTATCACCATTACTGTTCATCATAGCAATGATGCCCCAGAACAATATACTGAGAAAGTACCAAGCCGGATACAAGTTCGCATATACAGAGAAAAAAATGAACTACCTAATGTACATGGATGATCTGAAACTTTTTGCAAGGACCGAAAAGGAACTAGAGACACTACTAAAAACTACCAGGATTATTAGCCAGGATATCCAAATGGAGTTTGGTCTGGAAAAGTGCACACTACTAGTTATAAGAAAGGGAAAACTGGAGACGACAGAAGGCCAAAACCAAACGAAGATGAGAGCACTAGGGGAACAAGACGCCTATACATAATTAGGAGTTCTGGAAGCAGAGGCCATCAAAGCAACCGAAATGAGAGAGAGAATTGGAAAGGAATACCTAGGGGAACAAGAAAACTCCTAAAAACTAAATCATGTAGCACAAACCTAATAATATGGGCAGTATTACTAGTAAGATACTCTGGACTGTTCATAGGGTAGACTAAATAAGAACTGAGTCAGCTCGATTAAAAGATTAGGAAACGCATGACCATGTGCAATGCACTACACCTAAAAGACGATGGTGGCCGACTCTACGTGAAAAGGAATGATGACAGGAGAGGACTATTGTGTATAGAAGACTGTATGAAGGACAAAAAAAAAAGAACTAGAAAAATACATAATGCAAAACACTGAAAGGATAATTATGGCAGCGGGAGACACTGAAAAAATCAACAAAACAGAAAATAGAGAGAAAAAGAAAAATAGGAATAGAAACAACTACACAGACGATTCATAATGTTGGCAAAAAATGAGAATAATGGAATCATGTTGACATGGATGAGAAAAAGACACATAAATAGAGAAACTGAATCCCTAATACATGCAGCACAATATAATTCAATAAGAACCAACCACATCAAAGCAAAAATCGACAAAACACAAGAAAACAGCAAATACAGACTATGTGGACAAAGAGATGAAACGATAAACTATATCGTAAGCGAATGAAGTAAACTGGCCCTAAAGGTATATAGGGAGAGGCACGACCAAGTGGAAAATACACTAGGGATTATGCAAACAGTTGCATCTCGAACGCACAGACTAATGGTACAAGCATAAGCTGACAACAATACTTGAAAATGAGAATCACAAAATTCTGTGGGGCATGGACATACAAACAGATAAACCCATCCAAGGCAGAAGACAGGATGTCATAATAATCAACTAGAAAGAAAATCCTGTCAAATTGGAGACGTTGCAGTTTCAGCTGACCACAGGGAGAATATCAAAGAAAAGGAGAAATGGAGCAAATATGCAGAGCTAGCCAAAGAGCTGAAAGGGATATGGATGATGAAGAAAATCAAGATAATACCTATAATAGTAGGAGCACAAGGAACAATTCCGAAAAACTTTTAAACAAGAATGGGAGAAATTGGAATCAAAGGACTGGCTAGTAATATACAACGAATAACAATAATGAAAACAGCTGAAATATTAAGGAAAACCCTTGAATGCGGAGACTAATACACATGAGCCACATGTGCGGGTCAGACAAACTGCTGCAGAAGCAAAATATGAAGAAGCGTTACATCAAACCAAGAACATTGAAGCTGCATATCTATAATTCTCTACCCTCTCTCCATCCTTTCCCATTGCTCAATCACTGCCCCCTCCCAAAGAGTGATTCTAAATAGTCAAGAAGGGTCCCGAAGGATTTGAAGACCAAAGAGATATCACTGAGAACTGGGACCTTGGGGAGGCGTATTGCCACTCTCAAATTCCAGTGGAGACCAATGATCACTGCCAGCAATCAATGGTAAACGATTGTTGCAGTAACGCAAATTCATTTGCAAATATAATCGAAAGAGCTGCAGAATACTGGCAATTTTGGGAGACCTGATGTCACTCGAATTCCAGTGAATACCACAGGTCATTTTTGATGACGTGTGTGAAAGCTCCTTGTAAGCCAATAATAATAATAATAATAATAATAATAATAATAATAATAGGAAAGGAATGCCTTAGAACAAGAAAACTGCTCCAAACCAAACTAAATAGTTGAAACCTAATTAAAGGAATAAACACATGGACAATGTCACTAATAAGACACCCTGGATCGTTTATAAGCTGGACTAAAGAAAAACTTAGAAATCTTGATCAAAAGACCAAAAAACCCATGACGATGCACAATGCACTACACCCGAATGATTATAGCGACCAACTATATGTGAAAAGGAAAGATGGAGGAAGAGTGTATAGAAAACTGTCAATAACAGAAAAAAAAAGGATTAGAAAAATACATAATGCAGAACAATGAAAGAATAATTACTGCTGCAAGAGATACAGAAGAAACAAACAAGATAGAAAAAATAACAAGTAATAAGACAAGGAAAGAAAAATGGGAAAAGAAACAGCTACATGGACGATTCATAAGGATTACAAAAGAAGAGACTAACGAAAACAGTTGGAAATGGCTACAAATAGGAAACCGTAACAGGGAAACTGAATCACTAATAATAGCTATGCAAGGTAACACAATTAGAACACATATAACCATATGAAAGCAAGGATCTACAAGACACAAGAAATGCAGACTCTGCGGATGAACAGATGAAACAATAAACTACATAATAAGTGAATGCAGCAAACTAGTCAAAAAATATCAAAATAGACACGATTAAGTGTGGAAGATACTACATTGGCAATTGCATCTTGAACACACAGACAAATGGTACAAACACAAACCGGCAGTAGTGCTGGAAAATGAAAGTCACAAGATCTTATGGGACATGGATATACAAACGGATAAACCCATCCAAGCAAGAAGACCAGATAGTTAACAAGAAGAGAAAGTCCTGCCAGATTGTAGATTTTGGCGTTCCAGCAGATCACAGAAGAAAAATCAGGGAGACGGAAGAGCAAAGCAAATACAAGGAACCAGCCAGAGAGATCGAAGGGATCTTGAAAATAAAGAAAGTAAAGTAAGAGTGCTAGGAACGATACCAAATGTTTTGAAAAACAAATGGGAGAGATTTGAATCAGAGGATCGTGGAGAAGATACGGATTTCAATAATGAAAACTGCCGAAATATTAAAGAAAACTCTTGAATGTGGAGACTAACACCACACAAACTGAACACAGAAGCGGCTACAGATACAAAACACAAGTGAACATCACATGGAATCATAAAAAATGAAATTATATAATTGAAAAATACCGCCCCCGCTTTTTTTATATGTGTTACCATAAAAGGTACGATTCCAAATAATGAGGGTCAAAGTGGATAGAAAGACCTAGGAGACAAAGCACTAGCCAGACCTCCACTGGAGAAGTGCAAAGAGAACTCGAACCTCAGAGAAGCTTATTGCCACCCAAATCCCAGTGAAGACCAATGGTCTCCAGCAATGAGAAATCAATGGTAAGTGGTTGTTGCAATAATGCAAATTCTTTTGCCAAGCTATCGAAAGAGGTTGAGAGTACTGGAAATCTTGGGAGACTTGTTGACTCCAGGGAACATCACAAGTAATTCTCAAAGAATAATCTTTGATGATGGCTTGTGTGACCATCATAATAAATAATAATAATAATAATAATAATAATAATAATAATAATAATAATAATAATAATCTAATTCTTTGAAATAATGAACAACCGTGATGTGTGCAAATGATTAAAGTTGCTCTTAAAATCCTTACTCTGTTTAATTGTAATTTTGTTGAATTCCTAATTAAATGTCATTGAGAAATGTGAATTAGTTCACGAAAAGAATGGACACCTAACATAATTATTCGAAACATTCCCCCGAGTTTCAAGCTGATTTGATTGGCGGAAATTCTTAATCGACAATCCAAGTATCACATCGATAATGTCAAACAATCTAATCAGTTTATTGACGCCGCATATTGCGGTTTTATTTAGTAAAATTTGCTTCCCAATTAATAACCATTGAAAATCCCAGCGTTCCGATTGGCATAACAGAGACGAACAGTGGGAAAGTCCATATCTCAATGACAAGGCTCAACAATATCCACCTGACAGCTGAGTTGACAAGCCAATATCTTCGCTTGGTTTCAATTGAAGAGTTCGAATGCAAAACCTGATGCAATGAATTTCTTTGAATAGTGAAAATAAATAAAATGTGAGCATATTAAATTACGATTTTGACTAAAAGCTTATTTTGTTTGCATATTCCCCAAAATCATGCTGATCATATGTAGAACATGATTTTTGTTAAGTAATTAATTAATTTATTTATTTGTGGACTGTCATCCTCATCTTCATAGTTATTGTTTCACAACGTTTCGGCCAACTATTCCTTTGGCCTTCGTCAGGTGGTTAAGCATGACAGAATAGAAATGCTGAGTCTTTCAACTGTATCTTCAGTAATTACTGCCTTCCATAGTTGTTGTCGTCTCACCACGTTTTGACAAACTAATCATCTGGCCGGATTTTGGCGGGAGGTTGAAATTGCTATCTTCAGACAATGCTCATCTAGAACCATAGGGATTAAACGTCTCTATCCACTGCGCCACGGGGCTGTGGAGCAGTGGATAGAGGCGTTAACAACATAAGCAACAACAGAAACAACAACAATAATCATGATCATCTGACACAGCTTTCATCAAAATAATTGTTGTAGCATTCAGGGGTGCCACAGAAAAGATTATAAGTATTCAGGGAAGAGAGAAAACCCGGCGAACAAGGGCAAACGTTGCTACAAAGAATCGAGAGTACTAGAACACCTGCTATATATGCTTCAAAGAAGACTAACTGACGGTATTCGGAAGAAATGAATATTAAACGGCTGTTTATAAAACAGAAAAATGAATTTCTATGGTTATATCAATATTGTGTGCTTAAAATTTGAAAAGGCTTGCTATCACTTAGACTTCAGGGAACACTACTTGTTGATAGATCTGAGTTAGGATAGTTCTGCTGACACCAAAAAAAAACACGAAAAAGGGGAAGGCTTCTATATTGTTTGCAGTGAGGGTTATTTTTGTAGATGTTTTTCTCCTGGTAGCAAACATCATTATGCATGAATTCTTATTCATATGAAGAATTTTATAGGGAAAAATATTTGTATAAACAAAAATGTATAATAATGCTCGCTATTTGTTGGTTTGTTTGGAAATAAATAAGTAGCCCGAGCACTGTAAAAGCTATGGGCGAATGTTTATTTAATGGACATTTGATGAGGTTATTTGCTAGCACTGATCCCATGGGGCAGAGGCTAGAACTGCCGACTATCAACGCGATGGTTGTAGGTTAATCCACGGCTAGGGGAAGGTGCTAATTTAGCTACACTGATGATACAACGAAACAGTAGTGTAGGTGGATGACTATATATCCTATTATAAACTTTCGTACTGTGTGTGTATGTGTGACACAGTTTATCTCAGCCTACAGGCAATCCATCCAGGCAAGTAAGGTACCAAAATGAAGCTTATGACACAGTGGATGTTTTAGTGATATTTATATCCATGTTTTGCGTATGAAAATGCAAGAAAATGCAAAAAAATAACGATTTACTAAACGACGTTTTATTTACTGGATACTTTTCCGGTATTCACCGGAAGTTATTATCTCCCTTACTTAATTCGATTTAATTTGTGTGTGTATGTGTGAGAGAGAGAGAAAGAGAGAGAGAGAGAGAGAGAGAGAGAGAGACGCGGATCGAAATGAAGCTTATGACCCAGTGGATGATTTAGTGATATTTATATCCATGTTTTGTGTATGGAGATGAAAAAATAAACAATGCAACAAAATAACGATTTACTAAACAATGTTTTATTTACTGGATATTTTTTTCCGGTACATGGACTCAAGTTTGCCCAGCTGGGCAAACCTGGATTCTTGTATCACAAATAAATATACAGGTCTATTTATTATTGAGCACCATTATATAAACCTTTTTAAAAAATCTCTGTATTATATATACATATATATATATATATATATATATATATATATATATATATATATGCTCATAGACACGTATTTCGTTGCTTTTATAAAACCTCAGTGTGTTTATATATATATATATATATATATATATATATATATATAATAAAGGTGTATGTCTGTGTGTGTCTGTGTCTGTACAGGCTCCAGTATTGTTTACAATTATACTTAACTGACCACATACAATGTTAGAAAACGTATCAAGGAGCAAACATGTTACATTTTGAACAGTGGTGATTTATTAAAAATGTGGCGGCTGCGTACGCGCTCGCTCTCCAAAGAATAGAAATAAAAAATGTAAACAAAACCATTTACAAGGGTTTTTGACATAGATGCGCATAAGAATACGTTGGTAACTATGATTCAGCTTGAACAAGGATGTTATAATAAAATTATGGGGTCTGCGTTCGCGTTTAGCCTCCATAGAATGGAAATATGCTACAAACTTTAATAAACACCTATTATCTGTCTGCGTAAGTATACTTTGATAATTATGTTTCAGTTTAAAGAAATAGTGTAGAATAAAATTAAGGGGTTTGTAATAGCGGTGAGACTAATATAATACAATATAAACATAATATAATATAAATAGCGACAAGGTCTGTATTCGTACCTGGCCTTGATAGAATATATCACAAAGATTATAAGTGCTTTTTTTATATAAATCCACATAAGAATATTGTAATAAGCGTGTTTCAGTTTGAACAGTTGTGATATGATAAAATAATGGGATCTATCTGGCTTTCATAGAATAGTTTGTATTTTTTTTTTTTTACGAAAATATAGTTTAAGAAAAATAAGTTGTTTTTGAGTAATGTTGAAACCAATTCAGATGATCGAAAATGATTTGACCAATATTTAAATAATCGATTATCTAAAAGGCAAAATGTGTGTGTGTGTGTGTGTGTGTGTGTGTGTGTGTGTGTGTGTGTGTGTGTCGCAAAAAACGTTCGACAGATGCGTCAGAACGTGACGAAATCGGTATCGTTTTAAAGCTTGGTCTCTTCAAATATCGAAAAATTGCCCAAAAGTATTAATTCCTTCACCCTCAACAGGGCATTTTTCAATAAAGAGGAAGACGCTTTCTTTCATCACCATTTTCGCAAGTCATCATCTCCTTTCGATTGCCTACCCTTAATTCCAACACTCGTGACTTCCAGTTTCACGATGGACATATCAGCTCAGCCATTAGATTTTTTTTACAACTTCTTTTACTCCTTCGCATTATGGGTTCGAACCTGCCTGCCTTCTACAACTTTTTTTTTTACATCTCTCTCCACCCGGACTACCTACTGTTGTTTTGATCTCCCCGCTATTACCACTTTTTAACACCTCTCCCCACCCTCGGGTTTCCTTACTACACCACCTCTACCTCTACACACCAAGCCAACGCCTGGTACTTCTACCAATATATATATATATATATATATATATATATATATATATATATATATATATATATATATATGTATATATATATATATATATGCGAACATAGTCGTGTTTAATCAGACATGCATAAATAATGACTTGCTGCCAAAGTATACAAACATAAAATCACACAATCCAGCAATACAAACCATAGAATTCACTAACGACTTCAAGAAAAACCTGATTCGAAGGCAAATATCACCTGCCAACATGGCCATTTTAAACCCCTAACCAAGAACTTCAAACAACGAAACTACAACTTAAAGAAAAAAAACAAGCAAACCCCAGTTGCAAACCATCTTTACTAGAATCTCCGAATGCTCCCACCATGATCAACTCCAACATAAAACAAAACTACAATAAAAACTAAACCAACTATGCAAAGAACACATCTATCTTCCAAACACTAAATAAAAATACTTAAACCTATTCAACATCCACCTCACCGAACAGCAAAGGCAATTTCTTAACTTTGGTCCCACTTGCCACCTCTCTAAGAATTACGATCAAAATGTTAAATTATGTAAAATCAAAATTCTCTATAAACAAATCCAAGACCTAAAAATCAAGAGAAAAAAAACTTCACACACCTCAGCCTCAAAGATTTCTTGAAAGCCAAAGGATTTAAAAATACATACAGGCGCAGACGGTTTAATCCCTTCTAACTAAAAAACTAAAATAAACAGCCAAAGGACTTTATAGCAATACCGATATCAAAATACGAATAGCTGACAAATTCAATATGTACACAATCTTAAATAAAACTAATTACATCATGAAAATGAACACCATTCTCTGCGAGAAAAACAAATTTAAACCACTCACCAAAAAATCCCACAGAACAATTAAAGAAACAAATGGATCAAATTATAACAGCAAACAACGCCGAAACCGGAACAATAAAACTTAGTAAAATAATAGGAGACTATAAACCGGTTACATATAAGAGAAAATTAAAGCTCACAAAATAGGATATCTTTTAAGACCTATAGTCTCCACAATCCCCACACCAGTATATCACATCGCCAAAACAATTAATAACATTATCCAACATTACATACCTAGTAAATACAGCATAATGTATACCACCGACTTCATAGACCTTCTAAAATAAAACACCCCCACATAAATACATAACCGTCTTCCTTGACGCTGAAAACCTATTCACTAATGTCCCTATAAAAGATATAATAAAAATATGATATCCCTAACCAAGTATAAGCTACAACCATAAAACTCCTAACCCTAGAAAAATTACTATTAAAATGCACCACCCAAGTTCCCTTCACCGATCCAACTGGTAAAACATATTCAAATAGATAGCGTCTCAATGGGATCACATCTAAGATCCACATTTGCAGATTACTACATAATCAATCTTGAAAACAAAATCCTCTCAGATCCAAACAGTAAACCTAACATTTATGCTCAATATGTAGATGACATATTCATAGCAACAAAATCCGTTCAAGACATTAAAAAGCTCCAACTAAACCTCAAAACACACTTCGTCCTCAAATTATTAATTTATTAATTAAACATAATAACAAAATCCCATTTCTGTACGTATTAGTAAACTCTAGCAACCCTACTAAATACATAACCTCAACATATAAAAAAGGGACTAATAACAAAACCAGCCTCTTTAATTACCACAAAGAATGCCCACAAATATACAGAACTTATGAAAAACCTGATTCACCGTTCATATAATATAGCATCAACCCGACAAATATTTTACAATGAACTAATAAACATAAAACAAGCACTAATAAACAATAATTTCCCTAACAAAATCGTAGACTAACACATAAAACTATTTAAACTCTATCCACAATAAAAACATAAACCCTAACACTAGCACTTACAAAAACTACACCATTAAGCTATACCTTAAAACTAACTACACACTAACAAAAAATAGGCGAAGTAATAACAAACCTAATTCAAAGTACACCAAATTCATCGAACAGAACAAAAAAGATTAAACTAATGATATATTAAACTAAATTTAAAACCTCCAATCTAATAATCAAAAATAATAATAACACCACACTAAATCAAACTAATGTAGGATATGAATTTACATGCCCCTGTGAAGAATTCTCCGAACCCACTCTAATGAAAACATTGGACACACCAGGACAACACTCTCCCGGCGATTAACCTTCCACTTTGCAGACAAAAGCGCCATCAAATGACACCTAACCTTTAACAATAAAATCCTGCAATCATCCAAAATAAGAAATATTCTAACCAACAATACTAAAATTAGATACCTTAACAACCGCACGCAAAGACTTAAACTACTAGAAGTTATCTTCTCTTCTATCTATATAAATAAAATGAACTCATTTTTCCCGTCGGATTTTGACATTAATAGGATTAAAAATCAAGATATTTCATGCAAATATAATATGCACAAACGGCAGAACAATATCTGAGGTGTGTTATAGGCTTATTATTTCTCAAATTCCTCGATAATCTTAGATTTCTATACTTTTTCTGCTGAGAAGTCACGGCCAAAATCGGTTAAGATCAATGGAAGTGGTAAAATATTTTCTCTCTAATAAATTCCCCCTCCCCCTGCCACCACTTTACACCGTTTGGGGATCGTTCACAAGGAACAGTTGAGAAGAGAACACCGGTTTGGCTTCGTAGTTCTTTCATGTGAAGTTATTTAAAATCACTAAACTAAGCTGCAGTGCTCTGTGGCGTAGTGGTTAGCGTGCTGGACAATTCACATTATATTTTCACGTTCGTGCCGACCTACCGTAGTCGTTTTTTCCCCCCTAACAACTGGAATGGACTTTTCTTGGTGGCCGAACTGTTAACGTTGCAGATGTTTTTTTTTTCACACTTTATTTTCCTACTTTTACTCATGACTCCGGGTTTGATCCTTCGTACTTACCTACCATTTTTTAAAACTCCCCCCCCCCCGTCCCGGAAACAAACACTCGGCCAACGCCGGGTACCCCCGCTAGTACTAATTAAAAAGCTACGGCCCCTTATTAACCGACTCGCGTTTAATATTTGGACAACTGCACTAACTGTAATAAATGATAGATAAATAAATAAATAAATAAATAAATAAATAATATATAAAATAAAAATAAAATAAGAAAATCAAAATTTTAAATAAATAATTCACCCCTGCCCATCCCACACCTGCCTATATAACCAATATAAACTAAAAGAGAATTGATTATAAATACACGCAAGCCTCGATTAAGAACGATAACAACAACCACTGTTGCTTATATTTATTGTCGTCTATTGCGCTCCGTTTCGTTACATATTTTTCATCTATTATTGTTATTTTATTGTTACCATATTTATTTTTTATTGTTAATTTCTAACTGTTTCTTTTTTTTCGCTCTCAACCTTCCTTGTTTTTGATAGGTTTTTTTTTCTTCTTCTGTTGGCATGGCTACCGTTAACCAGAAGCCCGAAGTCATGGATCTTACCAAACCAAAATCTTAGGAAACATTGGCGGCTATATCTCCATTCTTTCAAGTAAATATTGAATAAAACCGTCGAAAATCGCAATCGACGTGAAGACATTTATTGAGAATGCGAAGAAGTATATCTACCTTGTTACTGAGACTATACTAACTATTGATCGTCCCAGGTTAGAGAAGATTAAAAATGCCTTATATTATTTGTGGTCGATAGAAAGACGAAGAAAGTTATTTATGCGTCGATTGATACCATCTATAAATTGTTAGCAACAGCCGGTTTCAAACCACAAAGAATCCTTAGATGTCCTGGATATAACACATGGAATTCACTATTCACGACGGACGAAGAGTGTAGAAAATCTCACAAATAGAGATAATTTCAACAGATTATATCCTTCGTTCCGAGTACCTGGGAATGAGAAGAACTACAGTGTCTGTCTTCAATGTCCCCTTCCATCTAGACGGCGAGCACATTGGTGCCCTTCTTCTCAAATACGGAGCAATCCTCTGGGTGTCATGTGCCGAGTGCCAAAGGGTTCGGTCCTTCGACCTCCTGTTAGATAAGAACGCCTTTATGAAAATAGCGTTCTAAATGGAAGTAGAGGATGAATGTTTACCTATCATTGTTGCAGACAGGCTGCCTTCGTGCTGGAATTGTGGGAAGATAGGCCACATCAGAATTTATTGTCCCACAAGGAAAATGAAGTTGGTTTACATCAGAAAGAAGAGGAGATATTGCACGCATGCCTTTATAGGATAGCCAAACTAACCTATTCTTTGAATGCTGGCTCTATCTCACATGAAGGGGTCATCGACACTACGATGAGCACCAATTAGATCTCTGGATCCGTTTGCATTCTTACATCAAATATGTTCATGACTGGTTATCAATCAATCTTGCTAGTTTGCATGTCCGAGGGCTGAAAAGGTGGGTAACCTACATACGCATTTGCCATGTGAGTGGCGCAAGATTGAATCGTGTTTGGACGTGCCTTAGATAAAGAATATTGATATCTTATAATAAAAATGCTAAATACGACAAATTAGGTTTAGATAAGTGTTTAAGTTTCTAGTTTTACTTATTTTAAGTTCATAACCTAGTTAGTTTGTGAATGATAGCCCTAGGTCTCATTTTTAGTTTGTCCTTTTCCCATCCTTAATTTTGCCCCCACTTTTATTTCGATAATATCCCTCCTGTCCCCATTGTGTGCCAGATCTTCTGACTTGCCAGAGACGGGAGTCCCCTTTCGAATTTTCGTAGGATGTGTTGTTATATAAAATGGTCAGGCCCAGATCACCTTTTCGTCTGGCAAAACGATGCACCAGTCGCATATTAGATTAAGAGGGGTCGTTTTACTAACCCCCCCATTGTACATATCATTTTAATTTTTGTAAATGATATTTTTATTTCCCAAACTCCACGTTGCATATATTATTATATAAGTTTTAAGTAGGGTAGCTATAGTTTGAGTTCTTTTAATGAACGATGACGGATGTATACGGTGAATGATGTAAAGTATAAATGAAATATTTTGGTGATTGTAGAGTGACTGTAGAGGCTAGAATAGTAAGCATTTTGACAGTGAATAACGTCCCCCACTTATTTCTTTCGGTCATGTGCCAAATTTTTGATTTTTGAAAAAGAAATAATATCAACAACCACCATTCTTGTAAGATGATCGGAAGTACCGATGGAAACCCCTAGAGAATATGGCTGAACAACAACCACCGAGCGCCATACTATAAAATTTACCAGCCAGCAAATAGAAAAGATTACCAGCAAAATTAGAAAAAAGACAAACTCAGTTATGTTTAATCAAACATGCATTAATAATGACTTGCTGCCAAACTATACCAAACATATTTTGAAATGCAAAAGGATCTTTATTTTTATAGTAAACTAGAGCTTTATTATGACAGTAAGCAAGTTTCATATTTATATCCACTTAGTCATAGTCATAGTTAGTGAGATCTAGTAAATAGGCTTTGGAGGTGTCAGTTAAAACGCAAAATACGTACACTTGTTTACCGGTAGAAACGTTGTTGCTGCTGTTGTGATTTTGTTGAATGGGAGGAGCGAATTACTTCTGTGTAAAGCCTATAATCATTGTGCCTCTTGATTGGCTAGTCTTGATTAAGTACTCCTTACTGACCGCAGCTATTCATTGTACTCGAAACATTGCATATTCACTCCTGATACTGAGAGTAGCAGGCCCAACATTTGTCACTAACGGTAGCTCTTGTTTTCAGTGTTTCTGGGCGCCTACACAACCATCTCATTGAAAAAGCCAACATCTCCTAATGAGATTGCCGACTACTGAACAGAACTGCTTATTTATATTTTTACTAGTTATTTACTGAATCAAAGCCTAGAGGTCTTTCGAGAATAATGGTCAAAGAGATTCTCAGTTGGATGAACGCTACAACAAATGAATTTAAACTGGTGAAGTGAATGAACAGAAGCTTACTTAAGAAATAATGATCCAAGAGGACGATCTGATAGGTTTTTTTTTACATTAGACATGAGGATGTTAAAGGTGAAACAAGCTCTTAGTATTTTGTTTCACAGATGGGGTGTAGTAGGAAAGAAACTTTGTTCATAGAAGTTTCATTTGGTTTTTGGTATAGAGAGGGAGAATAGAAATTCCTTTGCTGTGGCTGTAACCAGATGAATTCTTGCTGTGAATGTTTTACGGGGGAGTGTAAAAATAGGAGCTCAGTCTTAAACGTTACCCAATACGTTGTAATCTCAGTCGTAAAGAAGACAAAGAATAGGAAAGAACTTCGACTCGCATTTTTGTTGTACAATGACATTTATTTCCCAATTCTATCATTACAGCAGCGACGTCCCTCACCTGACCTTCTTCTCGACATGCTCCCGAACGTCATCCACGCCTCTAACGTAATCTCTAACGTCTACTTTAACGTGATCGTCCTCTTTTTCGTTTTTATATTTTTTCTTTAACGGTGACGTCATTTCGCATGCCTTTGCATATAGCCACCCGTGCTATGTTACAAGTAGAACACCCATTATAGATTTAACTATGCAATATAGAGAGACCAGAAATATCTCTAGATCGAGTGAATATATGATTTTTCGTTTTGTGTTGTTTTTTTGTTTGTTTGTTTTAAATTTTTTTTAGCTTTGTTTAATTCAGTTTCACTGAGAAGACAACGGATACTTTGCAGTAAACATGTGATTTGTTATTTTGCCGCGAAGGCGTTTCGAAATAGATGCGTGATTACTCTTGACACTTGAGACAGAATCTCTGATTAAATGAAAATGTGGAATATTGATTTTGATTCGTCATTCAATCTCTGTTCATTTTTTACGCGATTCTATAATCTTCTAATGTCACCCTTTCTTTCTCAACTTCAGAATCAACAGCGTAAATTAGAGAATTGCTTTTTCACTTGATAGATTTAACTTTCAATTTTATTTATTATTTGTTCTCGTTTATTATTTTGCAATGGAAAAATGTATTGCAAAGAACAGGAGGATCCAAAGCACACAACGAAAATGATAATTAAAATAAATTATTTTCAAGAATTGATTTATTTCGTTTACATTCCACAGAATAGCAATAACATTTTTTTTTGTTCGTGGATAAAATGAGGATACTTTATTATGACTAACAAAAATTCCAACGTTTTCCTGGAGCAATTTATTTATTAATATCTTTATTAAATAAACTAAAAGAATATAAATTTGTATAAATCAGTATGGTAAGAATTTGATATTTTTTATACACGGCATCATCAGACCGACACACTGATTCTCGTCAAATCACTGATCTTAAGCGACGTTGAGCTTAGTCAGTATCGGATTGATGACCGTTTGGGAATACCAAACGCTCTATATAGGAGGACGTCGTCTGCTTACTTGTTATATTGACTGTAGCTTTGGAAATATTTTTCTAAAAGTTGAATTAATGCATATAATTTTTTTTAAATTTAATTTTCATGATAAAGTGCTTATTATACTTCAGAACTTATATAACGTTTTGTGAATTTTCAAAATATCACCGATGTTAAGCAACGTTTAACCTGGTCAGTATTAGAATGGGTCACCATTTGGGAATTTCAGTGATGTAACTGCTGTTCGCTTATCTCGGCATTGTTTTCAGTCGTTCTGGAATTCATGCCATTCGACTTAAGCAGTGAAGGTTAAGGAGAGATGTGGCTCAGGGTTGCGCAACCCGTGCCTCATAATTACACGCGCAGTTACACTTATAGGGGATTCCATTGTCTTTCGAAACTGAGTGGAGGCTGCATTTTAAATTTCAACATATCAATTATTACGTTAATAACATTTTATAAAAATACATTGTGAAAATAGCAATTTATATGAATTATTTTTAAGTAAAATAATCGGCCAGTATTTTTAGAACAGCCCCCCCCCAAAGATTTACATACTAATTTGCAAGAACTGCCAAAACCCTAACGTCATTATTTCCCCTGACTATAATATATATGCGAGTGGAGATTGCTTGTGGATTTGCTATTCCCATGAAACTTCCCTCTTTGTAGTAAGCAGGTTAAATCTGCCTGGGGTAAATGCTTTTTTCCAATACTTTTTTACCAGCTCTATTCTGTTGTTGGCATTGATTTCTTTCTTTCCGAAACCAGGTACTCACATAAGGTACCACATGGAGGTTTCTAGCATTCGGAAAGTGTTGCTATAGAAGTGAAAGTATTTTAATTTGGAACATTGGCATCGACGTCACCACCATTATCTCCCATCAAATCAACTTAGCACTATAACCGCAAGCTGCAAAATCGGTGAAGCTGCATTCAAATTTTATCGGATCTGTCGCATCTGATTATACACAGATATGAACTTAACATATCCTTTTGTTTAAGAAATAAAAACGTGCCCTCGAAATATAGAAATCGTATATAACGCATAATTAAAATGTTAATAATAGAAATCGTAATAACGTATAATTAAAATGTTAATTAAAATAAATTACTATGTAAATCTTTGGGGGGGCTGTTCTAAAAATACTGGCCGATTATTTTACTTAAAAATAATTCATATAAATAGCTATTTTCACAATGTATTTTTATAAAATGTTATTAGCGTAATAATTGATATGTTGAAATTTAAAATGCAGACTCCACTCAGTTTCAAAAGACAATGGAATCCCTTATAAGTGTAACTGCGCGTGTAATTATGAGGCACGGGTTGCGCAACCCCGGGCCACATCTCTCCTTAACCGTCACTGCGTAAGTCGAATGGCATGAATTCCAGAACGACTGGAAACAATGCCGAGATAAGCGAAGAGCAGTTACAGCACCTGAAATTCCCAAATGGTGACCCATTCTAGTACTGACCAGGTTAAACGTTGCTTAACATCGGGGATCTAACAGAACCCGGTGTGTCAACGTTATTATTCCATACATAATATTTAGTAAAATTCACAAAACGTTATATAAGTAGAGTTCTGAAGTATAATAAGCACTTAATTACGAAAATTAAATGAAAAAATTTATATGCATTAATTCAACTTTTAGAAAAATATTTCCAAAGCTACAGTCAATATAACAAGTAAGCAGGCGACAAAGTTGTATCATGCTAGTTAGATCATTTAAAGATATTATGGTGGAAAGCGGTCACATTTCTCAAAATAAATATTCGAAAACAACTAATGAACAAAACAATGTCAAGGAACTATATAAAGTTTTTGATGTGAATATTTCAAAAAGTAACCGACCATCTGGAAAAGATTTCTACATAAAAAAGAAAGGTAAATGTGTCTTACATGGACTCAGTGGATAAATATATCTTTTTACAGTTATTTCTGACAGTTCGTTTAATGTTTACTAAAAACAAGGACACCCGTTATTTTTTAATTTATTTATAGTGGTAACATATTTGTAGTTCTAGCCAATCAACAAAATTTCTCATATTCCCCATGAAAATATGTGCCATATTTGGTTCAAATCTTATTGGACCGCTTGGGCTAAATTTAGTTTTATTTTTTAAAACATTATAGTGATAATACCTACGAGAATGATGACGTCAATTTTGTTGTTTAATTGCCAATGGTTTTATTGATCTATTAAAATGAGGCCAATGCCACCAGGGGGTGGACTAAGTACGAAGTATGAACTTGTCTACCATATATTATTTAATTATGCCATTGTGTTCGTTACAACTCTACTTTCAACCGAGTCGTTGTTTGTTTCGTTCACCACACTCTTTTCTTCTACCTCTTCTTTTACACACGTCCGTTCGTTTTCGTGACTCAAAATCCTCTCTCTTCCCGCTTTCCTGTCTTCGTTATTTATGGAATCAGGGTACGAGATTCTCCGAGATTCTCCGAGATTCCACGAGACTTCTTTCCACATAAACGCATGCGGGCGCAATCTTGATTCTTAGTTTGTGCTCTGCAGGCACAAACGCGCAGTCTCTTTAACGCTAAGCCACTTTCTCCACACTCCCCATCTGATCTCATGATCACAGAGACGACAGGGGGGTGGTGATTGCCGCCGTCGGGTGCTTCTACGAAGGGGGATAGTGCTGCTCTCGTCTTTGCGTGCGCTCTCATCCACCGCCTAATGGTCGGGGAAGGCTTCATCCCCGTGGAGGGTACTGGTATCAGAGTCACTGCTTGATAGGGATGGTGCAAACCAAAGCGATGGCCCACTCGTCTCAGAGTCAGAATCACTCTCATCATCCACTGGAGGTGGTACATGTGTCGCCGGCCGTAGGTCCCTAACGTGACGGGGTAGGCCATCAACCTGGACACACTGCTGACTCACCACATCGGTCACTGTGCCTCGTTTATACTTGTCAGTGCATCGGTTTCCTGGCGGCGTCACCCAGACAGCATCCCTTTTGGCGTATCGATTCCGTTCTATCTCAGTGGCCACAGTTGTATCGAGGTGGATTCCACGGTACTGATAGATTGCGTTTGCAGGCGCCGTTCCTGGAGAGACGCCATCCTTTGGCATGAGATTATACCAGTACACAGCTTCTGCGATGGTGCACTGCTTCCTGGCTGCAATTATTTTGATGCTGCGATGGCTTCTCTCAGCTATACCATTGCCAGAAGGCACATAAGCGCATCTAAGCCGCATCCGCACACCCCATTCTTGTAAGAACTGCCTCATCTGATGGCTGCAAAAGGCTGGGTCGTTGTCCGTCAGCACTTCATCGGGCGCACCTCTTTCACAGAACACGGATGACAGCTGGCGAATAATGTTGCAAGAGTCCTGGCGCCCGAGGAGTCTCCAGACTGCGAAACGTGTAGGCCCACAATCGATGAGGGTAAGGAAGTGGTTGCCACCGTAGTGTGTGATGTCCATGCTCACTCTCTGCCACTTACCACTCACTCCTAACTCCCCTTCCTTCCATCGTGCTGGAGCTGGGTCGATGGATTGGCAGGCCTCGCAACTTTCCACCACTCTTCAGATATCTTTTTTTCCTACTCCTGGATCAATCATCTTGACAAAGTACAGTGTCCGCTTGATGCCAGGATGTCCACAATGTCGATGAATGTCCATGATGCGCGCTGCATCCACATTACACACAACTGCTGCACATGTGTTTTGCAGATTATCAGCATCTCTCCGAGCACTAGCCAGAAGCCATCGTTGAGGGACTCTTGTCAAAGCATCTGCTCTGTTGAGCGCAGACCTGATCAACACTACGTCCACGGTCAGGTCGTACTCTGTGATGGTGTCGACCAAGATGGCAAGCCGTCTTCGAATTAACATCTCACTCGATGCTCGTGTCGTCAGGCGGGCTCTTCCACTTAATGCATCGTTTATCCACCGATGAGTGCATACCGAGTCAGTCATGATATGTAGAACCTTGGCGTGCCATTGAAGCGCCAAGTTAACGCCCTTCAATGTGGCATCAAGTTCGGCCAGGTTTATATGCCTCGAATCATTCTCTGGCCGAAGCCAACAGGCATCTTCAATAATGGAATCATTAACTGCAAGGGCAACTCCAAGGGCCAGTGAACTAGCATCCACCCAGACCGTGAACTCATTCCCGCTGACGCACCACTTTCCCTGAACGGGGTCATCACTGATCACTCTGGACACAGTCTCTGTCAACATACTCCTTAGGGTGACATCGTGTACTGCATCGTCCCATCCCGAAGACACGGCTGTTGCACGTCTCTTTATGTCTGCCACGGCCACCCTGAGCCAACCGCACACAGGGAAATGGCCTACCATTTTTCCACAAAGAGAAAACACTGTTCGTCGAGTGATGTCTGCTGGGACCTTGGGAACGTGACTTCCTCTTCTCCAGCAAAGTCCCTCCTTGCTATTGCGCACGTGCAGGCCGAGAACTTTTGCTCCATCGCACAGACGCTCTGGTTCCTTACATATCATTCCAAAGCTTTCAAAGTGCGTTCTAACCGATTGCGCTGACATAAGGTTCTCAGTGACGAATATATCATCGATGTATGAGGATGTTGCCTGTTGCACTGCCTCATCTTGCTGCCGGATAGCATGCATGATTGCTGTCATAATGCCTGGGGCCACATTTAGACCGAACCCTAGCCTGGTTAGACAATATGGGGTTCCTCTAATTTCCACAGTCTGAAATGGCCACAATTTCTTCTCAATGCGTATTTGCAGATAGGCCCTGCGTAGGTCCAGAGTTGCCACGTTCGATCCCTGCTGTCGCCACTCCCTTAATTTGAGTGCACACACATCAGCCCTTGCTGTATATGGGTCGACATGCTCATTGAGCTCACGGTAGTCTAGGACGGGGCGGACCTTTTGTTTGGTCTTTTGTACGACGGCCATCAAGGGAATCAGCCCTCGTGGGGGGCCAAGCTCATTCTCTGGGTATGGAAGAAGCCAGCCATTGTCGATCCACGTTTGCAGTTCTTCTTCATACTGTTCCCTTAGCCACATGGGTGGGGGATATTCCGATAACCGGTTTCGCAAGGATATTGGTGGCTGATCGTTTGACCACTTCCAAGACGCCGTCCATGCATTGGTGTTTCTATCATACTCTGCATGAAAGTCAGGCTCGTCGAGAGTTATGGCAGCACAAACATGTTCCTCACATCGAACACAGAATATGCAACACTTTTTTTATTTCATGTATTTAATTTAATCAGGAAAATATACAAATTAAATGTCTAATGAGGTTTTCAATTGAATGGAACGTGTTTAGTATGAAACAATATTGAATATAACTCACCGCCACGTATTTTTAAATGTAAATTTAGCTCCCAAAACAGAGATACTCTGGATTCGAACAATATCCTTTGGCCATCGTCTAAATATAGTTCTCCTTCACTGGCCAAAGACAGAAAGAAATTAAGTCTAGCATCAGAGCAGTAATTTCTCTTTGTCTTTAAGTTGCTATGAAAATGTACAGGTTAATAGAGGAATAACCATCGTGTGGCTACACCCGGCGAGTAATGCCCTCTCGAAATTTGAGTATATCTGGCAATTAATATCATTCCATACAGAGTTACCTCCTCTTGATTAAGTGGGTGTCTGAAAAATTAGATTTAACTAATTGTTGGTCATTTAACAATATGAGTTTAATGAGATGTAGATACACTTGTGCCCGATATTATTCATACCCCTCGGATCTTTGAGATTTCTATAAGAATATTGCTCAAACCAGAAGGTAGACGATATTAAAGGGATTTCAAACAATAAATCAAGCATAAGCATTTAATTTAAACTCAACAAATAAATAAATTATGCAAGTTTGAAACATTATACAAAGAAAAACAATAATGGCACTAGTTCAAAATTATTCATACCTCTCTTACTAATAGTCAATAGCATGCCCTTTATTCTTAATAACTGCCTGTAACCGTTTTGGATATTTATCAACAAGGTTTTTACAAGCATCAACACTGATTTTTGACCATTCTTCAATGCAGTAGTTCTCCAAATCCCTCAAATTTCTAGGTTTCTGCTTTTTAAACTCAGTTTTCAATATGTGCCAGAGGTTTTCGATAGGGTTCAGATCGGGACTCTGGCTAGGCCATTCCAAAACATTAATTTGATTATCCTCAAACCATTTCTTGACTATTTTGGCAGTGTGTTTTGGATCATTATCCTGTTGAAGGACCAAGTTTGGTCCTAAATGGAGCTTCTCCGCATCCTGTCTAATGTTTTTCTGGAGTATCTCCAAATATTGCTCCTTCTTCATGGTTCCATCTATCTTGACCAAACTACCTGGACCACTAGCCGAAAAGGAGCCCCAAAACATTAGGCTACCACCACCATGTTTCACCGTGGGTATGGTGTTCTTTGGGTTGTAAGCTTCTCCTTTCTTCCTCCAAACGTAAGAAGCATCCATATGGCCAAGCAATTCAATTTTTGTTTCGTCAGTCCACAAAATACTTGAGAAAACGAACTCTGGAGAATTCACATGGGTCCTAGCAAACTTTAGACGTGCTGCAAGGTGTTTTTCGGTGTGCAATGGAGTCCTTCTTGGTCTTCTTCCTTTCAGACCATTTTCATGCAGTGTCCTTTGCAATGTTTGCCTTGATATTTTTATGCCAGAAGACTCCAGATTTTCTAAAATGTCCTTAGTAGTAGTGGTTGGATTTGCATTAACACTTCTTACAATATTCCTGGTGGCTCTAGCAGACAGTTTCCTTTTCCTTCCTCTACCAATTAAGTTGTTTGTTGTGTGGTGGCTCTGGAATTTTTTGATGATGCTCTGTACTGTTGCTGTAGGGACCTCAAATTTCTTGGAAATTGACTTGTAACCTAAACCATCCTTATGTGAATTCACAATTTTAGTCCTAAGATCATTACTAAGCTCTTTTTTCCCCCCATTCTAATATTTTTATTCTTTTATTGGTTTTCAGTTGATATCATTTTAATTTCTGAAAAATGCAAAAAACGAAATGAAATTAATCAAAGGTTGTATAAAAGCATTCAAAATAAGAATCAAACAGGAAACAAACAGCCAGAAACTCGATTAATACTGACAAAAATAAGGGGGTATGATTATTTTTTAACATTGCAGATTTTATAAATAGCTGTATATTTCTTTTATTACAAGTATCCCGAGATTTTAAAATGACGAAAATGATCAGAAGAGGTTTATTAAGAATATGTATCAATATGGACGTAAACAATAAAGTCTTACAAAGTTACACCTAATAAACTCAATTTTCAAGGGGGGGTATGAATAATATCGGGCACAAGTGTATATACGATAAATATGCTCACAGTCAAGGTAGAGATGCTGATGAATCACAGACGGTGTGATGTAGCGTAAGTCGGGTATTTTTAAATGGGTTGGATTTGAGGAAGTCTAAGATTTAATGGCACAGCTGAACTCTATTGAAGCTACTGCTAATAGTATTTGTGCTTTTTTTAAGAAAAGTTGATTTCTCTACACGTGTGCTAGTAATTGTGTTAGTCTAGCCGCACTGATGAGTAAACAGTATGTATATGGATGACTACAAAATATATTTTAAGACCCCTCTCTGGGTATAGCACTGTCGTAAATTTTCTCACCCGCTACGTAATTGGCTGTAAATGCGATGTTCGCTGTCTGTTTGTGAACAAAACGATTTGAGCACTATAAATGTTTGTTTGGAATGTTTGTTGTCATTGATGGAAGCTAGTTACGAGCGCCGTTCCCGTGGGTCGATGGGTAGAACTGCCGACTATCAACGCAATGGACCTAGGTTCAATCCTCGGCATGGGAGAGGTGCTAGTCTAGCCGCACGGATGAGTTGTGAAACAACGAAACAGTACTGTATGTGGATGACTACAATATATATATATATATATATATATATATATATATATATATTATATATAAGTTTTATACAAAAGATAAGTATTCGTGTTGCAAGTTATATCATTCATATCAGTTGTACTAACAGATGCGATGCATTAAAGCCGCATCCATTGGAATCGCGCAAAACTTCCGGGTGATCTGATATGTGTTTTTTTCTTCTTCTTCTTCTTCTTCTTCTTCTTCTTCTTTTTCTTCTTTGATGGTTGGTTGATGTGTCTGCTCTTTCACTTCGCATTTGTCTTGCAATAACATGTGTACAGTTCACTTAGTTTTCATCGCCATAAATATCAAAGATAAATCAGCTTCCCATACCTAAAGAATCTCTAATAACCTGCCTTTCCTATTTTCGCCGCACAAGCCAGACAGTCTTGTTTATTAAGTGTCGCTCAAAGTTAGTGTCACGCGTAGAAACACACCCGAATTATGATATATTATACCACTTCCATGAAATTGAACGATTGTGCTGATGATATGGAGAAGGTGGTGCCATAATGGATCGAGGTACACTGTCTGCACAAACATTCGTTAACACATTTTAACTTTTAATTAATATTTTTCATGTGTTGAATTGTTTACCTTTCTGCCTGTCATACATTGTGTCGCCTGTGTACTCACATTTCATTTAAGTATATAACGTATATTATATATATATATATGTCACTTTGTGTGTGTGTTTCTTCCTTATAGAGTCCGAAATGGCTGACCATATCTTTTGCAAATTTCACACAAGGCTAATTTAAATTTTCTGGCAGTGTTCTTTGATATGCTCATCCGATAAGTATCGAAAATCGAAAAGATCCGATGTTAAACATAGACTGTTTCTCTTATAGATAAAAATGGAATTTTCACAGGTGAATATTTGACGTTACACAGACCAAGGGAAATAATAAAATCTTAGCAAATATATATTAAAAAAATCCAGATTTATTGTCATCTCGGGATATAGCTTAGTATTAGGTTGGGGCAAAAATAATGTCGCTTTTGACGTTCAACTTTAAAAGATCATAACACCTTTCATAATAAACTTTATTAATGGAAATAAGAACCATTAGAATCGACACATTTTTGCTAACGAGAAATAACTTTATTCATCCCATTAGCATAATAATCCAGAGTCCTGGAAGTGATGAATCATTTAAGGCCGATTCGGCATCATCTAGGCTTTTGAAGCATTTTTCGCGCAGGAAGTTGTCGAGATGATTGAAAAAGTGATAATGGGTGCGCGAGAGGTCCTGTGAATATGGCAGGTGAGGCAGTCTCGTAGTCCAATTCGTTCAGCTTCTGCAGGGTTAGTTGAGCAACATACGGGCGAGCGTTTTCATGGAGGGGAATTGGTCCCTTCATATTGAGTAATCACGAGCACATACGTTGGAGCTTCTGTTGCATTTCGTCACTTTTTCGGGAGTACTTCTCCGCCGTAATCGTTTCGCCCGAATTCAAGAAGCAATGATGGATGAGACCAGCCTCAGCCCACCAAACAGTCACTATAACCTTTCTTAGTGCCATTTCGACTTCGGGAAGTGCTGTGGAGCTTCTTCGGCCTACAACCACTGTGCCGAACGTCGCTGGTTGTCGTAAAGGATCCACTTCTTATTGCACGTCTCAATCCATTCGAGAAATGGGTCGTTTTTGTTGCGCAGAAGGAGCGTAGAAAATACTTCAAAACGACGATGTTTTTTTAATTATCGTTCAATTCATACGGCACTCTTTTCTTACTTCTTTATTTGCTTTAAATGGGGAATGACGGTTGAGTGGTCGAACTCGAGTTCAACAGCAACTTCGTAGATCGGCTACAATTAAGGCTTTCAAATGTTTGTTATCAACTTCAGTCGGCCGGCCCCGACCGTCTTCATCTTCGAGGCTTTTGTCACCAGTGCGAAATTTCTTGAATCACCGTTGTGCCACGCGTTCGTTAGTGGTTCCTGGGTCACAGGCATCTTTGATATCACGAGCTGTCTCGGCAACTTTTCTGCCTATTTTGAACTGGAACAAGAAAATCGTGCTGATTTGAATTTGGTTCATGCTGTTGCAAAGCCTGGAAAACGATAATGAATTGCAGTATTCGACAGAGCGACCAACGCGCTTCAAAATGATATATAACATGGCT
Organism: Euprymna scolopes; assembly: GCF_053919585.1. Classification (NCBI taxonomy): domain Eukaryota; kingdom Metazoa; phylum Mollusca; class Cephalopoda; order Sepiida; family Sepiolidae; genus Euprymna; species Euprymna scolopes. The sequence continues at coordinate 48,306,216 of NC_136483.1, forward strand.
ATATAGATCAAAGCAAATAATTGAGAAACTATGTATAAAAATGACATATGTGAGAAAACGATATTGTTTTTGTGCAAACCTATAGTATAGCATTCGAATACAGATCGAATGATCTTCTGTTCAAGCCAGGGTGTACCTCACTATTTTATTTTTTTATCTTATTAGTGAGTTCAATTTACGATAAAAGAACAGGTGCCATTTAACATCGCCGCAAATCATTTCTTCGTTTGCATATTTAAAAACTAAACATTAATCAGAAGTAACTTTTTAAGGGTATTCATCGTCAATCTTAAATATCAGCTAACGTGATATTGTAAAGTAACACAGACGAAATTTGATGAACGACATTATCATTATTATTTTTCATTTATTTATTTGCTTATTTATTTATTTATTTTGCGAATTAGTCCACCGGGCAAATTATTCCTCGTAATATATCATAATACATACGCAATATCCATAAATTAAAATACCATGTTTAAGCGTATTGTACGACCGGGCAACGCGTGGTGTCCAGTATAATATATATATATATATATATATATATATATATATATATATATATATATATATATATATATATATATATATATATATATATAGTGTGGGGGTATTTTAGGCAGCATCTTCTCATTCAAACAAATGTTATTGAGGAGCGCGGAATTCTTCTATTTTATTATCTTCCTTTTCACCTTCTCCGATCTCCGAATCGTTTACTTTGTTTGTTTTTTTGTTTTTGTTTTTTTTTGTTTTTGTTTTTTCAAAATTGTATAAGTTGAATCCATAGCGAGCGCTTTCGATAGAGATACCTCTATTATCCTCATGAATGTTGTAGAAATTATGTTTGTTTTTTGTTGTTTTTTTCTGTTTTGTTTTTCCTATATACATATTTTTATGCTCACGTATTGGCTTATTATGAAGTAGGTGGGCGGATTTCTTTTTTGAAATACTTATTTGCTTGTTTTATGTTATATATAGAGTATATTAGTTTATTGTATATATGCATATGTACGTATTTAAAATTTAAAATCTGCTATCCTAAGCATTTGAAAATATTTCGACTACATTCGTAATTGATATATATTATTTATATGCGTTTTTTTTTTTGTTTGTTTTGTTTTAATATACAATGATTCGAGTATTTTTAGTCTATTAACATTTTTTTCGCCTTGCAAAACTTTAGTGTTTTCTACCATGATTTTTCGGCATTCCGAATTGCGGCAGCCATGTTTTCCCAAATGTTGCGATATCGAACGAAAATCAGAGAGGTGGAGAGTTAATCTTCGCGACAATGTGTTTGTAGTATAGCCTATGTAGTTAGTATTATTAGAGATACATTATGTAGTTAGTATTATTAGAGATACATTATGTAGTTAGTATTATTAGAGATACATTATGTAGTTAGTATTATTAGAGATACATTCTCCTAATGGGCAGTTAAATTGGTAAACTACATTGGTTTTTTTCTAACAATTTATTTGTCTGCGAAATGTTTTTACTTACGAGGTTAGTTGTCTGCAGTTTTTATAATAGATGATAAATTTTATTTTTGTTATCATTGGGAGTAACGTATCGACGGATTATATTCTTTTAAATACTTTCATCAGTTTTGGAATTCTTGTGTAACTGATTACGCTAATATATTTGAATAGTTTGAGAGTTTTCTTGTTAGTTATTACAAGTTTGATTCCAGTTGCTGATCGCTTGTTTATTTGTTTATCTATAAGAGAGTTTCGGAATTGGTTATTCACTAAAACTTGTTTCATATTTCAAATTTTAAATATGTACATATGTATATATACAATAAATTAATATATTTTACATATAACATAAAAAAACAAATAAATATTTTTTTTTTAAAGTCGGCTCACCTAATTAATAATAAGTCGCCACGTGATTATAAAAATATTTATATATATATATATATATATATATATATATATATATATATATATAATTAGAAAAACAGCATAATTTCTACAACATGTCTGAGGATGATAGAGGTATCTATGTCGAAAGCGCTCGCTATGGATCCAACTGATACAATTTTGAAAAAACACAAAGAAAACTATTCGGAGATTGGAAAAGATTAAAAGGAAGATAATAAAACAGAATTCCGTGCTCTTCAATAACATGTGTTTGAATATATATATATATATATATATATATATATATATATATATATATGTATATATATATACGACGTTTTTGTTCTTTTTTCGAACGTTAGTATCCAAAATATTATAGTGTCTTTCTCAAAACAATTTATAATCGTTAGATATGACGTCATTATGACACAAGAAAACCTTTTCTCTTCTCTTTTGGAATAAACATTATTGGAATTTAACATGTTAGGTTTGTACACGCAATGAAATGCGCGTTTCGTCGTCTGTATTTACTGTTTAATATTTATTTATATGTATGTATTTAAGTCTTATACGGCATCTCCTCATTCGCAATACATTCTCCTCTTACCACCTCCTCCGCCGTACACACACCACCACCTTCATTACACTGACAAAGACCGAACATACGATCGAAAACCTTGTTCTTGGAAAGAAAAAGGAACGATATAAACATTTATAGTCCTCGCATTAATTTCTTATAAAATAATAATAGCTTTGTGTCGTCACTAACGCGCATGTTGACAACATAAAGCAAACAAGATCCTGTAGGATCAGTATTTATTGTACTGTCTATTTTTCTCTATTTTCTTCTCCTTACTTTTTCTGGAATCTTCCTCTCTCCTTTCTCTCGTTTTGATTCGTATTTCTTATTCGCTCTCTTCTCTACCCTCCCTAATATCAGTCTCTCTTCATTGCTTACGGTATTCGCCTTCTCCCACTACTTTTCATATCAATCATCTTTTATTTCCCACATTTTACCGTCATCCAATCTGCATGGCGCCTTGTGTGACATCATCCACTGTGTACGGTGACATGAGAAGCAACTAATATTTACAGCTTTATATTATACTACCCTCCCGTCGTTTAGTTACTTAGCAACAATTCTTCACTTTATCTGCTCTTTCTCTCTCTTTTCTCTTGACAACCTATGATCTTTGAAGCATACACGACTCAGTAGATCACGAGTCGTATATGGACAAGGATGGTCACCAAATTCTGTTTCTCAATTTGTGGCCGTCCTGTGGAGACGATTACATTGTAGTATGTAACAAACTTTTGCCAAGTAAACTTTCCAGTTTCTGTTTATGCAAATTTTTATTGCCTATTTCGATTCCTTTTTCTCATGTGTTGGATTTTGTTGCAATACTGTATATATTCTTGATAATTCTTACATTATCATTTGTTACTTTTACATGTTTTGCCACAAGTCTTTCTGTTATCAATGTATCTATATGGAAAGTAGTTGTGTCTGACTCCGATTATGACGAAACAGTAGCGTCATCGTTGTTCTACTATTTATTTAGTCTTAGGAGGATGTAAGATTTCGAATAGTGTTCCACAATAGATTTAGCTTCGGTATTGAACTTAATAATCGTTACAAGTGTATATATCAACTTCAACAAACACTCACAAACTTCCCCGCTATTTACACACAAAAATGTATGCAATGCACACGTTGACTTACTTAAACTACCATCACATCATATTTCTGTCTGGTTAGCCATACAAAAAATTAACAAATACGGACACACATTCAGATAAATCAATGTAAAAATGGTAAGGTATCACGACACACACACACCTACATTTTCATACACAAACGCTAGTTGGTGGATATACACTGACAATGGGGGTTAGAAGCCGTAGACTTAATTTGAAAAGTTTTTAAAAACAGAAACATATTGCATTATTATTTAGTAGCATTGTAACATTCCATGAATAAAACAAGTTGTTAAAACGAACAAACGTTAAACAAAGTTAAAACCTGGTAAGCACAGTCTTTTGAACAAATGAGTATCCGTGCACCCGCGGGTAATCGTCGGTGAATGATCAGGAAGCACGACTAATAAATAAAATATCCATGATTTACATACTTGTGTGATCTAATCTTTATTCGTGATCGTTGCTTTTATCATGTGGTCGTTTTTTGCATCGTCTAGTGGTTGTGATCGGCTGACAAATTAAACTCATGCGTGGGGCCACAAGAAGACTCGTTGGTGGTTAAAAAATTTATAAGGGAAAGAGATTCGTTCACAAAGGTTGCAACTAAACGTGTGATCCTTATAAAAGATAAGCTAAATTTAATTCTTACTTAATTTCTTAAATTAAAGCGGATAGTCCCGAGGAGATTCACAGATCCCTACATTGTGTGTAAGTCTTTCTCTCTCACAAACTGTGCAGAAGAGATGATGAATTCTTCATTTAATAAACCGATATTTGCTTCAAGCGTGCTTTGTCTACGGAGGTGACCTCTGAACTTTCGCATCAATAACGCCAGTTGCACTGAGTTCATCTATGTTCGCCGCCAGACTGTCTGATATGTACTTAATGTAACACCTCTGAGATTCATACTAATTAACATAATCTACATCTACATGTATAGGGTGTATCTACATAACAGCATGTTGAATGGAACGATATACGGGAAAATGTTAATAAGAGCTAAACTATGCAAGTGTCCATATATCTATTATGATATATAAAATATTCTCGATTTTTTTATTGCCACTAAAATTTCAACAAGTAACCGAACCCTTCCAAAACAAAGCCTTCGCCCTCACCTCTTCCAGCACACACTAAATCATGCGTACATTTCATCCCTGTTTAAAAAGTAAGGAATTTATTCCGACCAAAGTGCCTCTTTCGAATATCTATTCACACAAAGACAGTAACGAACACTTTCGTTCTCTGCTATCGAAAATATTTTATATTTCAACAACATTGCACATGACTTCGATTGTCCATCGATACCTACATTTTCATGGAAACACTAGAAATCTAGGTTGTATGCCCCTAATATCCAACAACCAGATCATTTCATAGATTTTTTTTAATGAGATACAAATATATTTTTAATGGAAAGAGAAAATACAAAATTAGTCATTTTCCGTTCGCTAAATCTCTATTACTTTTTATCTTTTAGTATTCATGTTTTCTCTCCCTCTTTCTCCATCCTTCTCGCTCTCTCTCCCTCTCCCTCTCTCTCTCTCTCTCTCTCTCTATCTATCTATATATATATATATATATATATATATATATGTATTTGTGTGTGTGTCTTTGTCTGTGTGTGTGTAAAGTAATGCGTCATAATAAGATTTTCGCGTTTCATCCTCGTAGGGAATCTTTATTTTAGCCAGAAATTTTCATACAGGGTGAAACATGGAACCTCTAGTGTAGCTTAAATGCAATAAATGTATTTTTATAACGAGAAACTAACTCTACCCACTTGTTGAATATGGTAGAGTAACTAATATAAATTGATATATAAAATAGTATATCTCTTAATACATTTTATGAAAGTATATATATATATATATATATATATATATAATATGTAAAGATTGATTGATAAAGTCAACAAACAAATGAGAAAATGCGATTATAATCTGAACTAATTAATTATCTCATATCAATTACTCTATATTTGACTTTCATCTTATTGAAAACGCTATAGGCGGTCAGTATGTTTATTATTACAGACGTCACTTGTCTCAGGCCTAATGGCTATGAATATGCCACCATCGTACCTTATTAGGGAATGACCGTCAGTTTTGGGGCTTGTTTTTAATTATATTGCTTAAATAAACACACGCACACACACACACACACACACATATATATATATATATATTATAGTCATCCACATACAGTACTGTTTCGTTGTTTTACAGCGCATTAGTGCGGCTAGACAGGCAGCTACCCCAAGCCAAATATATATATATATATATATATATATATATATATATGTATATATATATATATATATATATATATATATATATATATATCGAGCTTAGATAGTTCGGACGATGTAAAAACATCGTTAACCTCATGACTCACTTAGCAGCCACTTAGCGTAGTGGTTAGGAACCTTGACTGTCGTATAGACGGTCGGGTTTCAATATATATATATATATATATATATATATATATATATATACGGAGAGCGGTCCAAAAGTTATGCCTCATTTTTATTCGGACTGAATGAATCAGAGGGGATTTCAAATTGCCTTGTTATGATTGAACGTATACATTCATGAACTGAAAGCCTTATACTCTCTGTTGCAGATATTGGCAGTATGTGACATTAAGAAAGCAACCCCTGTCATGTACGTGCATCAAACGTAGAGATTCGTCATTGGATTTCTCTATGCAGAAAAAACTGAACCGATCAATATTTGCTAAGAAAAGGGACAAACCCCAGTAAGTAAGAAAGCAACTAGAGAAGTTTGAAAATAACATTTGGAAACAGTAACAATCGAACCCAATAGAAAAATGTTAAAAGATAATAGATATTTAATCCTAGGTATGCAGTCGATTGTTCTTTTTTTATAAATAACTGGATATTAAGTATATCAGTTAAAAGAATGGACAATACGAGTTTAGAAATAATTAATAACAAAATAGGTTAAAAAGGATACAATTCAATTTAGGAATTTCTTTGTTTACCACAGGCGTGTCGATGGATGTTCAAGCGCACGTGTAATTTGAAACATGAGGGAGTCACAATGTTTATCACGCCTCTGACGTTATCAAGAAAGAAGATTTTCAATATATGGAGGCAGGGTTCGCAGTTATGTGTTTTTTCTTTCATCTTAAACGAACTTTGTATAACTCCCCTCAAGTATTATGTTTCCCTTCCGCCATGATCAATAATGAAATATGGGCTATAAATATGAACTGACTGTGTAATCTATATAAATGTCACGATCATCCTTTGTTCTGAACCCTCGTCATCCTTTCAATATGTACACACAACATGACATATTCACCGGCACCTGTTGAATCCTTACGAAGCTGATGCAGTTTATGTTCGCATATTTAGGAGATGGATTCACTGATTTTAGAGTAATGATAGAGATGTGAGTATTAAAGCACGCTCCGAGCGCCCAAGAACAACGACCCTCGTATATTAATTCATTGAAGTGAATGAATCATAGGTTTATTCTTCATAAATTTAACATTTCACGAATAGAAATATGGAAGACAAAGAGAGGGTGAGAGGTGTGGAATAGGAAATCCAATTATCTGGCATAACCACTGTAAAAATATGCTGCTATGATCCTTTGTTAGTACTATAAAAAATGATGGTGAATGATCAATTAATTTGAAAAGACTAAAGGAAGGGAGCACAATCTCGTGTCCGTTGGAAGGTTCAGAAGATTACTGATATTTTGAGGATACTTATTACCATCTAAATTTCAGAAAAATTCCAACGCTCAATTAAACTTGCCGACATATTTCTATTAATTTTGCGCATGCTCAAATTCATTCATAGCTTGAAGTGGTTAAATTTTAAATCATTCTCATCTATCGGTCGATAGCTCAAACGGTAGAGAACACGCTTGGAGCGCTAAATGTTTTAGTTTCGGTTCTTGCTGATGACGTCCTAGTCAATTTTTAACTTTTGAAATCCGTAATATATATTTTTTGCACAGACATCACCACATTATCAAAGCCAAGAGGCCACTCAAGGATAAGGGTTAAAGACTGTACAGTAGAAATTGGACAATATAGTAATCAATTCGGTAAATTTGTTAACTTATATGGAACGGCTCATCAAGAACTTGTTTACGTTAGACTTGAAGACAACCATATTGTAGTCAGCCCGAAAGCAGGAAAACGGAAGACAATTCCACAGGCGTGCAGTTCTGAGAAAGAAGCTTTGTTCATGAAATCTACGTTTAGGTTTAGGCACAGATAAAGAGTGGGGGGAATTATTGATAGTGTTTTCAGCTAGACGAGTGTTTCTTGTGAAAGTTTGGCGAGGGGGGACCATAGACTGAAGCTCAGTCGAACCCTATCCATGAAAATAACGATACAGAAGAGACAAACTCGGAACATCTCTTTTGTGAGATAGAGGTTGCAGGGAATAGAAAAGGATATCTTCTACGAGGCTACGACGTCTATTTTGAACTCTATCAAGGCAGGACAAGTCCTTTCTAGCAGCTCCTGCCCAGAGGTGACAACAGTATTCCATCCTTGGACTACCTGGTTCTTATATAGATAGAGAATTGCATCAGCAGTGATATATCTACTGGATCGATAGAAAGATCCCACCATTTTTCCAGCGGCCTTGGCAACAGATTTGACGTACGTGTTCCATTTAAGATCAGGAGCAAGCCCAGACGCTTGTCAAAACTTGAGGCCTCCTGAAAACGAGAGCCATTCATTTCAATTGATGCCAGATGTGGATCAGAATGTTGATGATGTAAAGAGAGAAGCTTGGTTTTAGATGCATTAAAAGTAACCAGCCATTCTTTACCCCATTGTACTACGTGCTCAAGATCAGAGGAGAGAGAATCGGAGAGAACTTGGTCATTTACTGTCTTAGATGTGCTACCATAGATGATAGTGTCATCAGCATAAATGTCTACAAATGATGTAAGGATGTGATTTGGAAGATCATTAATGTAGATCAGGAATAGAGTTGGGCCCAGGATGGACCCCTGAGGGACTCCAGCATTAATACTGCGAGCTTCTGATTTTTACCCCTCAACTACTACTCTTATGAACCTATCAGAAAGAATGTTTTAATAGTTAGCGTTTCTGATAGGTTCATAAGAGTAGTTATTATAATTGAGAAGACATTTCCAGCTATACCATAGCTAGAGATCTTGTGAAGTAAACCTTTATGCTATACCCTATCAAAGGCCTTTGATATGTCAGGAGCAGAAATGTTGCCTCCGTCGAGAGATTTGCTAATCCTATGAGGTATAACTGTAAGCACATCTGCTGTAGATCTAGCAGAACGGAAATCATATTGAGTGTCACTAAGAAGGTTATTTTTGTTTAGTTAGGTTTAATATAATATTCAATAGAGTATTGACTCTGTAATAATACATATGAAATCTGCACGAGTTAAAATATTTTTTAACGTATTTTACGACCGAGAAAGGTTGGACGGCCCCGCTAGATATATATAAAATGCTAACCAGTGCATGCGTCTGAGTGTCAATAATATGTATGTGCGAAGTAACCCCAAAACCAATAAACTTATTATGAATAAAGGATTAAGTATTCTAGACAGTTATGTGAGTATATTACGTTTGTTGGTGGTATAAACTTTATCATTTAGGGCGTGTGCCGCCGAAACAGCACGCTAACTATTAAAACATTAAAATAACGGGGAATCTAATTACTACCAAGTAAATAGCGTTTAGTTACTTGAGCTTTCCAAAATGAATCCAGTTTCGTTAGTTTTAAGATGAAGGGAGTATAAGTGATCTTATATATATATATATATATATATATATATATATATATATATATAATGTGTGTGAGAGAGTGTGTGAGGATGTGAGTGTGTACAAATCTGTAGCTCGTAACATTATAGTGTATTTATTTGTACAAACATTGTTGGCTGCATATTGTGCATATGTGTTTCTGCTGCAAGTTCTTTAGCGAAGCAGGGTCTTTAAGCCAGTTTTTATTTTCTTTATGAAACCAGATTTTAGAAAGTCCTTTTATTTACAGTTACTTTTACAAATTATAATAAAGACACAGATATATAGCACTAGCAAGCCACCCGGCGTTGCTCGGGACCGTTTAAGACAATAAGAAAAAGTTTGAACATACCTGTTATTCTTAGAATAGAGGAAGTTTTTATGTTTATGTATCATTTACCATCGTGAGCAAAAGAATATTTTACCTACCCTGGGACGGGTATTACACAACATATGTATGGAATAATTGTACCTTCATTGGACAGGAAGTTTACAGCACATATGTGGAAAAAATCCTTACCTTGAGCGAGTAATGTATGACACATATTTCAAATTATTGCCATAATTTTCTGTTGTGCTATATTTTCTGTATGTCACAGGTAAGAGTGTTTGTTTTTACATCGGAGTGCTATACTGGAGAAGCACTGGATTTTTTTATATGAATGTTATACTACTCGAATATATTATATGAATTTCGATTTTGATAAGTTATGTACGTCACAGATAAGAATTTATTTGTTTTTCATATGGGTACTTCATTATACAATTACCTTATTTCCTGTGTAGGATACTGCAGAAGTACCATTTTTAAAATTTAAAAATGTAAAACTCGATACTTTTAAGTAATTTTCTGTTGTGCTATATATAGATGAAATTATTCGATGACTTTACATAATTTTCTGTTGTGCGAACTTTTCCGTATGTCATAGGTGGGAGTTTGTTTATAATAGAGTGCTATAATAAAGAAACACCTTATTTCTGATATAAATGTCATACTACTCGAATATATTATATAATTTTCGGTTTGGATTACTTTTATGTACGCCACAGATAAAATTTTCTTTGTTTTTCATATGGATACTATACTGTACAAGTACCTTATTTCTCGGTCAGGACACTGTACAAGTACAAGTACTTTTTTTTCTAATGTAAAAATTAAAAAACTCGATAAGTTTATGTAATTTTCTGTTATGTTATATTTTCTGTGCGCCAAGGGTAAGAATTTGTTTCTTTTGTTATCTGGGTTCTATAGAGAAAACGCACCCTATTTCTCATATGTAAGTCATACTACTCGAATATTAAACGGGATTTTCGGTTTTAATAACTTTCATGTATGTCACATATAAGATTTTCTTTGTTTTTTTCATGAGTACTATACTACACAAGTACCTTATTACTTTGATAGAATTCTTGCACACATAAATACATTAAAAATGATTATCGTATATGATTTTTGGAATATGACTATACAAATATACAAACATATATAATACATTAAATTTAAAATGATAAGTTAATTAGTATAGGGGTGAATCCAATACATACAAATATATAAGTATATACGTATACTAATCATTCATAATGATCAGTTAATTAGTTTAGGAGTGGATCCATAGAAATATATAAACATATAAACATAATTATAATGCACAATGACCGGTTAATTAATTTAGAACTGAATCGAATACATTATAATATATAAACATATACACATAATTAAAATTAGAAATGATCGGTTAATTAGTTTAGAACTGATTCCAATGCATAAAAATATATAACCATATACACATAATTAAAATTAATAATGCCCGGTTAATTAGTTTAGGAGTGAATCCAATACATAAAAATATGTAAACACATACACATAATTAAAATTCATAATGATCGGTTAATTAGTTTAGGAGTGGATCCAATGCATACAAATATATAAATATATACACATAATTAAAATTAATAATGATCGGTTAATTAGTTTAGGGGTGATTCCAATAAATAAAAATATATAAGCATATACACATAATTAAAATTCATAATGATCGGTTAATTGGTTTAGGGGTGGATCCAATACATACAAATGCATAATCATATAAACATATTTAAAATTCATAATGATTGGTCAATTAGTTTAGGAGTGAATCCAATATATAAACATATGCACATAATTAATATTCTTAATAATCGGTTAATTAGTTTAGGAGTACATCCAATACAAATGCCATTACTAGATCTATTTACGTGATTTTTGGAATGTAACAAATAAGCCGATATATCAAATATATATATATATATATATATATATATATATATATATATATGAATATGACATTTTCGTTACGTAAAGCAAAAACATTCCTCAATTTTTTTTAATAAAAATGCACCTGCAAAGAGACAATCGTTTTCAAAACGTTGAAATATCTTACTAAAAACATTTCTTTTTTACTCGATGTAACGCATGCGCATAATGATGCCATTGTTCTACGCTCGTTCAGGTGTTATTGCTTTTAAGTTGAACCCTTTTTTGAAGGTCTTAGCAATTATTTTACTCGATTAAATGCCCCTAATAAAACACTGCACCAAAAATGCAATCGTTTGAGCTCTTGCACATCGACTAACGATCATCCGTCTAGGAGGAGATACAAATTGAACAAGGCCGATAGCCATGAGTCGCGTGCTCTCGTGTAATGAATGAATGCGTGAATGTAGGATTGACATGAAATTCTTAAAGATAAACTAAAATGACCGAAAAATGGCTGAAATGACTTAAATAAATAAAAAGTAAATGACTTAGAATGACTTTAATGAACTTAAGGATAAATTGAATGACCTTAAGAATGACTTGAATGCTTAAAAATAACTGTAATCCTTCAAAAACAACTTGAATGATCGGAAGAATGACTTGAATGACTTTGAGACTTACTGGTTGTAAAGTGGGTGATCATTTTACATTAGATTAATACAGGAAAGTGATCCTCCACTTTATATCACAATAAGTACAGCATGTAGTAAGAAAAGATATTACACTTTGATCTTGGCCAAAAGGCCAAAAAAGCGTAAAGAGCTAAGAACAGCATCTATTAACAACGGACCTTTGATCTTAACCAAAAAGGCCAAGCACAAAAGTGTTACGGACAGACCGACCGACCGACCGACCGAGTGACTTATAGAATCGCTTGCACGCGACTAAAAACGGAGACAGCCACACACACACACACACACACACACACACACACACACACACACACACACACGGACATAGTGAGATTTATATATTAGATAAAAAGGGGTTAAAAGGCAAATGGAAGTGTGACTTAGTGCTTAAAATCTGGGAGGCCAACATCCTTGTACTGATTAACATTTTCTTTTTATTATGTCCTTAATGTTATATGTAGTGTTTATATTCGGGCAGGTATTCTTCCAGCATATATGTGTGTGTGTGTGTGTGTGTGTGTGTGTGTGTGTGTGTGTGTGTGTGTGTGTGTGTGTGTGTGTGTGAATGAATGATACAATATAATTCATCCCGTTGGTTTATGTCTGTTGTGAGAAACAGCAAAGTGAATCAAGATCAAACAGTCTATCTTCAAAAGGCAGTCATGGTCCATTGCATATGGACACGTTTTCAATCTAACATTTCTTCGTCATTTCCCAACAGGGGAGCCGTGTACGCATCGCAGCTTCCACCAGTATGTTGTGTTAGAAATCAGTTTCTGCAGCTTTAAGCATAAACAAACACGCCTCCCTCCCACGTGAAGCGAATAATTAAATTACAAAAATATAATCTATTATGGAAAGTGTCAATGATGAAATGGATGCCGGTGCAGATTAAAAGGAGTGGGGCCGATTGCGAGTGAGGGGTTATTGGTCTAATGGATACATTCAGAGACTATGGCAAATACAAATCCGACTTGACCGAGCGTGTTTATTAATAAAATTGGGAAATTATAGACCGGAATTTTACCACAGCCCTGGATAAAAAAGCAAATTCTGTTTGCTTTATCATATATAACTAATATGCACCCTCCGCTTATGGTTCATCAGTTTTTCATACTAGTTATTTATCTAGGTATATTAATAAAATATTAAAATAAAATCATAGAATTACGTTAATGATTTATTTTTTTACAATGCAAATTAATATATTTGATGACCTGAAAAAACATTTACGGTTTGGTTTTATTGAGTTGATTTCTTTCCAAATTCATTTCAGGCAGTGGATATGTCTGAGATTGTTGTTTGACATTTTCTCACTTCTACTCACCACATGAAATTATTTCGCCCGAGAGTCAAAGAAATGTACGTTTTTACTTGCGTGATGTGGGAATTTGTATTTGATTTATGACGTACGAACTGGCGGAATGCATGCTGTCTTTGTGCAATGTATGCTAGTTTTATACAAATGGATACACATTTCTCTTTATTATAGAATTATTTACACTACAGAATGCCTTACAGCATTCACCACCACCCTCCTCCCCAAATTAGCATTCTATAGATTAGGCGACTCAACTTGTTCTATTTTAATGCACTTTTCTTCAGAAATATTAAAAGTGAGTTTTTTTGTTTTTTTGTTTTTTTTACTCATGTTCACCCCTAACAAGGCATATCGTCACTGGAACATAAGGAGCTACTATTTGGGGCCATGCCTAGGAAAGATTAACAAGATGTTAGTTTACTTTCCATAAATTTCAAGTCGTTTATAAATATCGGGAATAATAATGATCAAAGGAACTATCTCTGAAGTACTCCCACATTAATGTTATGCTGCTTGGATGTACATCCATCATTGACAACCTGGATTGTCATATTGTCTAAGAAGGATCTGATTATATTTAGTATACCTCCAGTTATACCGTACGATTTAATTTTTATTAAACATCCCTTTGTGCCAGATTTAGTCGAAGGCTTTGAATATATCAAAACCTACAACTCTGACTTCGACTGCCTTATCCAGTGCGTTCAGAGATGACGACATTGCCTAAATCCATACTGTTTCTCAGAGAAAAGGTTATCTTTTGCGAGGTAGCCGAATAGTGTTTGATTAATAAAGGTCTCAAAGATTTTAGTGAAGAGGAGGAGGACACTAATTGGGCGATAATTGAGAGGATCAGTTCTTTCACCAGAATTCTTGTACATTGATACCACAGAGGCTATCTTCCAGCTTTTAGGGAAGCAAGATTCAGCAAGGAATTTATTGTAGAGCTTGGAAAGTACGGGGTCTAGCTTAGCTGAGCATTTCATTATTAGTTTAGCAGAGATAAGATCAGGCCCACACGCATTGGAGGTATCCAAGTTTTTTATGCTATTGCGGACATTAGAAGGGCTGATTTTCACATCATCTAGTGAGGCTTCAGTTCACAAAGGGAAATTTGGGAGCGAGTTGTTTATTGGTTTTGAAGTGGAGTTCGGGGCAAATCGCCGAGCAAGCAGTTCAGCCTTCTCGATTGGAATGCATACGACCTTCTGGCTGTTGAATAGTGAGGGAATTAATGATTGCTCTTTCTTCACTACACTATTACAAATTTTTCAGAAATCACGAGTTCTTATCTTTTACGATTCTATGTGTTCCCTGGGTATTTCAGCATGCATTCCTTTGGATATGTCTATTTCTCTCTTACAATAGTTTGTTGCATCTATAAATTTTTGTCTCTTTGTATTTGACTTATGAGTACAAACCGGTGGAATGTATGCTGTCTTTGTGCAATGGCAGCCGCATAATCTGTAGTGAATCATGAAGGTAAGTGAGGATTGCTACAATACTTCCATATGTACACATGTGCTTCGATGCCCGCTTTGCACCATTCAGTTGTCGCGTTGACACAGATATTTGTCTACGAGCCATCTGAGATGTGTTCTCTGATAGCTTTCCAGACAGCTCTTTTATAGTACCTTGTTTTTAGCAATGGCTCTTCACCTTGGGGTCGGGATTTAAGTGTGATATCGACTGATACCACTAGGTGGTCTGAGTTTACAAGTGGAGTGTGGGCATTAGTCACACAATTCTTAGGGACTGAGATGAGGAATAGGTCTAGAAGTGAAGCCTACTGGTGTCCACGATATGGGAGGTGGGTTGAGAGTATGACTGTCTATGTGAGAGAATGGGCTATAGAGAAACTATAAATAGAGCGTCAAGCCGCATTTGTGCAAACCTGAGAAACCAAGCCAATTTTTATAGTGGACATTAAAGTAACCGAATAAATGTATGTAGGAGCTACTATCTAAGGGGAGTGCTGCATCTATACTATCAGATGCATGATCGATTAGAGTATAGTCCGGACTTAAAAGAGAACGGTAGAAAAATATAAGTAACTAACGCAGTGATGAAAAGCTAGTCGAAAGCACATAAAAAGCCTGATCACTCAATTCAAGTTGCTCTTTAGTTAAGGGGAGGTTATTACGAATATAGACTTGAAGCCCATGTATACCTATCTGAGTCCTTACGCCAGAGGCGGAGGTATCCTGCCATCTGCAATTGGTTAAAGGGGGTTGGGGAATGTAGGTTTGTTTCTCTTAATGCTAAGATATCCGGGGAGTTTAGTAAGCCCATGGATATTTGTTAATGCAAGCATCAAGGTAGGATGCGAATTAGTTTTGTTTGGATAGTTATCTAGTTTGATCGTGATATTTGTTTAGGTTGTCATTTCATTACGTTTATGTTTAATTTCAGGTTGAGAGGAGAGTATTTGGACAACGTGAGCCAGTTTTGACGCCAAGTATTCACACACAATGGTCCATTAAGCCGAGTCCTGGCTAGACAGTTTTGACTTCGTGAAAGCCCATTAGAGATTGCAGCAGAGCCCCTTTCCATGCGCGATATGTCACTACAACGATCTATATTATACAATTGATGATAGAGCAGTCGCTATAAGTGATACAAAAGAGTCAGGGCTCATGTACTGTCAGTTGAAAATAGCAGCCAGACAAACTGTCAATCGGGTGTCTCAGACAGGATCGACCCAGACTAGTCGAGTGTGCACATGTGGTATGCAAGAAAACCCAATTTGTTTAGTTTGTGAAAGAAAAAAAGAAGATAGGAATAGGGATAGTGGAACAGCGTTCAGTGTCTTAGTTAGGAAACAAGGCCAAGCACAGCGTGGCCTCGTGAGTCCCTGGTATTGTATCTCTTCGCCTGGCTATCGCATAAAGGAGAATGAAAGCCGGTGAGAGGTAGAGGCTATTTACTATTTAAGCAATTTATATTTTTAAACCGGAGAATTTGTTCAAGTTACCAGCTCTAAAGAGGCTGTCAACCATTACTTAGTAGGTCTCCGTTCCCGGGTTTTATTATCAGTTTTTTTCTTTTTCTACACGCCGTTCTTTTCAATCTTTCTTGATCATCTTTCTTCGTTTTTATCTTGTTTTGGGATGGCGTGATTGCTTTTATTAATAAACATTATCGGTGCTATTTCATATCATTATTTTTCTTGGTACTTTCTAAGAGTTCTTACAAAAGTTATAATCAGATATTACCCACCTATAATACCTATAGTGCTCTCTTAAATCTGTGTGAGAAAAAGTCACCTCAGATCTCAAGTACTCTCCCCCTTTTTGCATAATCTTTGCAAATGACTTTGTATTATCGATACATTCGCTAACCATGGATTTCTAGTTGGAAGCCTCCTAATCGTCCCAGTACTCTTCGCATTCACCCAGTACAGGTCTACTTCCTCGGTCCTCTCACCCCTTGCCCAATCATGACTATTTTGTGTGATATCAGCCGAGGCCAATCTTTTTTAAATATTTCTCCTATTATTATGATTGTTGTTAAAATTATTTCATTACTAGCGGAACCTGTAGAAATTTCACAGTGGCATCTTTCATATGCAATATGCATTTTTTGTTGTAAAATCTGTGAAAGTATTTATCTAAGTAATCTGGTTAATCTAGTGTCAGGTTATATCTAGTATTTACGGTCTATCTAAAATGTCCTCATAATAGTCTATAACATATTTTCGTTTGCGAATGGAAACCCAATGATATAATTCTATTACCTTCAGACATAACATATACTACCCTTGGATCTAGATAGAAAGCCAAGACGGCATATTTTAGCTTCACGTATGGCCCAAAAGCGACATTATCTATTTATATATTTATTTATTTTACATTGCGTCTGCGGTGATCGGGAGAGCGTGTTTCTTAAAATGGAGGATAGAAGGAGATAACATATTACAAACATTAAGTTAGCGCAAATAAGTTAATTCTTGCATATTTCGTATAGATTATTATAGTAAATTTTTTATCGATTTTTAGATATTATAAAGTTGCGATTTCAAAAATAAAAAATATATCCATACTAGCCTGAGTGCCCGGCGTTGCCCGGGTATTTGTAGGTGTGAGTTGAGCAAGAAAAAAGTAGTAGTAGGCAAACAGGCTCAAACCTGTACCGCGAAGGAAGAAAAGAATGAAAAAAAACGTGACGTCTTTGCTGTTGTGCCCATCGCCAAACTGGAAGTGACGAAGGTTTAAATTAAGGCTAGTGAATCGAAAAGAGGGGATGACTTTCAAAAATATTGGCGAAAAAGGCGACCCCTCCCCGTAGAAAAGTGCCCAATTAAAGATGAAGAATTAATGAAGTAACCAATTTTTCGATATTTGTCGTCCGAAGGGTCGACTTCAAAACGGTGCCGATCTCGTGAAACCCCGTTACCTCTGTCGAAATTTTAGGCACACATATATACATACATGCATACATATATACATTTAAAGAGACAGGTGACACGTATATCATAGACTAACAGGGCTACCCGATGTTGCCGAGGCCATAGAAGTAAACAAAAAGTACCTCTTTCTCATAATACTAAGGGAAAGTAATTAACGATCATATTCATACTTACTTGTGCTCCAAATGATTGGTCAATTATTTTTGGTGTGAATTGTATTCAAACAAACATAAAACATGTAATGCTGAAATTTTACCGTGGCTTTATTAAAGATCGCATTCAATTGGATGTTGACAGAGCATGCTGAAATAATAAGGTTATAATTTGGTCACCTGTCTCTTTAAATGTATATATGTATGCATGTATGTATTTTGTATTTACACATGTTACATGAAGAGGACGCACCGTTATATTTTTAGATAGGACTTTCAGATTAAATCCAGTTCTTTTGACATGGTTTATTTATTAAAATATTAGGTGAAAATACAGATTAGTTAGAAAACTCCTTCTTTCTCATGAGTATCTGCATATAGTTGTGTGTGTGCGCGCATACCTTACAGATTATGCAAGGCATAGGCCACAGTCGATGATATTATGTATGATTTAAAAGTAGACTAACGGCTAGCGTTCAAAAAGCGTACCTTACTAGAAAAAGAAAAATATATTTTAAGAAAAAAAATGAAGAAAACAAAACAGAAATGATTAAAAAAATAGAAAGTTAAGAAGAAAAAGTAAGAATGTTACGCATTGTCAGATCTTTGCTCAATCGAGCACACGTACATAAACACATGCATGCACGAGCTATAATAAGAACCATTAGCGAAGGAAAATTTGCGCTGTGTGAGAGAGAGGGGGTAGAGTAACCATTTTACACACACTGTGGACTCCGTAGAATAATAGGAACAGCAGTCTGACAGCTACAAAGCCGCTATTAGATAGATTGTATCTGATATATCAATATATGTATATAATATTATACGCACACACACACACGCATGGCTGTAATGGCTTATGCATTAAATAAAGTTGACGCTGGATGAAATAATTTAATTTCAGTAACCGTTCCTTTATATAAAGAGGAACTGAATTCCAGAATAAGAGAATTTTCAGAGCTCAGCCAATCAGAATGTCAAGATTTGCCGAGAGAGTATTTATTATTTGTGAATCGGAAATTGGAAAGATTATCTTAGATCTATGTATGTATTAGTCAGTTGCGGTCTGTGTAATCACAGAATCCGTGAAATGTATAGAATTCGTCCCAGTGACAACTGTTAACAATGTTAGGACTAAATGCTTAGAGAGAAAAATAGGGACTCTTTCCTCTAACGATGTTGCTTGTACGATACAATATGGTATTTTATTATCACGACTAAATGTGTCTAAAATGGTATTCGAAGCTGCATAAGATTGTGGCTAATAGCCTAGATGTATTGAATTTGTATGTGGCACCTGTTGTTGCAAACCTACGATACTTTTGTCCAGAGGGGAATTCCTGCGGCTACCCTATTAATATATAGATGATCATCTCTGAATGACAGTCGAGAAACCCACAGACAGTATTTTCCGTACGGGTTGCGAAACGACTGTAATGTTGAAAAGAAAATGATAGACACTCGCCTAAATCTATATATAAATACGATAGGGTGTATGGTATTTTCTGTGTCGCACTTTTATCCAGTTCGTTTAATTGTTATGTACTTTCATTTCTTGTCATAAATAATATTACCAAAAAGTCTTCATAAGATTTGGTTTCGGTTTCGATGTTAGATGATGGCACTCTAATAATCTATTTGTTTTATTAAATAATTTTATCAAGAATTCTTCATAAGTTATATAAGTTTTATTTGGGTTTCGGTTCTAGCTGATGCACCCAAGTCATATCGATATATCTTTTTTTTATTTTTAAATCGCAACTTTATAATATATAAAAATCGATAGAACATTAACTCTTTAATAATATATACGAAATCCGCAAGAATTAAAATATCATATTTAAGCGTACTTTACGACCGGGCTTTGCCGGGCGTTAGATAAATGCTTTTGCAGTTTTAACAAAAAGTTACAATAATATCAGAACATCTCCATTTACGCTGAACATCTACAGAATGCCAACATCAATATATTACATATAAATGAGTCCCCTGTGGAATATACACATATTCCGCTAGTATAAATAAATATAAGTATGGTCTTATTCTCCCTTTGGTCATTGAGATACAACTAATTATTACGGGAATATAATGCATATATGTATGAATCTGTACGTAAATGTATATAAGCATATGCATGTATGAATGTGAATAAATATGTAAATGTATGAATGTGTATTCTTGATTACACACACACACACACACACACACATATATATGTGTGTGTGTGTGTCTGTATATATATATATATATAACTACTTAATTTACTCACATAAAATTAATATACGAAAGTATAAATTTATGCGTAAACTTTAAGTATTTACTTCAAAAGTGCTCAATAAGTAGGTAGAGCTAGTTAGTAAGTTATAAAATATATATGACGATTAAGCTACACCGAATATTCCGTGTTTCATCCACTCTAGGACTCTTCAGGCTTATGCGCGAATTTTGCGGTTGTTTGTCCTTTTTATATACGCATCTTCTATTGAGATTTTAGTTAGCCAATCAGCTTTCTAGTATCCACCGCGCCCTTCCTATCAGCCAATGAGCATGCACTTATCGGACAAA
The DNA here is from genome assembly GCF_053919585.1 of Euprymna scolopes. NCBI lineage: Eukaryota > Metazoa > Mollusca > Cephalopoda > Sepiida > Sepiolidae > Euprymna > Euprymna scolopes. The sequence goes on from NC_136483.1 coordinate 48,326,942, forward strand.
GACCTATTTGACTTCTGCTTGACCTGTTCCATTGTGTGTGCTCTATTTAGCCTGGTTATCTAGTTTCTTGATCTGTTTTAAATCTAGGTTAGTGTTTTTTAATGTTAGTTTAAATATAAATATATATATATATGTACATACATATGCACATATATATACATATATATACATACATATATGTGTGATTGTTTATGTATATTCATGTTTATTTAATTTATTTATTTGTTTATTTTCTATTGTTTTTGTTAGTTTTAAAACTATTTTGTATCGCTATCCTAGAGTAAATTTTATCTTGTGAACACAGTTGTTTGTATTTCTCTTCTACAGTTTAATAGATGTTGGGGTTCTTTAAAGTACAGGATAGCAAATTTTTCATGAAGGCATAATCTACAAGGGTCGTCTAGGTCCCTATACGTGGTAGCTTGTCTTATTATTTTCAATTCGACTACCGGCGAATGTCCGCTTTCCTTGAGTTCCCAGTATTTATTTGCTAGCGTTGTTTTCATACGGTGTCTTTTATTTTTGAATGTACTTTGTGGTCATAATATCGAGTTTTGAAATCTAAGGAAGTCACGTAATATTTCTTGTTATTCGGGGTTTTTTTTTCGCAAATATTGTGGCCTGATAAAATACGCTTTTAGTTAGACATTTATTTTGAAGTGGACAAAGTGTGCGGTGTCTACAGTTGCATTTATCTTGTTCGTTATTAGTATTTTTTATTTATAGTATGGTTGTTCTTGTCCGGGGTTGGTTTATTATTATTATTATTATTATTATTATTATTATTATTATTATTATTATCATTATTATTATTATTATTATTATTATTATTATTATTTCTGCTAGTGTTAGTTTTATTATTGTCATGGTGTCTACTTTTTTATTGTTTATTTTGTTGTTGTTTACATTGTTTTTATTTAATATTTTGTTATTATGTACTTTAATTATCATCTCTAAATTCAAGCAACAACTGTAGGATAACTTTAAGGTATTTTCATTGAAAATTTTGTGTAAGGGGTTGGTTGCGGGAAAGTGTTTTTCAATAAGATCTAGAAATTTCTTGCCAAGTTTTGTTATTAACATTTTATTGTATGGGGCCGTATACCAAATTATAGTTCTTTTTCTTCTATTTTTAATTTTATTATAGTTATTGGTGTTCTGTTGCTTATATTTGATATCGATATTTCTGTATCCCCTATTTTTTAGGGCTCTTTCATAGATATTGGTTGACCTGTTAAATGCATTTTCATCGCTTGACTTATTACTGAGACTACTTACGATCGAGTTAGGAATGTGTTTTATAATTGATGGTAGGTGATTGGACTTAGGGTTTACATATATTGGAGTAGCATTATGTTTTACGTAGGGTTCATAGGCTAAATAGAGCACACACAATGGAACAGGTCAACCAGAGGTCAAATAGGCCTTTGTCCGATAAGTTCATGCTTATTGGCTGATAGGAAGGGCGCGGTGAATACTAGAAAGCTGATTGGCTAACTAAAATCTCAATAGAAGATGCGTATATAAAAACGACAAACAACCGCAAAATTCGCGCATAAGCCTGAAGAGTCCTAGAGTGGATGAAATGCAGAATATTCAGTGTAGCTTAATCGCCATGTATATTTTATAACTTACTATGTGTATATATATATATATATATATATATATATATATATATACTAGCAGGCCTCCCGACATTGATCCGGTCCTGGATATGACCTTAAACTATATTCAGTAGTGAGGCCTCAGCTTGCGGCCTTTGGGGAGTGTGGAGCCACCCTTAAATTACTATTGCTCCCCGGTCCACTTTGATCCGGAATGGTAATACCTGTTAGGGTCTCAACTATGGGTTGAATAGAAACCGACTTGAAAACAACAAATATATTCTATTAAAAAATTTTTCTTCAAAATCTGTGAATTCGGCATTAAATAACCCGAAAAGGGTTGATATGCCGTTAAACAAAAACAACCAACCAACCGACATCGCTCTATCATAAAATATGCTTAAATATGATATTTTGATAATTGCATATTTCGAAAATTGTTGGTGTGTCTATAACGTGAAGAGAACATTTTTCAATTGTCGTAATAAAGACGAAACGTTTACGAATGCATACAATTTTCCGTTTTAACATTTTTTTCATTGGATTAAACTATTATTTCCTTAATTATCATAATACACCTATGATATGTGTGTATGTTCGTGTGTAATCGACCCCATAATGTATTCTATAGAAAACAGACACACCGTGTTAAGATTTCTATCAATACTAATCTAAGCAGTGGATACGGAATTAATAAACATTGAAAACAAAACATTCCTTTATTTAAGCTAAACGCTAGTATCGTCATAGACGTTAGTAGTTAGTGAATTCATGTTTTGAAGAATTCTACTTTTATAGATCAGAAGTGTGAAGCAATAATTTATATTCAGAAAAATACCCCTTTTTAAATAACATTAATTTTATGTGTGCCCTTTCTAAGTCTGGTCACATACATTTTCCAAATATATTTTGCATAGAAAATTTAGCCTGCGGTAGGTTTAAGCTGAAACATGTAAGCAAGTACCTAACCAAAGATAGATGTATCAATAAGGATTTACATTAAACACAAACACATATATATGTATATACAGGTTGACCCAAAAAACGGGCCCCAACCATAAGTAGTTTCTTAGTGTTTTGTCCGAATGAAAGAAAACTTTGGTCATAACTAGTTTATTATATTCAAAACATCACAACAAAACACTAGGGTCTTTGGCCTTTTTTCTCCGTTGACTGTAAAATCCTCAGAAAAACAATTGAATGTCCTCTGTTTTTTTTTGTTTTTTGTTTTTTTTTTTGGGGGGGGTCACCCTGTATATATATATATATATATGTATATATATGTGTGTGTGTGTGTGTGTGTGTGTGTGTGTAAATTAGTTAAACACCTCCATATGTTTAAAATAAACTTTTTAGTGGATCAAACGAAAATAAATATCAATAGTTTAAAAGTTAATTATTTCCTTGCTATTATAATATATACAATTTTATTTGATTTAATATATATATATATATATATATATATATATATATATATATATATATAAGAGCAAATACTTAATAAAACATGTTAAAAAACACTTTGAAAAAGAATTAAAAACTTATTTAATCTGAAAAAGAAACACTTAATAAGTGGATAGTCCTTAATCCGCGGAGTTTCGGAGAAATATTTTCTTCTCATCAGAGGGTAGGAATTAGCAAAATGCGGGATCGGATTTTGCATACAAAAGTATTTGATGAAACTGCAAGTATGTCAAAGATCTTACTTGATAACAAATAGTGAAGCAGAGGAAACATGGTGAGGAAGAAGGTTATTTCCCGTGAATACATTTTTTACTGAATTGATATCAAGATTCCTCTACTTATAACAGGTCTTCAAATGGGGAGTAAGTTGTTTGGTGTGTTTATCGTTTCTAAAAACTAAGATTATCTCTTTTCACTCCCAATACACGAATTTGCATTTCTCACGAGTAAAATTGAATTGTTTTCTCCTTAAGAAATTCCCCTTATTTTATAATCAGCTAGGACGGACGTTAACCCCACATATGAGATAAAAGACTTACATTAAATCTGTAGTTAACGTTCGTGGAAAAAGGTTGCATCATTCTATCATTCCAGAAGGATTTTGATGCAATTCTCTAACTATATAAATGACAGATAAATCTTAAGATTGAGTACTGTTATCGGTTGGAAGGCGCCAATATTAAATAAGCATTTTCATCCTTTGATGATCTTTAACGGAACTTCATTTTTCCCCCAATATTTGGAACGAACAATTGGTTAAGTAAAAGAATTATTAAAAAGAATAATGATTTTTAATTATTATTCGTTTTCTCATTGACAAATTTTGTTGTTTACTCTTTTTCGTATGATAACCACCAAAAAAACTGAGATTTACTATTTTTTGATGAGAAACAGAACGATGTTGTGAAAAAGACCTGCTGGCAGTTTCCTATTAGAACTTTCCTGGTGATCTAACAATTTACTTCAAGTCTTAAGATAAAGAACAAAGGAAACGTCGAGTATCTGAACTAGTTCAAATATATGCGTCTTTACCTCTACTTGAAATGAACAGCAAGTAAAAGTCATTACGGAAACTCCATCCATTATTGGTTAGAATCTGTTACAGAGACTTCGATATATAATAATTAAATTTAAATCCTCTCTGGGGATTAAGCAGATATGGTGTATCTGCAACGAAATGTGTTCAAAATTACATACCACGCTAAAAGAAGACAAAAAAGAAAAGAAAATTGACATACCCGCCAGTAATTGGATTTTTAGACCGTCAATATACCTGCGAGTAAAATCTCTCCCTGCGAAATAGGTGTTCGCTGATTGGTTACTTGCGTTCTCTTTTATTATTGGACAGGAAAGGATTTATAATGAAATTGGATCTTACCTCCATTTACATCCAACTTTTGTTGCTTCTTTTTATTACTGGATACAGTCCTCACTTTTGTCGAGTTTCGACCGAAAGTATTTCATCCATGAAAGTGTATTGTTATTATTGTTAATAATAGTAGCAACAGCAATATATAATGTTGTGCCTGCTATGACATTATCTATGCTTAATGTGCTTCATGGTATATTTTTAATAAATTTACATCATGTTTGACTGTTCACTCAGTTCTCATACAGGGCATCATCATAAATAATTCCCTGACAAGAACCTGTGGTGATCCCTGGGGTCTACGTGACAATAAACCTCCTCTGGTTTCCAGTACGCTTCAGCACGTTCGATAATATTTGCAAATAAAATCGTTTACTATTGACTTCTTACCATTGGCCTTCAATGTAATTAGAGTAGTACCTCAGTTTTTTCATCCTACAATTTTTGGAGGGAACGGGGGTAGTAAATTTGCAATTTAGTTCAATCTGAGATTCCGCTATCTTTTTTTTTTTACTTCGATTGTAGTTTCCGCGTGGCCTGTTAGCGTTTCTAGCTTATGTGGTTTACTTTCCACACTGAAGTGTTATCTTAAAGATTTCAGCTGGTTTCAGCATCATCATTATTATATTTACTGACGAGAACCCGAGTCATTCTCAGTAATTGCTCCAGTGGTGTTTCTTGGTGTTTTAGTGAGTACAAGTCTATCCAGTTGTTAGCACTTTTTTTTCAATGTTGCAATTTATTTTGTGCTTACCCAACAGCCGGTTACCATTGATTACTCGCTAATAACGATTGTTCACCTCAAAAACTTCAGTGGCAATAAAAATTCTTACGTTACTTGCACTCTCGGATTTTGATTACGTTTCACGGCTTTTTCTATTTTTTTTTTTTTTGTAATGTTTTGTTGCAGACTATATCAGTATATCGGCTGCGTATTTTTTTTCTTGTATTATCTATGGTTTTCTACACTTTTCAGCTTTGTCCTCCTTTCTCTCATTTTTACAGAGAGTCGGTCGTAATTATCCTTCATTGTGTATGGTCATTAGTTTCCTAGTATTTTGATACATGCACCGTCTTTCTTAATTTTTCTAACATATAAAGAACCCAGAATATCTTACCATGCATACTACTAATACTTCTACTACTACTATTATTATTATTATTATTATTATTATTATTATTATTATTATTATTATTATTATTATTATTATTTACTCGTTCGGAATATTTATACAAGCTAATATCAGTGATTGCTCATTAACAATAGCAAGTGGTGTTCTTTGCAGTCCGATTAACAAAATTCTTCCCATATTCCGCAACTAAAAAATCTATTTATTAATTACGATATTGATTTAATCGGTGAATTTAAAAAAAAAAACAGGTACTTATCCAATTTACGACCTAATCGCGAGTAAGCGTGCATTTGCATCTTCCAGCAGGTTACGAAACCAGTTGAGGGATACCGAAGCGATTAGTAAATCAGCTGTTAAAATACGGCGAATTTCAATAAAATTATTTAAATCAAGAAAATCTTTTTTTTAAATGAAAATGACTTTCAACATGACAATGTGAATCACCTCTTTCCACGTGTTAGAATGGCTTTCTAAATGTAAAGTTATTCTTTACGTGGGGAAAGGAGATCCTTGCGTTCTAACGTAAATCCAATGCTGTTTTTGATTTGGCTTCTTTTAGTTGATTATATAATCTGTCTGATAATGCTGACATGAAGTTGCCAGGAATTGGGTCGTAAACTGGATTAGTACCGGAAAACTCCTCCAACACGTTTGCCGTAGATAATAAAAAAAAATTAAAAAAAAGAAGCCTGACATTCGAAAACAAAAAGAAAAAAATGAAAAAAACACATCTTACGAAAATAATATAGGGAGGGGGGATCTGATTTCTTTTCTCATTATTCATTGAGCTGTTCCGTACTCACTAGCTTGTGTGACCAGATTATTTATATATGTGTGTGTGTGTATTTAGGCAACCTTTTTCCTGTTTAAACAAGTATATTAATGATAAAAGAAACTTTATGTTTAACTAATCATTTTGTATTTTTTCGATGTTTCTCATCTTTTTTGTGCGTAAATCAAAAATGTTAATATACGACCTATATGTATTATGAACGTTTTCGCCCATACGAGGGCATCTTCAGGGAGGCTATATATATATATATATATATATATATATATATATATATATATATATATATATATATATATATATATATATATATATGGGAGAGAGAGACAAAGACAAACAGGCATATTGCACTTTATTAGAAAGTGGAGAATAACAGCATTTAATCACAAATTATACTTTTTATATAATATTAAAACATTAGTCATAGTATATTTTTAAATATGAAATCATTGAAAATGTTTGAAAAAAAACATTCTACAAAAATAAAAACAAAATAACTTTATATTTTCTAAATTCAATCGTATTCGTTCGCAACTGATGAAAATCAAAGCCAAACAGACGGTTAATTACTGAGTTAGCAGCGAGAGAAAAAGAGTGTATTTGATTTTGTTTTTCACTTTGCGATCGTTATTCAAAGTTCGACTGTTATCTGTCGACTGGAATTGTTTTTCAAATGTTCCATTATTTTCAATTTAGCTTATCGATTTTTTGTTTCTACGTGTTTTTTTTTCTTTTCATTTGCTTTTTTTTTTCTTTATTGTTATCTTTTTCGTGCAAGCGGCAATAACGTTTCATTCCTATCACTCCGTCTGACACGTCCAGAAAACGAATTGTTATCCTAATAGCAAAAACAGTGAGATGAGGATAAGAGAAATCACAAGACGCGACGCTCTGGCCAAAATGTCTATCAGCCAGAATCGCACAGTAATATCACACTCCTCAAAATAGACCTTTCTTAACGAGTTTGGCCTTGGTTTGTTGGCCATTTCGATAGCTCCACTATTGAAGTGTCAAGAAATACAAGGTGGGTCGGTATATGAGAAGCAATAATGAAATAAAGTGTTTTAGACAATGTTTAAATTTAGTAACTAGTTTGGCGAGATACTTTCACACTATCTGTATATTTCTACTTACCCCCTCCCTAGTTAGTACTAGGTAATCTATCCGACGTTGCCTGGGTTCATAAAAACTAGTGGAATGTGTTAAATATTGTTTGCAACATCCTCATATTAAATGTTTTTTTCCTCTCATCTCTCATTCCACCAGTTTCTTTATCTTTCGCTTTTTAGTTCATCATTATTTTTCCGTCGTTCCCCACCCCCTGTCCCAAAGGAATTCTTCTTAGTTGTTTTAATGTGTTAAAAAGTAATAATAATTATATTCATTGACCGCAGTTATCCATTTTAAATGTAATGCTTCAATCATACATTTATTGCTCCTAGAAAACGCCGAGTAGAACAAAACATAATGACATTCTTGATCCCAAGTATTTCCGTCTCCCCATTCGCTTTCTCAACAATATGGATAAAAATTATATCGATAATGAAAATAGCCGAAGGTGATTAAAACGTAATATTAAAGTGTACATTTATTACTCCTGGACAACTCCAAGTGGAACTATATATTCTATTACCACCTCACTTAAAAAATATGTTACAATTTTCTTCTTTTGCTGCCATACATTTTGTTTTTACCAAACAATTACTTATGTACGTGTTAATTATGAGTAGCTTTAATTTTTTTTATTGTCGGATAAGCTAGAAAGGAAAACAAGAAGCAGACGACAACTAATTATTTCCAAGTTAATTTAATTAAAACATTAATTTGTGGAAGAAAAAAAAGATAAAATTAAAAATAAATGTTCTGCTTTTTCTGTTCTAGAAATTCTTACATTTCAAAGCAAAGTATTTATTTTCAATGAAATTATCCAGAAATTGTTTTCGGGTCTCTAGTGCACTACATTCACGGTTGGTAAACTAATTTAATAGGTATATTATTTGTATGTGCGTAATTATTGATATATAATAGCAGGCCGTCCGGTGTTGCCTGTTCGTAAAATACGCATAAATATTATATTCTAATTCATGGAGATTTCGTATTTATTATGATAGAGTCAATTCTCTATTAATTATTATCCAATATATAGTAATGATTTCAAAAGTTTGTTTTTTTTAAAACTGGCTTAGGTGGCATCCGCTAGAATCGAAACCAAAACATTTAGCGCTTAAGGATTAATCATCATTTATCCCTCCAGCGCCGTTGCCATTTGAACTAACGACAGAAATTTCGATTAATATATAAGCGATTTTGAACTATTTTTGTGCAAAGGTAATAGCTGAAGCAATAGCTATATTCGACTTGCCCTACCAAGGCCAACCGTTTTTTTTTTCAGTTTTGACAACTTAGCACCTATTTTAATAAACTTAAAACAAAATCCAAATTGTTCGATATGTCAGGTTCCAACTCTGAAAATTAATAATCCAGAAAATAATTTGTTAGAAACTTTCTGCACACACACAGACAAGGCCACATTAATATTAATATATATATAAATATCTTTGTGCGTGCTAGAAATTTTGTATGCTAAATGCTACTCAATAATACATAATGTAGAAACTATGCATAAATAGAACTGAGCGTAATAGTTAAATGAAATTAAATATCTAAAAAGAAACAATAAAAAATGAAAAATTAATTGATTAAATTCATTTTCCAAATAATATGTAAGTTAGTTAAGTATTATTTAGTATCGCATATATCCATGACTGGGTATAATAAGTTTGTTTTACTAATTTTAAATTAAAAAAGTAAGCGTTTATTATAAATATAAGTGCGACGAAAAAATTTATATCAATTCTATTAGCTTATTGTGGGTGAATTTTCTTCTGTTTCTATCTGACTGTTTAGAAAATTAATGTGGCGTTTTGACGGCTTATGTTTCAACGCGTTAGAACATATCAAATTATGGACGGATATAGTTTCCTTATATTTTCGGTTAGAGCATAGTTTAAGCTATCTCTTAGCAGAAATATTAAATATTATTTTACTGGTGTTAATTTTGGTGCCATTTAAAAATGGAAGATTGTAAAACTTACTGTAAGTCACTTAATGCTCTTCTATTTCAATAAATAAGGAAATGCGTTATGAATAACAAGGAAAGGATGTGCAGTGTAAGGTGAAAATACTTTAGAGAGCGGAAGCTATTCATAACATTTAGATGTAGATATTTTAGTCTCAGTGATACAGAACGCTTAGATTGACCACTCTGTGCAAGTAAAGGATAAATTAAGACATTAATAAAGAATTATCGACATTTCATTTCACAATATAGGTACGAACTGAAAATCTTAACATATAAAATTCGCAATTCATGAGCATTTAGTGAAACCTGCGTAAAATCGCATCCCCATATGTTGTGTACTTTATAAATAGAATGGAAAAAGACTTTTGTGAAGCAAATTGTCATAGGTCGTTTGCCATAATGTTATGGGAATACGACCATAACATAACCAAGATAAGCCATACTTATTCATCCCAGAAGGAGATCCCACTCTGATGCCTGAGAGAGTAGTATGGCAACCGAACAAATAGTCAATTAACGCTCCGCCCTTTTCACAAAAGCAGAGATAATGTCTGGGAAGATGGTATTATGAAAGCTGAACAGACACTGCACTTTATACCTCTTGAATGGAGCATTGGAACACAGTCTAAACTCCTATAATAATTAGTAGTGAATTGAGCATTTTAAATACTAAAAGTTCATTTTCGGTTACAAATAGGCGTGTACTAAATCTCTATTATTAGCAGAATAGTATTGGACGTTTTAGCCCATTAAAAACGGTCAAAAGTTATAGGCCGGATGATTTAAAATAGGTGCTTTATTTCAACGTTTTGATGTAAATGTGGTATATTAGGGGATAATTCCTATTAATTCTTTACTTTGCATCGAAAGGATACCATAATAATTAGTTTGCTTCAGCTTTTCATAAAAATGGAATATAAAAACTCAGTGTCTCTGTATTTGCGTATCTGTGACAGTTGTGTGTCTCCTACTAAAAGATCCGAGCATCTACCTTTATCGAAAGTGTATTATCATGTAGTATTTGAGAAAAACAATAAAAGCCTTTTCCAATCAAATTGTATTCTAACAGAGCAATGGATTTCGAATTTCCAGTAACAAATATATTCTATTTTAATTATATTTATAACACAAGTAGAAAATTCCCCAATGAAGACAATCAAATTGATTACAAATGTCTATAGTGCCCTTTATATGCTAAATATCTACGCCCCCTCAACATTTAAGTGGCTTCTTTAAAACTTCGAATAGGTATATTCAAGTTTAAATTAAAACCATACGTAGAACAAAAAAAATCAGAGAGTTTTCCAACGATTCAGCTTCTCTCGACTGTATTAGACAGCAAAACAGGGTAAAGAATCAATTAAAACAAAGAAGGAAATATGGTTTTAGTGGTGATTCTCATTCAATTCTGAATAAGGGCGCGTCTTCTTGCTAGTATATATATATATATATATATATATATATATATATATAAAGAAAAATTGACAATACAAAAGTATATACGAGTGCATATAGATTTAATAATCATCAATTCAATAGTTTATACCCATCTCTATGTATTTCTCTTATTTTTATTAAAACTATATGCACTGGTTTATACTTTTTTATTGTCAATTTTTCTTCCTGTATTTAAGTTCTATCTTACCTGTTGAGCATTCTATTAGCACGATAAGTATCCTTCGAAAAGATTTTACAATTCCTCTTTTATCCCTTTATATATATATGTGTGTGTATGCATTTGCACATAACAGCGTTTAAATAAACTTTCGAAATGAAAATCCTCTAAGACATATTACTATTATCGATGTTGCAAGAGGATGTGATAGCAATTACAAAGAGTGAGTATTACTTAAATACAGAGAAAAAAAGTATTGCCATGAGATTATGAATCTAAATGAAGTACGGTTTTCACATCGGTTGCAGATTAAATATCCCATAAAGAAAAGAATCAACATTGTGTAGCCCAAGTTCTAAAGAACGCAAAATGTGTTTTTTTCTGAATTCTTCAAGTTAATTAAAGGAGTAATTATAGTGCATGAAGCAGTAAAAGTTGTGTTTTATTTATTTATTTTTCATGAGTATCATTTGAACGATACTAGGTTTCTAATATTTCTGTCGCTTAGTCTCGGTAATTTCCGTTAAATTTAACGTATCAACTTATTTAAATAACAAAATAAAGACAGTTTTTAATATATTTTTTTTTTGTAAATGTAAACTATTTAACTAAAAAACACAATTACGAAAGTTTTATTTTAGGGATTTCAAATATCAAGGCCCGGAAGCCACTCAGGGATAAGGGTTATTGCAAGTACATTACGTTAGTGTGGAGATTTGGTGAACTGTTTACTTAAGGGGGCGGTTCATTAGGAATTTGTAAACGTTGGACTTGAAGGCATCCAAGCTGTAATCCGGTGGGAAGCAGGCAGACGGAACAGAGTTCCACAGGCGTGCAGTTCTAAGAAAGAAGCTTTGTTCATGGAATCCACGTTTTGATTTAGGCACAGATAAAGAGTGGGAGAAATTTTTCACAGTGGATTCAGCTAGACGGGTACTAAAATGAATTTGTCAATAAACATCAACGTATTAAAATCCGTTGTCAAAAATCCGCATGACAATTATTCATCCACTTTACAATACATATCTCAGCATGAATTCACTTGAGTATGAATGTAGATAAGTCAATGGTCAAAATAACATGAGATATTCTTTCTTAATAAATAAAAAAAAAACTATGTGAACAGGCTGATTAAAACTGAAATTCTTATGGAGTGATTGACGTAGTTGCGGTTACACATAGATACATAGACCTCGTTATACTGATATGTATGGCTTTAACATATAGTTCGCACGTAATAGCTGACATCCGTATAGATAAACAGAGCAATATCCCTATATATATAAAATAAACTCATTTTCCCCTATGATTTTGACCTTAATAGGATTAAAAATCAAGACATTTCATGAAAATGTAATATGCACAAACTGCAGCACAATATCTGAAGTGTGTTATAGGCATATTAACTCTCCACTTCCTCAATAATCGTAGATTACTATATTTTTCTGCTGAGAGTTCACTGCCACAATCGGTTAAAATCAATGAATTTAGTAAAATCTTTTCTCCCTAATTAATTCCTCCTTCCCCCGCTACCACTTGCACCGGTTCCGGGATCGTTCACAAGGGACATTTACGAAGAAACGCCGGTTTGGGTTTTCTTTACTTCGTGGCTGCTTAAAAATACTGGAATGGAATTTTCCCGTGCCTTTCCGTTCTATGCTTCTTATTGGGTGAAACGCACCACGGAATTAACAGATACCAACATTCCCACAAACTTTAATTCTTATCCCACGATTACTTTTACGTTGCTTAATTACCATTTATATAACTTCAACAAATTGCATAGCATACTATTCAAACGCTCTCTTACAGAAACTCGTGTTCTGCAATACGACTTCAGTTTAAACATAGAAAATTGCGTTTACATGTTTTACTACAACTCAATTGGTCTCCAACTCTTACTTACGTATCCAACTTTAATTATGACACGTTTGTTTCTCTTTCAGCGTAGCCTCATTGAATAGCACTTAGCAGCCGATATTCAGGAAAATGGACTTTTATATCACATTGCATTATACAACCGTTCACTTCTCCCATGTAATTTTATCGATTACGCCATTCACATAAAATTAGAAAATGTATAGTCCGTTTAGACATACCCCGTTCACTGTCTTCCACTGTAGAACGCCGGATTTTAATAATTATTTACTTGTTTCTTTCTTTAATGAAATACACTAACATGCTTCAAACTAGCCGAATGCCACCTTTTCGTTAATTATGTTTATTTAAACAGTTACCTAAAAACGTGAATAGATTTCCCCACTTTCTTCCTTTCAAATATTTCTCTTAAAAAACAAAACACATACATTCAGTTTCACTTATTCGCCAGCGAGTGGGGAGAATGAAACCATAACTTATAATGCGGGATTTTTTACAAGTTTTTGCTATACCAAACTAGATATTCTTTCAATGTTCCGCTCAAAAACATTCAGATAAAGTTAAAAATAAAACATTCAGTTTAATCTGATTGCCAGGGGAGGGCGGAACAAATAAATAAATAAATTGAGTTTCATTTCTTTGCTGAGAGGGGCCTACTGGGAACATAAACAATAATGTCATTTTTTTTTTAAATTTCATGTTGGCAAAATAACATTTTTTTCTCCATTTTATTTTTTTCATCTTTCTACATCAGGACCATCTAAACATTTGAAATTTTACATATAGGGTATTCAGAGATCGAGCAAGCTTTTTAATCCGTTTGGGTCGAAAATTTGACCTACAAATATCTAAATCTATGTATGTATGCATGTTTGCGTGTCTGCCTATACTTTCGACAGAGCCGACGGATTTTCACAAGATCAGTATCGCTTTGGAGCTCGACCCTTCGGACAACAAATATCGAATAATTGGCTAAAACCATTAATTTCTCCACCCTCAACTGGGCACTTTTCTACAGGGAGGGGTTGCTTTTTTCGCCAATATTTTCGAAAGTCATCCCCTCTTTTCGATTTTCTAGCCTTTATTTGAACCTACGTCACTTTGGGTTTGGTGGTGATTGTAACAGAAAAGACATCACGTTACCCCCCCCGTTCTTTTCCTCATTCACGGTACGGGTTCGAGCCTGCCTTCCTACTACCACATTTTTTTTGCTCAACACACACCTCCAAACACCCGGGCAACGCCGGGTACCCATGCTAGTATATATATATATATATATATATATATATATATATATATATATATATATATAGAGAGAGAGAGAGAGAGAGAGAGAGAGAGAGGGGGGGAAAGAGAGTGAGAGAAAGTGAGAGAGAGAGAGAAGTGAGTTGCTAAATATGTTTCATAACCAATTTTAGACCATCAGTTGACGAACTATAACATAAGGCAGCCTAATAGTCTGGATGTTTAGTGTTTTTATGTAACAATATGTATCGATCTAATTGATGTGCGGTGTTTCTTGTAATAATATATATCGAAAGAGAGATAAACAATGAAAAGTTAAGAATGGTTATTCGTTCTTTTATTGTTTTCTTTGGTTCTTTCGTTATTTTCATTATTTTTTCCCTCCCTTTTTTTTCTTTTTTGCTTTGTTCGTCTTTATTACGTTCTCGTTTAATTCTATTTTTCTTTCCTTTACCTTTTCTGTTGCCTTTTTCTTTTCTCCCGATAAATTTTATTTCTTTTGTTCATTGTTTTTTTTTTATTTCAGTTAATTGCTTTTTCTATCTTTCTTATTTCTTTATTTTTCACGAAGTCTATTCTTTCTACTATTTCTTTATTCTTTTTTATTTAATCTTCCTATTTTATTTTATTTTTTTCATTTTCCTTTAGCATTTTTACCTTTTGTTTCCCTATTTTTACATACTTTATTTCGTATGTCTTTTCTTATTCACTTACCTTCTTTCTTTCAGTTTTTCGTCCGTTTTTCATTTTCATATTTTTCTTCTTTCATTTTTTAATGTTATTATTCTTCAATTCTGCGATCCCTCTGTCTTTATTTCTTTAATCCCGTCATATTTTATTATTTGCCGGTTGTCGCTACATCTTTTTCCGTTCACTTCCTTTCTCTCCTTTCCTTTTCCTCTTATCTGACACTTCGATTCGTGGCCTCCAGTCACCAAAATCCAGTACCATCCCAAGTAAGCCATGACCGAAGTTCAAAGCTGTATTTACTCTTGACAATCACCAGGCAAGAAAGTCCTGATAAAATGCCTTACAGTGTCCTCGCTAATTGAGATCAACAGGTTAAGGGCATCTTCGAAATAACTGTAACCTCATCCCAATGCAACAAAACTAAGATACTCAGTCGATTTTCGCCTGGCAGGGTGCAATAAAGAGACAAAGTGCGAGCCGGGGATATAGGAGTGGAACTCGCCAATAATTCACGTGAAGATCAAGCAAAAGAAGAAGAAGAAGAAGAAGAAGAAGAAGAAGAAGAAACGATATTTCGCTTATCATATTCACATACTATATTGAACGTAGGGTGCCTGACATAGAAAAATCGACAGCAATTTCGTCATAGCAATCCCCGCTAGCACGGTGAGTTCAATCCACACTGGGTGTCCAGCAACAGTAACGAAAATTGAATTGAGATATCCTGAATAAAGTATGTGCAAGCTAGGGGGTAGAAAGTATGCTGCGTCAATAACAGAATTATTAGTCCATTTTCTGGTGCAGTAACATTTAAACAGGCGAGCTGTCTACGTATAAATGTTACACTACATATTTTAGTTATTTCCAAAGGAGGATATACAATATATGCCTTTACTAGATAAGTGATATTCATGTTCCTTTTATGATTGACCCTTTCAATAACTTTATATATAAGTATGCATGTTTATGTGTACGTATATATTCCGTACGATTAGAAAAAATCGATATACTATTGAGGTATATATTCTATAAATAATATTTCGAATTATAAAAATAAGTAAATCATCACTTTCAGAGCATGTATATCATTAGTTATCATTCCAGAATCAAATGTATGTCATTCACACTCAGTCTTATTATCTTTTTTATTTTTTAAACACTGCAATAAGTGTTTGTTATGCTTTTTCAGACTATTCCCTTTTTTCTTTCCCAAATCCTATTTCCTTTCATACATGCTTTCATTCCTTTCATTCATTCATCCTTTCTAGCAGTTTGCCCTCTCTCTATGGTGTTCTTTGATAATGTACACTTTTCAACAAAACATGTGTAAAACATTTTAGTATAAAAATTGATGAGTGTGAATTAAATGCATGGTTATAGAACGATAACTGATATATATATATATATATATATATATATATATATATATATATATATATATATATATATATATATATATAACAGACATTGTTAAAGAAAACAGAAAGCTGTTTTGTAATACCTTTTTTATTTCCCTACTATATATATATATATATATATATATATATATATATATATATATATATATATATATACGTTGAAGGTATGGATGAATGGTCCGAGCATTTATTTTCTTCTCCAAGTGTCCGCGATTTTTAACTTTTTAAAAAAACTTTTAACTTCTCGTGTACTCATCTACACATCTTCAGGAATTTGTGTTAGAGGCTCGTTGGGAATTATGGGTAGATTTATTTAAATCATACCCAACACGTTCCTGCAACTTGCGCTAGAACTAGCACGCTCTCCCATTCCCCATGATAACCACTCACCGCCGCCAGCACACCCACTAACCCGTACTCGAACCTTTGTTCGCAACCCAACTATTGTTCCTGAAGATGTATAGATGAGTACATGAAACGTAAAAAAAAAAATGGTAAAAAACCGCGGACACTTAGAGAAGAAAAAATTCTTGGACTATACATCCATAACATCGACGTATATACAAAAAACATAATATGAAAAATTAAAAAAAAAAAAAATGTGTTACAAAACAGAAACTTTCTATTGTCTTTGGCAGTGTTTGTAAATTTAAAAAAATGCTGCCTAAATATATGCATTTCAAACTGTATGTATATATGTGTGTGTGTGTGTGTGTGTGTGCGTGTGTGTGTGTGTGTGTGTGTGTGTGTGTGTGTGTGCCAGGTGAATATTTTCCAGGGGTTAAGCAACCAAGGAATTTTCACGAAGTTCACACAAGAGTGCTAAATACCGAAGTAGGGCAAAATATATATATTTTTTATATGTTTTACATAATCATTTATATTTTGCTACAGATTTGTGGCCTTGTTTCGGTCAGCCAGTTACAAATACTTAGAGACCTGTCCAGGTGATATGCTAATATGGAAGTAGAGTCCGTAGATCTCTAGTTACTTGTAACTGGCTGACGAAACATACTCATGATTGTTTAGCGACATATAAGTGCTTATATAAAATAAATAAAAAGGTATCAAAGTGGTATTATGTATTTGTTATAGGAACCGAATGTAAGCTCGGCAAGCCAGATTCGCGTTTCATCAGGACTAGTACATTACTTTGATTAAGATATTTGGCAAAGATATGAATGCGTATATCCTCTCCCCGTTCCGAATAAAATAGTAGCCTGACCTTGGTTGTACAAAAAGTCTATAAGAAAGATAACTTTTAAATAAATCTTGCTTATCCTGGCATTCATTTCCAGCCTCCCTGGGCTTCTCCTGGGACGGGTATTCTTCTGGTATATGTAAAATAAACACATACGCATAGTTTCAGGGCAGACCTTAAGAGTAAATTTTAGAGACACATAATATGCCAGCATGAAAACGCTCCCGCAAACTCTGACAAGGATACTAAATCATTCTGAAACTCATTCTGTACAAGAATAAAAGTTGGTGTCGAAAATCTTATCCATCTACATTTACAAAGAACAAAACAATTATATAAAATTGAATATGAAGTCTAAATACACTATAAAAATCCAGTACTTTCGGTTGGTATCAAACTGTACTGTATTTTCTGTCTTCTGTAAACTGTGGTAGAAATTATTTTGTTATTATTTTTTAATTATTTTTCTTTGCTAATTACGATTTCTTAAGAACAATTTTAACGGATATATCTTCAAATATTTTTTTTTACTCACGTTCTCCCTTAACAAGGATTATCGCCACTTAGACCACATACCAGAAGACGTAAGGGGTTACTATTTGGGACCATGCCTAGGAAAGATTAACAAGATTTTGGTTTACGTTACATTTAAACTTATGCATATCAACACAGTCAGAGAAGCAAGAAAGGAATTCCAAAAGCTAGCGGTTCAAGAGAATAAACTATTAGAGTAGAAAACTTTCAGACATTTAAGGACTTCAATAGTTAATGGGTGAATTTTTGTTGCTAAGTGTGTTTGTTGAAGATATGTACATCGAAGGAGCCCAACGTATTATTCCGTAAAATTCCGATTTAGAACAAACAAAGTTATTTTTATAATAAAGTGTCTGATAATATAATATCCACTAGATTGCCTTTTGAATTCTTATAATACAAATCAGCGATTTTAATAAATTAATTTATGAAGTACAAATTATATTTACAATAAATAATGTATTAACCAACTAACAAGTCAGGCATTTCAATTAATTAATTCGTAAAATTATATATTTTTCTGCCTTTGAATAACCTTGCTATTGCTCATGTATTATTAAATCAATATTAAGTTAATTCCCGGGCTCCGTCGGGTAAGGACAGATAGTATATAATAATTAAAGGGGCTTGTTTTTACATTTTCCCACAGTTTCATGATTATCTCATCATCATGCGCAAGGAGGTGATTGTGACTCAGTGTTTAACAATGTAGGCTGACAACATAGGTGTGCTAAGTTCAAACCCAGTTCATTCTACAGAAACGTTGTCACTTAAAGACGTTGCCAACCTTCACGAAGTACCTCCCGTAAGTATCGGATATCTTTCTCGAAAGGATTCCTAATTGAAAGATATCGAAAAAAAGAATGCCAACAAAAAAAAAATATCGTCACGAATGATGCTTAACGACAACAACAATACGAAGAATATTCTTATATCAGAAATTTTAATGTAAATTAAAACTTATCTGGAAACCAAATTCTAATACACACACATATTATAATAGTTTATATAGGTTCCGTGGCTGATATCCGTATAGTAACTTGGTATGACAAGTTCCATCTTTGTCTAACTTCGACCGCTTTATAGGAAGGAATAAATCTGTTAAATTTCGTAATTTTGTGGATGTACTTACGTATTATTCCATTCCAGGTCACTGCTTCCCCAACTGTACTGAAATGCATAAGTTCAAGTGCAACGTGAACCAACATCTCGCTGCCCTAATCCCTACATAGTACCCCAGTAGATGTTTCCCCTGATAGTAGCCCCCTACACCAAAGTGGCAATGTGCCTTGTTTGGGGTGAAAATGTAATTAAAAAAAAAAAAAAAAAATTATTGCTATTAGCAAAACATTATAAATGTTATTTTTAAGCAAAATTAATTCTCTTTGATCTAATGCCGAGCACAATTTATGTCTACTTTCTTACAGATTATTAAAAGAGAAGGTTACTAAATTTCAAAATACATCAATATAATAATAGTTTATTTTAATATCAACATGTTAATTCTTTAAATTTATAAAACACGTAACCAGCTGAAAAATACCATTAGACTTACATGAGATTACTAACTCGGGGTTTTAAATAGTAAAAATTACTGCCTTAGTGATATGCACTCTGCCTATTCTTTTTTGTCCAATCAAAGAAAATCGACGCTGGGTTTATTTTCTGCAGCCTCACAACTCTTGCTTCCTTTGCATTATCCTTTAGTTTTTAGATTTCATGAGCGATGTTTCTGACAAAGGGGAAAGATTGCTATTTTTCTGGTTTGGAATTTATCTATATAAGACTTATCGTTGGCTTCTTTGTGACTTTGAAGTACTTTATTTTAACTTTTTACATCAAGCAGTATCATGCTCTGTTTAGAGCAATTTCCATTAAAGAAACTTGTTCATAGTATATAGATGTGTATGTTAATTCCATTTTATACAACTAATGACCTTGATTCAAAACACTAATGTCTCAAAATATGGGAATGTATACTGTGCTCGGACTATCATCATCATCTGGTTCAATATTGACAAGACAAATATGAAACTCAGCAGATTTGTTTGCACTAGTGCTGCCCAGCTGTATGAGGGTGGAGAGACAGTGTGAAAAAGAGCAGGAACTAGAACGCGGAACGATACTGTTTCTGTGGTAGTAAGGTCACGATCTGCAGGGATTCTGACAAGAAAAACGTCCCCAATTGCGATATATGTAAAACAGGATGCACCCATTTTTTAAAGAACTTTTCAATACAGGAGCAGAGTCAATGTGAAATTTGTAAAGGGTAAGAATATTTTTCTAGCGTGGGATTCAAAGTTCTTGAAAATTAGGGGTTTTTTTTATACCAGGTTTGCTTTGCTTTAGTTTGTTTTATGGCACCTCAATCCTATTTCTATTATTTTATGCCTACATATATGGAGTTCCTAAGTGAAACATTGAGATCCATTTTTGTTAGCAAAAGCAGTCCCCAACTTCAAATATTTTATCGATTTTTTATTTTTTGATCAACCAGAAAGCGTGCAAGAAAACACGATTTACCAAGCATGAAAATTTTGTTAAATATGTGGCTGATATTTCCTTTAAGGTCATTGTCACAATAAAAGAAAAACTCAAAGACGATTGTTCATTTGTTTGATTACAGTCTTCGAGGGGCAGGGTCCCCTATTAAACTAATGTTCCATATCTACTTCACAAAAATTACATAAATCGCCTCTAAACAGAGAAGAACATACTATACAAGCGTCAGAAATACTACTACTACTACTACAATCATGTGAAAGAAGACCACAAAAACAAAACAAAAAACGCATGTTCGCACAATTAGTCATACAGCACAAGAAATACTATCTGTTATAGTTAAAAAGAAATTCCACTCTTTTTTTTTTCAGTAACATTGAAAAGCATTCAACTCATATGCGATCAAAATTTTATAACAATAAAACGTGTGTACTTCTATAGCCATAATCATGTTTACCCACCAGTTCTGACTCGATCACCTAAGTTAAGTAACTTAGGATCTGGCCCATATCAGATGAGTGACAATTTGTGAATATCAGGCATTATATGTGGGAGGACGGCTAAACATCATTGCAAAAAGAAATACAGCATGAAAGAGATTTTTAACATATATATATATATATATATATATATATATATATATATATTATATCAAATAGGTTTATATACAAACATGTATATAAACCTATTTGATATAATATATATATATATATATATTATATCAAATAGGTTTATATACATGTTTGTATATACATATATATATATATATATATTATATCAAATAGGTTTATATACATGTTTGTATATATATATATATATATATATATATATATATATATATATATATATATATATGTGTGTGTGTGTGTGTGTGTGTGTGTGTGTGTGTGTGTGTGTGTGTGTGGCCTGTTTTTGAACCCAGTCAACGACGGGTACTTTTCTAGTATATATATATATATATATATATATATATATATATTATCAAATAGGTTTATATACATGTTTGTATATATATATATATATATATATATATAAATATATATATATATATATATATATATATATACTAGCAAAAGTACCCGTCGTTGACTGTGTTCAAAAACAGGCCACAGAAAATGGACTCTGATTTATGAGAGTATGATAGGTTATGAAAAGGAAGTGTTGTAAAGAGAGAGCTTCGAATTTGGGGGTATCAAAACCAAACCAAAATATGATGAAAGTAAAAATAAAATCGATAAACCCCATAATTTATTATACCATAGCTGTTCACACTGAAACGCTTATCACAATATTCTGTGGATCTATATTAAAAAACCTTGTTAAGCTTTGTGACATATTTCCATTCTATGGAGGTCAGCCGCAAACGAACACCCCAAAATTTTATTATACCATATTTCTTCAAACTGAAACATAACTATCAAAGTATACTTACGCAGATAGATATGAAAAGTCTTTATTTAAGTGTGTGCCTATTTCCATTCTATGGAGGCCAGGCGTGAACGCAGACCCCACAATTTTATTATACCATCCCTATTTAAGTTAAAACATACTTATCAAAGTATTATTATGTACATCTATATCAAAAACACTTGTAATTTTTTTTTTTTTAATTTTTAATTTTTTTATTTACATACTTTGTGGACCAGGCGCGAACGCAGACTCCACAATTTGAATGAATCATCATTATGCCAGATCAAACATACCCATTTCTGTGTCTCAATACTTCTTCTATCATTATATGTGATCAGTTTTCTATAATAGTCAACCATATAGGAGCCTATTCCTGACCAGACACACACACAGACGTTGAGCTTTATATATATATATATATATATATATATATATATATATATATATATATATATATATATATATGATAAAAATAATGGAAATAGTATTCCGACAAAATAGAGAAATAAAAAGGAACAAACCGTATTATGTGTTCATCAACGTTTCGTCTTTATTTCGAGATGATTCATCCAGAGGAAGTTTCGAAATAAAGACGAAACATCGATGAACGCATAATACGGTTTGTTCCTTTTTATTTCTCTCTCTCTCTCTCTCTCTCTCTCTCTCTCTCTCTCTCTCTCTCTCTCTCTCTGTATGTCTCTCTCTCTACATATATATATATATATATATATATATATATATATATATATATATATATATATAATCCACAAATGTGTTGATATATTGACAGAACGGAAAACTGCCTTTTTGGCGAAGTTATGTTATCGATTATGCGGTGAAGATCTCCAAAGAGAATATGCTATTATCGACTGTTGTAATACTATGGTTGTTCATCTTTACACATTAATTGTTTACGTATCCACTATTGTAAACGATTTTTTTTGTTTGGTTACTCTGTTTGACGGCTTAACAATCCTTTCGAGGTTTTCTAATGCAAGAGCACACTAGATTTTATTTACTGAAAAAGGAGTAACCCTTGAGCAAGGCCAGATGCTACTCCAGGATGTTTTAAAATTCAGTTTTCACCCCAAACAAGGCACAGTGCCACATTGAAGTAGTGGGCTATTATCGAGGACATAAGTTGCAGAGATATCTTTTAGGGGGATAAGCAGCAAGATGTCTGTTCACATTACACTTGCACTTCTGCATGTCAGTACAGTTGGGAAAGCAGAATCCCGGAACGGAGTTCCAAATCTAGCAGGTCTGTGAGGGAAACCATTGGAGTAGAAGGCTTTCTTATATCTACGGATCTCTACCGTGTAGGCCTGGGACTTTGCTGCTTGTCAGGTTTGTCGGGGGTATTTACGTCAAGGGGGTACAAGTTCTTGTAGTTCGTCAGAGCATTCACCATTAAAAACTTATAGAAAAAGCAGAGGGATGCAACATTTCGTCTATAGGACAGAAGCTGAAGCTTTGATGACAGTTCAGGACCTATCAGCTTGGCGACTCTCTTTTAAACCATGTTCAGAAGCGAGAGACTAGTAGCCGATGAACCAGCCCAAATTTGACAACAACACTTCATGCATGAGCAAATGATGGTCTTGTAGAGGTACAGGATACTTTCAGGTGTAAGCAGCTTTCTAACACAGTAGAGAGAACCCACATTCGCAGCGGCCTTGGCAATGCTCTCAATTTGTCTGTTCTAACTCATGTTCCCTGTGAACGTTAGGCCAAGGATGAAGGTGAATGATTTTCAGAATTATATTCGAATATTTGTGAGGATAGTTCCAGATAGGAATCTGTTGATACTGGATTTAAAGACGACCAAGTTGTAATATGCAGTGAAGTAGTCCTGTGCAATGTGTTTCACAGATGGTAAGCCTTGTAAAGAAGCTCTGTTCATAAAAATGTCACTTAGTGCTGGGCAGACGGAAGTAGAAAGGAAAGTTTTTCTTCGCTGTGGTAATGAGTTCTTGCTGTAAATGTCTTGGGATTATAAACACTTTCTCAGTTGCTTTGGTTAGCCTATGTATTCACATCAACATATTCGGGTTATTAAATGACAAAATAAAATGCCTATTGTAAATGATTCATCGAGTTTTATTTAACGACATAGCTCTTTTGTGTTAATCAATTTTGAAGCATAAAAACTATTGGAAATGATTCATTATAAACGCAAGTTGCTTAATGACATAATTGAGACGTCGTTTTGCAAAAAGTTCTTATGCAAACGTTTACACTGAACCTGGCAATTTCTTCCATCTGATGTACTGTTGTCAGGATCATGTTTTGACATTTGGCTGTCGACCACTTCTTGCAGCCATGCAAGAGGGCTGGTTGGGCATGGTGCTTATATGTTGCTTTTCGCATATATAATGGCATTTCTTCATTTTGAAAAGATTATCGAAAGTTGCCTGGAGATTCAATACACCAGATATATGTTAGCTTAGAGAATGATATTATTAAAAAAAATTGATAGAGAAAAATATAAATGTTGTTGAAGAGAAATGTTCATAATCTGAAATTTATACCATTGCATTTCAATGATTATATTTTTTTAATTTTATTCACCCAAATCCAAATTCCAGTTAAGCATAAGTGGCTACTGTGATAGGGGACGTATTTATAGAGGAAATTTTATTGCGGTTGAGCAGTACGACTTTTATTTGCATTAAATTTGTATTTCTACATGCCATTATTGTACAGGAAACAGAAAAATGGAAGGAAGTTCATAAGACAAACTGATAAAAAAATGAAAGTATAAAAAAAAATATTTTGGATTTTAGTGAAATCTACAATGAAGGGTTAAGATGTTGCTGCTGGCTGGATTGGTTTCAGTATTTTCGTTGAAAGGGTACAAGTTCAGCAAGATCCTTGTGTACATTCCATGAAAATACTTTTACAACAAGTAAAGGGATATAATACTGCAGTGTTTCAACAGAGTTTGACAGAGCTTTTAATGAAGAGAAAAATTAGGATGCAAATATCTGTTAAGTGAATATATACCATACAATTACGAGCACGTTCCAAAAGTAACGCCTCCTATTTTTTATTCTGCCTGAATCGACCAGAGGGAATTGCAAATTACACTGTTATGATGACGAACTTATGCATTTATAACCTGAAAGTTTCATCCCTCTGTTACAAATACTAACAGTGTGAGACTCTAAGAAAACAACCCCTGTCATGGACGTGTATCAGAAGCAGAAATACGTCATTAAATTCTTCTATGCATAAAAGTGAACCGGTTAACTTTAACCGCCACCTGTTGAACGTTTATAAAGCCGGTTTAGTCGATGTTAGCACAGTTATGATATGGGTTTTGGCGATTTCAGAGTAATGAAAAAGATGTGAGTGACAAAGCATGCTCTGGACGTTTACAACTGACGAATCAAATAAGGCTGGGAGAAGTGCATTGAAAATGGTGGTGACTATGTAGAAAAAATACATTTTAGAGCACAAAGGTTCGTTGTAATAGTCCCCTCCCTGTGTTTGTTTTAGTTTTGTAGTGGCGAGAGGAATCCAGTAGTAGAAAGAATAATGTGACTATCAGTTTGAAAATGACCGTGCAAAAAAATATTACCATCACTCAATAAGTATCGGGCCTACCTCATAAATCGACAACATTTAGGCAAACTTTAACTTTATTAATCAACATAGTCTATTCCTAAGATTCCAACACTTTGATAACAATTAGATTAATTTTTTTAGAATTATTTGCTTTTTTTATCAAAATAGTTCGGTTCTTTTCGAATTGCAATGTCTAAATAGTGACCTCTATTCACTATACACTCTTGGAGACGGTTTCTAAAGTTTTTCATCACTAAAAGTGTTATTACGGTATTTCTGCAATTTTCTGGCAAATAGCATCATTTAATTCTTTAATGAAAACCGATTGAATTCTTCAATGAAAACCGATTGATCTTTGTACATCCCAGCTTTTATGTAACGCCATAGAACATATCACAGAAGCTGACATCGGGCAAAAGGACATACAACATTCTGGAAACATTTCTCTCAACTTTGATTGATAGTTTTGCTCTGTGTACAATGGCTTCATACTGTTGAGACAAGACAGTTTTATTATAGAAGTCATTTACTTTGGATTTCAGAAACGTCTGCAGCCTCTCAACATATTGTTCCACAGTTGTTTCTTTCCTCAAAAATATAAGGTCCACACACGCTTAATTTCGAAAGTATACTCCAGACAGTTACTCATTGACTCGGTAGAGGTCTTCCTGAATCTATCAAGGTAGGGTTACTTCCACCCAATAACGAATATTCTTCTCATTAATGCTGCTTGAGCAATTATAGTGATCTTTGTCACTTGTCATAGCATCATTTACATTTTGAAGAATATATGTGATCTTCTAGCTGCTTTCCTTCAGTTTCTGGGCAATTCATTTATATGAATGGAATCTCAGATCAGTGTGCAAAATTCTTTCAACTTTTTGATCAAGCAGAACGTTTAGGAGAGAGTAACAGAAAGTTTCACAGCTTGAACACTGTCTAGAGTTTGATCGCTTTGAAGTCTTTATGGTGGCTTGGGTTTAAGTGCTGAACCTATGACACAAAAATTATAAACTCATAATAGTATTGATTTTCAATTTGGAATAGATTACCATAATGAGTTAAAAAAGCTGTCCATGTTGCAATTATAAATTTACCGATTTCAAAAACTCTTCAACAGCAAAATTACGATGTACTCAAATCTAAAGCACGTTGATGGATAAGTGTAACTGAAAATTAGTTACTTGAAAACATTCTTTCAAAACATGAATAGTTTATTAGCAACACTCTTGGCCTTCGGGACAAGATCAAAGTGTAGCATCTGTTCCGACAGATACTGCAAGCTATGACTAGCTATGACTAGCAAAGACCAGATGTGGGGGCAACCCCACATGCCTGACCTTTAACCAGCTCCCATTTCCCACCTCTCGGGAGCTGGTCCCCTTTTCCCTTCCCCCTACCTTCACTCCTCACATTAAAAATCGGCCTTGTGCCTAATTTGCTCGGTGGGGGAGCAAATAAATACCATCTGTTCCGACAGATGCTGCAAGCCATGACTAGCAAAGATAAGATGTGGGGGCAACCCCACATGCCTGACCATTAACCAGCTCCCATTTCCCACCTCTCGGGAGCTGGTCCCCTTTTTCCCTTCCCCCTCCCTTCACTCCTCACATTAAAAATCGGCCTTGTGCCTAATTTGCTCGGTGGGGGAGCAAATAAATACCATCTGTTCCGACAGATTCTGCAAGCCCTGACTAGCAAAGACCAGATGTGGGGGCAACCCCACATGCCTGACCATTAACCAGCTCCCATTTCCCACCTCTCGGGAGCTAGTCCCCTTTTTCCCTTCCCCCCTTCATTCACTCCTCACATTAAAAATCGGCCTTGTGCCTAATTTGCTCGGTGGGGGAGCAAATAAATACCATCCGTTCCGGCAGATGCTGCAAGCTATGACTAGCTATGACTAGCAAAGAGCAGATGTGAGGGCAACCCCACATGCCTGACCATTAACCAGCTCCCATTTCCCACCTCTCGGAAGCTGGTCCCCTTTTTCCCTTCCTCTTCCCTTCACTCTTCACATTAAAAATCGGCCTTGTGCCTAATTTGCTCGGTGGGGGAGCAAATAAATACCATCTGTTCCGGTAGATACTGCAAACAAAGACCATATGTGGGGGAAACCCCACATATAAGACTTTGGTCAATGTAGGGGCAATCCTTCATACCAATTGTCACTATCCAGCTCCCCTACTCCCCGGGGAGTTGGTCCCCATTTCCCCTTCACTCCTCACTTTAAAAATCGGCCTTGTGCCTAATTTGCTCGGTGGGGGAGCAAATAAATACCATCTGTTCCGGCAGATGCTGCAAGCTATGACTAGCTATGACTAGCAAAGACCAGATGTGGGGGCAACCCCACATGCCTGACCTTTAACCAGCTCCCATTTCTCACCTCTCGAGAGCTGGTCCCCTTTTTCCCTTCCCCCTCCCTTCACTCCTCACATTAAAAATCGGCCTTGTGCCTAATTTACTCGGTGGGGGAGCAAATAAATACAATCTTTTCCGGCAGATGCTGCAAGCAGGGACCAGATGTGGGGGCAACCCCACATGCCTGACCTTTAACCAGCTCTAATTTCCCACCTCTCGGAAGCTAGTCCCCTTTTTCCCTTCCCCCTTCCTTCACTCCTCACATTCAAATTCGGCCTTGTGGCTAATTTGCTCGGTGGGGGAGCAAATAAATACCATCTGTTCCGACAGATGCTGCAAGCTATGATTAGCTATGACTAGCAAAGACCAGATGTGGGGGCAACCCCACATGCCTGACCATTAACCAGCTCCCATTTCCAACCTCTCGGGAGCTGGTCCCCTTTTTCCCTTCCCCCTCCCTTCACTCTTCACATTTAAAATCGGCTTTGTGCCTAATTTGCTCGGTGAGGGAGCAAATAAATACCATCTGTTCCGACAGATGCTGCAAGCTATGACTAGCTTGGACTAGCTATGACTAGCAAAGACCAGATGTGGGGGCAACCCCACATGCTTGATCTTTAACCAGCTCCCATTTCCCACCTCTCGGGAGCTGGTCCTCTTTTTCCCTTCCCCCTCCCTTCACTCATCACATTAAAAATCGGCCTTGTGCCTAATTTGCTCGATGGGGGAGCAAATAAATACCATCTTTTCCGGCAGATACTGCAAGCAAAGACCATATGTGGGGGCAACTCCACATATAAGACCTTGGTCAATGTAGGGGCAACCCTTCATACCAATTGTCACTATCCAGCTCCCCTACTCCCCGGGGAGTTGGTCCCCATTTCCCATTCACTCATTACTTTAAAAATCGGCCTTGTTCCTAATTTGCTTGGTGGGGGGGGGCAAATAAATACCATCTGTTCCGGCAGATACTGAAAGCTATGACTAGCTATGACTAGCAAAGACCAGATGTGGGGGCAACCCCACATGCCTGACCTTTAACCAGCTCCCATTTCCCACCTCTCGGGAGCTGGTCCCGTTTTCCCTTCCCCCTCCCTTAACTCCTCACATTAAAAAATTGGCCTTGTGCCTAATTTGCTCGGTGGGGGAGCAAATAAATACCATCTGTTCCGGCAGATGCTGCAAGCTATGACTAGCTATGACTAGCAAAGACCAGATGTGGGGGCAACCCCACATGCCTGACCTTTAACCAGCTCCCATTTCCCACCTCTCGGGAGCTGGTCCCCTTTTTCCCTTCCCCCTCCTTTCACTCCTCACATTAAAAATCGGCCTTGTGCCTAATTTACTCGGTGGGGGAGCAAATAAATACCATCTGTTCCGGCAGATACTGCAAGCAAAGACCATATGTGGGGGCGACCCCACATATAAGACCTTGGTCAATGTAGGGGCAACCTTTCATACCAATTGTCACTATCCAGCTCCCCTACTCCCCGGGGAGCTGGTCCCCATTTCCCCTTCACTCCTCACATTAAAAATCGGCCTTGTGCATAATTTGCTCGGTGGGGGAGCAAATAAATACTATCTGTTCCGGCAGATGCTGCAAGCAAAGACTAGCTATGACTAGCAAAGACCATATGTGGGGGTAACCCCACATATCTGACCTTGGTCAATGAAGGGGCAACCCTTCATACCAACAGTTTCTAATCCAGCTCCCATTTCCCACCTCTCGGGAGCTGGTTCCCACTTTCCCTCCCCTCCCCCTATATCCACATTAAAAAATGGCCTTGTGCCTAATTTGCTCAGTGGGGAAGCAAATAAATACAACTTGGCCTTCGGGACAAGATCAAAGTGTAGTATCTGTTCCGGCAGATGCTGCACTTAAGATAATTTGTACCAGTCAATGGAGGGGAAACCCTCTATACTGGGACAATTATTATTTTTGGTAACCAGAGTGACCCCTTTTAGGGGAGCTGGTTTTTACCTCACATTAAAAACGGCCTTGTGCCTAATTTGCTCAGTGGGGGAGCAAATAAATACCATCTGTTCCGGCAGATGCTGCACTTCAATTTCTTGTTCTCTATCAGTGGAGGAGAAATCCTTCACGACTGAGATAATTTTTATTTTTGTTCCTTTCCTCCACGTTAAAAAACGACCCTGGTGTCTAACTCTGTCCCGTGGGGAGGCATTGTAAATAGGAACAATGTAGGAAATGTTTATGTTGCACTCTGTAATTTGGAAGAGTAGAAAATGGACCTTCAGTTTACTTTTGGCAGCTTCATAACGTGATTTCATTATTTTACCCTTTAGTCCTCACATTCCATGTTTCTGATACAGAGGATAAAAATATTGCTTTTTAGGTCAAAATCTATTTTTATGATGCTTGTTGTTCACTAGAATTCGACCTTGAGATGAGTTTTTTTAAGCTACTTCCATCACCTAGCGTTATGCCTTGTCTGGATTGATTTCCATAAAAAGAATAAGCATAATAAGTATATTTGATGAATTAAAGACGCAACATAGTGGAAGCGT
Organism: Euprymna scolopes; assembly: GCF_053919585.1. Classification (NCBI taxonomy): domain Eukaryota; kingdom Metazoa; phylum Mollusca; class Cephalopoda; order Sepiida; family Sepiolidae; genus Euprymna; species Euprymna scolopes. The sequence goes on from NC_136483.1 coordinate 48,357,337, forward strand.
GTATGCAAATGCTTGCGAAATTACGTCACCGGTGAGTAAAAACAAAGACTTTAAAAAGATCACATTAGAGATGGGTATAACTTTTGAGATCACGTTAGGGGCGTGGATAGCTCCAAAAGACAATCATGTGAGAGACATCACAATGAGGAATTAAATGTTGTACAACAAAAAAAGCGAGTTAAATTTCCATACTATTAGTTGTCCACTTTGCAACTTGGGCTATTACGTGTTAGTTCTCGGAAAACGTTACATGAGATGATAGGCAACGTAAAGACAAAACTTTTTACAAAAAAAAGCGGTAAAAATAAAGAAAAAAGAAAAAAATTACTATAAAGTCACAAGGGAACGAGACAAAATCTGATCAAGCAGAGACGGAAACTTTAATAAAGGAGGAAGAAACTAACCTAACTAAAAGAGAAAACTTGAAAAAAAAAATTTTTTTTTTAACATCTATAAGCTGCAAGTCGTGTTGTCAGTAATATTGTTTGTTTTTTTCGGTTTTACTTTCATTTTCGAATATTTTCCCTGTTGTGTTGGTCATATTTTTAGTTGTTAAAGCGTGTTTTCCGGGGACCTTGAGTTAACAGAATGTTATTTTTGAGGTAAGACAAGGGTTCAAGCATTATTACTCGATTATTTAATCTTAGGGTTCCATGCTTAGTTTACGAAGCAAATAACTTATTGAGTTTTAAATAAAAAGTTACAATTATATAAAATGAACATATTTATTTTTCTAAGTTGGTATTCGAGCTGTTCAAGGATTAATTCTCGTCTGCGAATACTATATGTCTCCATTTTTATTTTGTTTTGTTTTGTTTTTTAATTAAAAAAAACTGACATTCTATAAAATATAACAATAATTTTGTTCTGAGCTTGTGGGTTGTTTGTGATTGACTATTCATTCGGCCATTGTGAAAAAAGGTGTTGTTTTATTTTTTGTCGGATATAACGAGTGCAAATACAACACTTTGTTTTTGCTTTTATTTCTTTTTTTTTTAAAAGAAATTGAATAGAAAAGAGATATGCATCGAATTCTGAGTGATTTATAAATTATTGTTTTTTTTTTTTTTTTTTTTTATAGGTTTTGAACCATGGCTGGTGCTTTTACTTTTTCAGTATTTTGTTACTTGGATTCTTATAAATCTACTACCGCGCACATAAGTTTTAATTTTGACATTAATGGCAGCGGAGGTTGCTTGGTGATTAAGTAGGACACTTGACTTTAACCGAGTGTTATTAGTTAATCTTGGGGTTGAAACTATATATGAGTGAAGGGACGCGGCGGTTGCATTGCCACTGTAGTAGAAAGGTAAGTATCTTCTTAATATCCTCTGATTCAGAAATGAAGGATGCAGAGAATTTGTCTGTGAAGATAGTCCGAAAGATGTCAAAAGAATTCAGACAACGAATCAAATTTTGGGGTATGGAACTTTCAGAAGTTAGTTATTAGCAGAAATTAGAATTAATGAGTGAATAAACAATGCTCGTGTTAGATAGAGGGCTGTTAAAGATGAAAAATAATAAGGTCAAACCGGATTTTGACAAACAGAAGAAATTGCGATAATTGTTGTGTAATATGTTGATATCCGGGTATGGAGCACGAATAATGGTTAAGTAATTTTCTAGTGTAATCTCCCCAAAATGGGGTTGAGCAGTTCAGCCTCTGTCTCATCGACGAAATGGTGCATCGCTCTGCCTGTTCTACAAGTACTTTAATGGTGAATGCTCTGACGAATTGCAAGCACTTGTACCCCCTCAACATAAATACCCCCGACAGACCCGACAAGCAACTAAATCCCACTCTTTCGCAGTAGAGATCCCTAGATGTAAGAGAACCTTCTACTCCAGTAGTTTCTTCCCCAGAACCGCTAGACTTTGGAACTCCCTTCCGGGACCCTGCTCCCCAACTGTACTGACATGCAGAAGTTCAAGTGTAACGTGAACCGACATCTTTCTGCCCAACTCCTTACACAGTACCCCTGTAGCTTATGTCTCTGATAGTATCCCCGCAGAGTGGCGATGTGCCTTGTTTGGGGTAAAATGTTATAAAAAAAAATGGGTCGTAATTCTCTCGAGTAGTCGCGAAAAAAATGACTGTACAGTTCAGAGACAAAAAGTAACCGTAGACAAAAATAAAAGGTTAGATTATGTAGTGTTGTCTCAAATAAGCTCAGTATATGGTGCTGAGCAATTAAGAAAAAGTCGTAGGACTAGGGGAGATGTTATAGTAAATAGTTTAGTCAACGAATTTTGAAGAGAAATTAAAAGAACTATTTGAGCAGTCGGTGTAGAAATCTGTCGAGAAGGAGAGAAATATTTATATGACTGATATAACAGGTAGAGGAATCGAGAGTTGTCGAAGAAAATGAGAAAAGAATACATAAACACAGGTGCATAGCGGAAAAAAGTAATGGACAAATCTGGAAATACGGTTGACAACATAACATATGTAAGGAAGACTGTCAACAGGGATATATAGGAGGGAACGATACAATTGTCACCCTAGAAAAGACATGATTCCATTGCCGTTTGATGAAACCCGTTTTCTTTTTTGTTGTTGCCGTCGGCTCAGCAGTCCAAAGAAACCCAGGCTTGACTTCAGAAGGGGAGCTTCTCTCACTGGCTCCCCTCCTCCCCGACCTGAACCCGCTGAACAAATGACTAAATGTAGTCATACGTCGAGAATACCACCAACATAACCTTCCACAAGACCAAAACCAGCCTGATCGCCGTCATACGCCGTCATACGGCGAGTAATCGCCGAGCTCCCGCCGGTGCTTGTGGAAAAGGTATGCTCTCAGTTCCGGAACCGTATAGAGGTGATGATTGAGGCTGAAAACGGCTGCATTGAACAGATATCATTTCTACTACATACTCAAGTTACCTGACCTGATTTTCTCAATAAAATTTTAAAATTAAGCTGTAGTATTGTTTTCTTTAGGGCGACACTTTTATTGTTCCACTGTAGTATTATCAGTCACAGATAATATGTGCACACAATTCAAAGCTTTATTGAGCAAATGTTGTTCTGTGAATTGAATTAAAGTCCTCAAACTAGAATTAATCTTGTACAGTCGTAGTATAACAACATTTTTTGTTGTTGTTTCCCATTGTTATGTGTACTTCTATCAAAGAGGATCTAATATCCTGGGAGAAAGAAAATACTTTTATTCTTGGCTAAAATAAATCGTAAGAAAAAAAAACAATAACAAAGAATAACATTCGTCAAATGCGAATATTTTGGGGGATGGGGCACATGTTTACTTTCAATTCACTTATTTTGATATTCAGATTTTTTAGTCCAGATGGTCCAACGTCTGAGCGTATACGAGCGAGCAGAGATGGGTCACCCTCCACCCCGCTCATCACCGACTCTTCGATTTCTGCTTCGCTGGCTGACCAAGTGAGCCGTTTTGTTTTGTCCTTCGATCATCTTTTATGCAGACATCGGAAATCTCATGGCCCCATGCACGTCCACATGACAGATTGTTAACATGTTTGCAAATGGGTTTCCGTACGTTGTATTGTTCTCGGCTTATTGCTTTATTCACAGCTTGGCCCGTTCACATGGTTCGATACTGCTAAGCCAGCAAAATAAGGATTTCCGAGCAAAAATAAAGTGAAAAAAAAAACGCTGAACCCTTCCACTTTGACTTCCACATCTTGCTGGGTCATTTCCCCTCAAGGCAAAAGACAACGCGAGTAATAAATGAAGGAAAGTGAAAAGTTGTATAACGTTGAACATGAGTGCCTGCCAGCTGTAATTGCCTAAACGAATGTCTGTAAACAAAAGAAAGAAAAGGGTAAAGAAATCGAGAATTAAAAAAATAGAATTTATAATTTGATACGTTTTTAGCCTTCAGACATATCGAACTATGATTACGGACTGGTTTACATGAACTCAATCACCACTAAAAGAGGTTCAGGCCAGATGTACATCGAAGGGCTACGATTCTGTTTGAAATAGCATTTTTCTCACTCTTAGGTTTGAAATAGGTGAGCAAAAAAAATGAAATACTATTTCAAACTTAGATGGAAAAAATGAAATACTATTTCAAACTTAGATGTGAAAAAAGAATGAAATACTATTTCAAACTTAGATGTGAAAAAAAATGAAATACTATTTCAAACTTAGATGTGAAAAATAATTGAAATATTATTCAAACTTGGGTGTGAAAAAAAATGAAATACTATTTCAAATTTAGTACTTACTTTTTTTCACATCTATTTCAAACTTAGATGTAAAAGAAAAAGAAAATACTATTTCAAACTTCAGTGTGAAAAAACATTAAATACTATTTCAAACTTCGGTGTGAAAAAAAAATGATATACTATTTCAAACTTAGATGTGAGAAAAAATTAAATAGTATTTCAAACTTAAGTGTGAAAAAAAATACTATTTAAAACTTCGGTGGGGAAAAAAATGAAATACTATTTAAAACTTAGATGTGAAAAATAATTGAAATATTATTCAAACTTAGGTGTGAAAAAAATACTATTTCAAACTTCGGTGTGAAAAAAAATGAAATACTATTTTAAACTTATATGTGAAAAAAAATGAAATACTATTTCAAACTTCGATGTGAAAAAAATGAAATACTATTTCAAACCTATGGGTGTGAAAAAAAATGAAATACTATTTAAAACGTAGATGTGAAAAAAAATGAAATTCTATTTAGAACTTAGGTGTAAAAGAAAAAATGAAATACTACTTTAAACTTAGATGTGAAAAAAATAAAATACTATTTCAAACTTAGATGTGAGAAAAAAAATGAAATACTATTTCAAACTTAGATGTGAAAAATAAGGAAATACTATTTCAAACTTGGATGTAAAAGAAAAAGAAAATACTATTTAAAACTTAGATGTGAACAAAATAAAATACTATTTCAAACTTCGGTGTGAAAAAAAATGAAATAATATTTCAAACTTATATGTGAAAAAAAAATGTAATACTATTTCAAACTTCGGTGTGAAAAAATGAAATAATATTTAAAACCTAGGTGTGAACAAAAACTGAAATACAATTTCAAACTTAGATATGAAAAAAAAATGAAATATTTTTTTTAAACTTGTATTTAAAAGAAAAATGAAATAGTACTCTAAACTTAGATATGAAAAAATTGAAATACTATTTCAAACTTAGATGTGAAAAAAATAAAATACTATTTCAAACTTTGGTGTAAAAGAAAAATGAAATATTATTTCAAACTTAGATGTGAAAAAAAATGAAATACTATTTCAAACTTCGGTGTGAAAGAAGGAAATACTATTTCAAACTTCGGTGTGAAAAAAATGAAATACTATTTCAAACTTAGATGTGAAAAAAATAAAATACTGTTTCAAACTTAGATGTAAAAGAAAAATGAAATACTACTATTAACGTAGATGTGAAAAAAATAAAATACCATTTAAAACTTAGATGTAAAAAAAATTAAATACTATTTCAAAGTTAGGTGTAAAAGAAAAATGAAATACTATTTCAAACTTCGGTGTGAAATAAAAATTAAATATTATTTCAAACTTAGATGTAAAAAAATGAAATACTGTTTAAAACTTCGGTGTGAAAAAAATTAAATTCTATTTATAACTTAGGTGTGAAAATAAATACTATTTCAAAATTCGGTATGAAAAAAAATTAAATACTATTTCAAACTTAGATGTGAAAAAAATGAAATACTATTTCAAACTTCGGTGTGAAAAAAATGAAATATTATTTCAAACTTAGGTGTGAGAAAAAAATGAAATACTATTACAAACTTAGATGTGAAAAAAAATTAAATATTATTTCAAACTTTGGTGTGAAAAAAATGAAATACTATTTCAAACTTAGATGTAAAAAAAAATGAAATACTATTTCAAACTTAGGTGTGAAAAAAATGAAATACTATTTCAAACTAAGATGTGAAAAAAATGAAATACTATTTCAAACTTTGGTGGGAAAAAAATGAAATACTATTTTAAACTTAGATAAAAAAAAATAAAATACTATTTCAAACTTCGGTATGAAAAAAATACTACTTCAAACTTAGGTGTGAAAATAAATACTATTTCAAACTTCGGTGTGAAAAAAAATGAAATACTATTTCAAACTTAGATGTGAAAAAAAATGAAATACTATTTCAAACTTAGATGTGAAAAAAATGAAATACTATTTCAAACTTCGGTGTAAATTTAAATTAAATACTATTTCAAACATCGGTGTGAAAAAAAAATTAAATTCTATTTCAAACTTCGGTGTGAAAAAAATGAAATACTGTTTCAAACTTAGATGGAAAAAATGAAATACTATTTCAAACTTAGATGTGAAAAAAGAATGAAATACTATTTCAAACTTAGATGTGAAAAAAAATGAAATACTATTTCAAACTTAGATGTGAAAAATAATTGAAATATTATTCAAACTTGGGTGTGAAAAAAAATGAAATACTATTTCAAATTTAGTACTTACTTTTTTTCACATCTATTTCAAACTTAGATGTAAAAGAAAAAGAAAATACTATTTCAAACTTCAGTGTGAAAAAAACATTAAATACTATTTCAAACTTCGGTGTGAAAAAAAAAATGATATACTATTTCAAACTTAGATGTGAGAAAAAATTAAATACTATTTCAAACTTAAGTGTGAAAAAAAATACTATTTAAAACTTCGGTGGGGAAAAAAATGAAATACTATTTAAAACTTAGATGTGAAAAATAATTGAAATATTATTCAAACTTAGGTGTGAAAAAAATTCTATTTCAAACTTCGGTGTGAAAAAAAATGAAATACTATTTTAAACTTATATGTGAAAAAAAATGAAATACTATTTCAAACTTCGATGTGAAAAAAATGAAATACTATTTCAAACCTATGGGTATGAAAAAAATGAAATACTATTTAAAACGTAGATGTGAAAAAAAATGAAATACTATTTAGAACTTAGGTGTAAAAGAAAAAATGAAATACTACTTTAAACTTAGATGTGAAAAAAATAAAATACTATTTCAAACTTAGATGTGAGAAAAAAAATGAAATACTATTTCAAACTTAGATGTGAAAAATAAGGAAATACTATTTCAAACTTGGATGTAAAAGAAAAAGAAAATACTATTTCAAACTTAGATGTGAAAAAAATAAAATACTATTTCAAACTTAGGTGTAAAAGAAAAATGAAATATTATTTCAAACTTAGATGTGAAAAAAAATGAAATACTATTTCAAACTTCGGTGTGAAAGAAGGAAATACTATTTCAAACTTCGGTGTGAAAAAAATGAAATACTATTTCAAACTTAGATGTGAAAAAAATAAAATACTGTTTCAAACTTAGATGTAAAAGAAAAATGAAATACTACTATTAACGAAGATGTGAAAAAAATAAAATACCATTTAAAACTTAGATGTAAAAAAGATTAAATACTATTTCAAAGTTGGGTGTAAAAGAAAAATGAAATACTATTTCAAACTTCGGTGTGAAATAAAAATTAAATATTATTTCAAACTTAGATGTAAAAAAATGAAATACTGTTTAAAACTTCGGTGTGAAAAAAATTAAATACTATTTATAACTTAGGTGTGAAAATAAATACTATTTCAAACTTCGGTATGAAAAAAAATTAAATACTATTTCAAACTTAGATGTGAAAAAAATGAAATACTATTTCAAACTTCGGTGTGAAAAAAAAGAAATATTATTTCAAACTTAGGTGTGAGAAAAAAATGAAATACTATTACAAACTTAGATGTGAAAAAAAATTAAATATTATTTCAAACTTTGGTGTGAAAAAAATGAAATACTATTTCAAACTTAGATGTAAAAAAAATGAAATACTATTTCAAACTTAGGTGTGAAAAAAATGAAATACTATTTCAAACTAAGATGTGAAAAAAATGAAATACTATTTCAGACTTTGGTGGGAAAAAAATGAAATACTATTTTAAACTTAGATAAAAAAAAAATAAAATACTATTTCAAACTTCGGTGTGAAAAAAATACTACTTCAAACTTAGGTGTGAAAATAAATACTATTTCAAACTTCGGTGTGAAAAAAAATGAAATACTATTTCAAACTTAGATGTGAAAAAAAATGAAATACTATTTCAAACTTAGATGTGAAAAAAATGAAATACTATTTCAAACTTCGGTGTAAATTTAAATTAAATACTATTTCAAACATCGGTGTGAAAAAAAAATTAAATTCTATTTCAAACTTCGGTGTGAAAAAAATGAAATACTGTTTCAAACTTAGGTGTGAAAAAAAATATACTATTTCAAACTTTATTGTGAAAAAAAAATGAAATACTATTTCAAACTTAGGTCTGAAAAAAATGAAATACTATTTCAAACTTAGGTTTAAAAAAAATACTATTTCAAACTTCGGTGTGAAAAAAAATGAAATACTATTTCAAACTTAGGTGTGAAAAAAAATGAAATACTATTTCAAACTTAGGTGTGAAAATAATATAAAATACTATTTCAAACTTCGGTCCGAAAAAATTTTAAATAGCATTTAATTTTTTTCACACACAAGTTTGAAATAGCATTTTTATCACACTTCCGTTTGAAATAGCATTTTACTCGATTTTATGCTTAAGTATAAATCGCATGATATTCCCTTAAATTTGAAATAGGATTTTCCTCTTTATCTTGCATTCATTTTGTAACTAATATTTTATACTGAATTATTTTTCCGTTGAGAGCTGATAATAATTGCGACTCATTTGGTTTTCTTAAAAGATATCAAGTCCGTGTTTATATAATTTGGAAAAATAACTTTGAATCACACGTTTTACTAAATATAAAAGCATATTGAATTCAAGCATTCGCGTAATTTGAAGGGAACATAGCTCGATTGGTTGTTTTTGTTTTACGGCATATCAACCCTTTTCAGGTTATTTAATGCCGAATCCAGTGATTTTGAAGAAAAACTTTTTATTAGAATATATTTGTTTGGTTTGGGTTTTTTTTCAAGTCGGTTTCTATTTAACCCATAGTTAGGACCCTAACAGGCACTACCACTGCGGGTTAGAGTGGACATGGAAGCAAGGGCAATTAAGCGGTGGCTCCACACTCCCAAAGCCCGCAAGCTGAGGCCTCACCATCGGATATAGTTTAAGGTCATATCCAGGACCGGGAACATAGAAATATGAAAACGGGTGAATCGGCTAAAAATTACTAAATATTCGCATTTCATAGAAATACTTCGTCTATAATCTCACTAATCAAAGAAAAAATGTTGATAGAATTAAATATAAAAATATTAAAACAATTGGTAATTTTCCTCCTTATATCAATATTCCTCATGAATATATGATCAAACAGATTTAAGTGAGTACTTTATATAGAAAATTGTTTAAGTCAAAGATTCAGGAAATAATGACTAATTTATATAATATATGTGTGTGTGTTTCAATATCCATGTAACACTAAAAGTCATTTCTTCAAGCGAAGACAAGCATCAACAGTAGCTGACCATAAGTAACGTAAACAATAGGAAAACAGTTTATTCCAATTAAATGGTAGAAGTTGGAAGTAAATAATCGATATTTCCATTGTTTATGTTCCCAGAACTCTTGTTTTCGAGCAAGATTCCGTCTTTTAATATATATTTATGCAATTTTACTGGATTGTTTTTGTTTGTTTTGCTGTGTTGGCCAAACAATATTCCATTAAGTGTCGACAGCAGTTAAGTTAAAGCATTAGTACTGTTTGTAAAGATGACAACCTTGTTCCATTATAGGATTTGTACGAAAGCAATGAAAAACATATGCCATCATATTTTATGGTACGAGAATATGTGTGTGTGTGTGTGTGTGTGTGTGTGTGTGTGTGTGTGTGTGTGTGTGTGTGTGTGTGTGTGTGTGTGTGTGTGTGGAAAACTATGGAAATAATATTCCAGCGTTATAGAAATGAAAAAAGAAAATGATTTATATATCATCAAAGTTCCGTCTTCATTCAAAGACTTCCTCGGGATGATTGATTCGAAGAAATAAAAAGAAAGCTCGCAAATTAAGATGAAACTTTGATGAATATATAAATAATTTCAATTGTTCCCTTTACCTTTTTAATATATATATATATATATATATATATATATATATATATATATATATATATATATATATATACACTAGCATTTCAGCCCGGCGTTGCCCGGGTGTTTGGATATCTATGTTGAGCAAAAAATAACAACAAAAAAAGTGGTAGTAGGAAGGCAGGCTCGAACCCGTACCGTGAAGGAGGAAAAGAACAAAAATAACTGACATCTTTGCTTTTACGACCACCGCCAAACGGGAAGTGACGTAGGTTTAAATTAAGGCTAAACAATCGAAAGGAGAGGATAACTTTAAAAAATATCGGCGAAAAAAGCGACACCCCCTGTTGTAAAGTGCCCAATTGAAGGTGAAGATATTAATGTTTTTAGCCAATTTTCGATATTTGTCGTCTGAAAGGTCGAACTTCAAAACGATACTTATCTTGGTAAATCCGTTGCTTCTGTTGAAAGTTTTAGGCAGACATGCAAACATACATACATACGTTAATATATCAGCAACTGAAAATTTTCGCCCCAAACCGATTTAAAAGCTTGCCCTATCTATGAATACCATTTATGTAAAATTAAAAATGTTTAGACCAGAAATTGTCTGAGTAATTTGGTAGAGGCCGCAGAGTCCAATGTTTTTAAACTTTGACCCCTATTAGGACCCCTTAACATTTATTGTTTTGGGCTCAAATCAAGTTATTAAGTTAGATATATGTGAAAGGAACCTATATCTAAAATTTCAAGTGTTTAGACCCAAAAATGGAGGAGTTTGGTAGAGTTCTCAAAAGTCAAATCGTTTAACTTTAACCCCTTTAAAGCCAAATTTCTGGGGGGAAACCGATCACAAAGATTTTTCCAAATCTCAGTACCTTGTATATCAAATTTCGAGTCTGTAGACTAAAAATTGAGAGAGTTATTGCGTAAGGGAATGTACACACACACACAGACACACAAACACACACAGACACACATACACACAAACACGTTTACTTTTATATATATACTAGCATTTCAGCCCGGCGTAGCCCGGGTGTTTGGAGGTGTACGTTGAGCAAAAAAAAAACGGTCAATTTTTTTAAATATGACCCCTATTATGACCCCTTAACATTTATCGTTTTGGGCTCAAATTGCGTTATTAAGTTAGATCCATGTCCAAGGAACCTATATCTAAAATTTCAAGTCTTTAGACACAAAATTGTCGGAGGAGTTCGGAAGAGTTCACAAAGGTCAAATCGTTGAACTTTGACATCTTAACAGCCAAATTTCTGGCCGAAAACCGATCACATCGATTTTCCAATATGTCAGTACCCTGTATATCAAATTTCGCGTCTGTAGACTTTAAATTGAGAGAGTTATTGCGTAGGGAAATGTACACATACACACATGCATACACACACACAGACATGTTCACTTATATATATATATATATATATATATATATATATATATATATATATACTGTAAAGAATTGTATAAGTCAACTGAATTAAAGGAATAAATTATAAGATGATCAACATCATGAATTTTGGAATATAACTTTTTGTCATTTATTCTCTATATTGCTCTGTAATTACGTTGAGTTTCTTAAATAAGGATAGATATATAATAAGAAAATATATTTCTACAGATATAGATATATATATATATATATATATATATATATATATTATACACTCCAATAAATATTTAGCTAATCTAATATGAAGAACTTTGTTGCACAACTTTTCCCTAACTCTTGTTTTAACTTTAAAATTGTATGTTCCTAGAATTG